>NC_143485.1:59025726-59625726 GCF_027475165.1 Benincasa hispida
TCATGATTGGCATGGCCAACCAAATTGGAGGCAAGAAAATGCCTTTAAAATGAAGATCAACATATATAATGGCAAGATAAATATCAAAATCTTTTTGGATTGGGTGAAAAGCATGGAAAATTTCTTTGACTATATGGGAACCCTGGAACACAAAAAGGTAAAACTTGATTCTTTGAAACTTAAAAGTGGCACATCGAAGTGGTGGGAAGTGGTGGGATCAAATTTAGGGCAATCGACATTTGCATGGTAAAAGGCCTATAACTAGTTGGCCCAAAATGTTGAAACTAATGAAGAAGCATTTCTTGTCAGTGAACCATGAAAGGCTTCTCTACCATCAATTTCGACATTACAAGCAAGGAGCTCGATCAATTGAAGACTACACAAAAGAATTTCATTGTTTAAGTGCTAGGAACAACTTAGCCGAGAGTGATAGTCAACAAGTGGCTCGGTTCATTGATGGGTTGCGGCAACTCATCAAAGAAAAGGTGCACCTTCAACCCCTATCTTCCTTGGTAGAAGCAATGTCCATAGCCTCCACAATTGAAAAAGATGAAACCCTAAAATAGAAACGGTGGGCTAGCCGAAGGAGTAATTGGGATAGAAAGTCAGCAACAACCAGAAAATCCATAGCAGAAACTTCAAAAAGGCAGTCCAGTGAAGCACCTACCAAAAATACCAAAAACAAGGGGAAAGAAGTTGAATCTAAGGAAAGTCCCACTTTTTCTTCTAGAAATAACAATAATCCTTATAATAAACCTAATCTTGGCAAATGCTTTAGGTGTGGTCAAATGGGACACCTTTCTAATGATTGTTCCCAAAGGAAGAATCTCACAATTCAAGAACATGAGGATGAAGAAGATGAGGACTACTATGGGGAACACATCAATGTGGCCCAACCGGATGAGGGAGACATTCTTTCTTGTGTAATCCAAAAAGTCCTCTCGACTCCGGTAATTGAAACAAACCATCAAAGGCACGCGTTGTTTAGAACCCGTTGTACCATCAACGGGAAGGTGTGCAACGTTATCGATAGTGGTAGCTCGGAAAGCTCGGAAAACATGATGTCTAAGAAACTTATGCACCACCTTAAGCTAAAAGATAACCCACATCCAAGCCCCTATAATGTAGGATGGATTAAAAAGGGGGGAGAGGTTGTTATTAATGTACTTTGTACGGTTCCATTATCAATTGGAACACACTACAAAGATCAAATCATATGCGATGTCCTAGAAATGGACACTTGTCACATTCTACTTGGAAGACTTTGGTAATATGATAACCATACCAAACATAGTGATAATGCCAACACAAATGAGTTTGAATGTATGGGTAAAAAGGTGATCCTTTTACCTATTGATTTGAAAACTCCTATGAGCAAACATACCATCAATGAGAAGCACAAGGCAAACTTATTTTCTATCATGCCTTATAAACAAGCATGGGCAAATGCAAATACATTCAAACTAGCTTTATTTGTCCATGCCAAACCCGAGGCCTTATTACCAACCCCTATGGACAGCAAAGTGCAGAACCTTTTAGACAAGTTTCCCTCCATTATTAAGGTCTCAAGTGACCTACCTCCACTCCGAGACATCCAACATAACATAGATTTCATCCTCGGATCTTCTTTACCCCACTTGCCCCCACTACCGAATGAGCCCTAGTGAGTATCAAGCCCTCCAAGCCATTATCCAAGATCTTTTACATAAGAAACATATTCAACCTAGCCTCAACCCTTGTGCTGTCCCAGCGCTTTTAGCTCCCCAAAAAGATGGTAGAAGGCACTTATGCATAGACAGTCGTGCAGTCAATAGGATAACAATCAAATATAGATTTCCAATCTCAAGATTTTCATACCTACTTGACCAATTAGCCAGTGCAAAGGTATTTTTCAAGGCATATCTACATAGTGGATGCCACAAAATAAGAATTAGACCGGAGGATGAGTGGAAAACTGCATTCAAAACTAACCAAGGACTATTTGAGTGGCTTGTAATGCCTTTTCTTTTTTTTTCTGAAAAGGGAAACAGCCTTTATTATTCATTAAAAGAGTTTACAGGAGATGTGTACTTGAAATATAAAGGCAAAAGACTAAGAACTACAACCAAAGGATCAGAAGGCGCACCCGAGCATCTCAACTAGGTTAACACCCCCTTAGCCCCTCATCATATCTGACTCTACAAAACCAAGAACTAAGATCTAAGATAAAGGAAGCCTTACAATGCAACCAAAAGAGACTATGAACAAACAAACGAAAACTTACAAAAGCTACTTAAACAGTAGCTGCAATACTCAGAAATCAAAAACAAAGACAACAATAGAGACAAAAATCCTGAAAGCACGACCACAAAATTCTAAAAAGTAGTCCACTATCTTCTGAAACTAGCTGTCCAATTGAATGAATGCCTGCCAACTTAGACGTATATCTTGTAAGGAGTAGGCTTCAAAAGTTTTAGAGAGGGAGCACCAAAGAGAAGCATTAAGCTTTGCAACCTCAAACCGAGCAAACCAAGGAGTTTCCTTATCATGGAACACTCTTTGGTTTCTTTCAAACAAAATCTCAGCAAGCAATGCTTTTGTTGCATTAGTCCATAGTAAATTTGAATTTGTAATGCCCTTAGGGATGTCAAATGCACCTAGCACTTTTATGAGACTTATGAACCAAATATTTTTACCTTGCATCAACAAATTTGTTGTCATTTACTTTGATGACATCCTAATTTATAGAAAGACTATCAATGGCCACCTTACACACCTCCAAGAAGTATTCTTTATCCTTGAATCTAATACTCTATACATCAATCCTAAGAAATGTTTCTTTTTATGCAGCAGCATCAAATTTCTTGGCTTCATTATTGGACAAGAAGGTGTCCAAGCGAATCCTCAAAAAAATTGCAGCATCAAAGAATGGTCAATACCTACATCGGTCAAAGAGGTGCAATCTTTCCTTGGTTTAGCATCATTTTACCGTAAATTTATTAAGAATTTTAGCTCTATAGCTGCCACTTTAACTCATTGTCTAAAGAACGGTAAATTCATGGTCTAAAGAGACTTTGGATAGTTTTAATGCTTTAAAAGATAAGCTAGCCAACCCACCGGTTTTAGCCCTCCCAGATTTTATTAAAGTATTTAAAGTAGCTATAGAATCAAGTTTTATTGGCATAGAGGTTGTCCTCTCAAGAGTCCCATCCTTTGGAGTTTTTTAGTGAAAAGTTAAGTGAGACTAGACAAAAGTGGTCCACTTATGAACAAGAACTTTATGCATTGGTCAGAGCCCTCCATCAATGGGAACATAATCTTATAGGCAAGGAATTTGTTTTAATAGTCAATCACTATTCCTTAAAATTCATTCATTCTTAGAAAAACATAAACCGAATGCATGCTAGATGGATTTCCTTTTTACAAAAATTCGATTTTGTCATCAAGCATACCTCTAGAATCACTAACAAAGTGGCTGATGCCTTGAGTAGAAAGTCATCCCTCCTTACCATGCTTCAAAGTAAAAATATTGTCTTTGACCACCTACCAACTTGTTAAGAGAATGACCCAAATTTCCATGATATTTAGCAAACATGTTTCTCTAACTCTACTCCTAAGGACTACCACCTTTTGGATGGTTTTTTATTTTGTGGTAATAGGTTTATGCATCCCACAAGGATCTCTACGCAAGGCTATCATCATGGAAGCCCATTCAGGCGGCCTAGCAGCTCATTTAGGCCGTGACAAAACTATGAAACCCTTGTCACCCGTTTTTTCGGGCCTTCGCTTCGAAAAGATGTCAACAATTTAGTCAAAAGGTGCTTTACTTGCCAAATCTCCAAAAGGTCACACTTAAAACACCGGTTTGTATACTCCTTCCAATCCCTACTAACATTTAGGAGGACTTATCGATGGATTTTATATTAGGGTTGCCAAGGATACAAAGGGAGTTTAACTCCCTTATCTATATTTGTTTTCGTGGATAGGATTAGTAAAATGGCTAATTTCATACCTTGTAAGAAAATATATGATGCTTTGAACATTGCTAATATTTTCTTTCAAGATATTGTCAGGCTTCATGAAATTCCAAAGGCAATTGTGTCTGATAGAGATGTTAAATTTATGATTTTTTTTTTTTTTTTTGGAAAAGTTTGTGGAAGCGTTTTAGCACTAACCTCAAATTTAACTCTTCAAGCCACCCACAAACAGACGGTCAAACAGAAGTTATAAACCGAACAATGGCCAATATGCCTCGATGTCTAAGTGGAAATCAACCAAAATAACATAACACTAACCTTGCACAAGCAGAGTTTGCTTACAACAACATGCAGAATAGATCAATGGGGAAATGTCCATTTGAGATTGTATACACTAGGCCCCCTCGTTTGACTTTTAATCTTACAACTCTTCCTTCTAATGTAGATATTAGTGAAGAAGCTGAACAATTTGCTGAACGTATTCAAGAGCTACACTCGGAAGTCAATGACCACCTAGAGAAAGCAACCACTACATACAAAGCTCAAACGGATATTCATAAAAGACTGTTCAAGCCGGGAAACCTTGTAATGATATATCTTCGAAAGGACCACTTACCAAAAGGAGCATACAACAAACTTAATGACAAAAAGTTCAGACCATTTGCTATACTTAAGAAATTCAGTGAAAATGCTTACAAGATCGACCTCCCATCTTCATTCAACACAAGCAATACTTTCAATGTTGCAGACATATCTTCCCTTATCAAGCCCTAGATGAGTTCAAGCTTTCAACTTAAAACTCGAGGAGCTTTCACTTTGGAGGAAAGTAATTATAAGCATTCATGGAAGAAGCAAGTTTGGTTGGCATACCAATGGTAAATCTTCCAGCAGCCTTAGAAGCCCCTGGATTAACATCTCAAGATTCTGGTTAAAAGTGGACTCCTTGGCAGCCTTCAAAGTTGGTAACGGTGAAAGGGTAAGCTTTTGGTGTGATCCTTGGTTGGATTTGGTTCCTCTAAAAGTCTCATTCCCTAATCTCTTCTCCATCTCCACCAAACCCAAAGGTTCATTACAAGACTATTGGGATGAGACTTCAACCTCTTGGACTTTTCATTTTAGAAGACTGTTAAAGGATGAAGAGGCAGAAAAATTCCAGCTCCTAACTGGAAAACTCTATCACTGTAAACTTAATTCGCTTCCTGATAAAAGGTGGCCTTTAGAACCAAGTGGGTTTTTCTCAGTCAAGTCTCTTGTAAAGCATCTATCCTTCTCCCCAATTGGTCCGCTACTAGAATCACCCTTATGGAAGTCTAAGAATCCTAGAAGGGTAAATATACTGATATGGATCATGTTGAACGGCTTACTTAACAATGCAGATATCCTCCAAAGGAAGTTACCTACTCGCTATATTTCTCCACAGGTTTGCTCTCTTTGTTGGGTAAACTCAGAATCTCTCTTACACTTGTTCTTCCAATGCATTTTTGCAGAAAATTGTTGGACAAATCTATTTAAGTGCTTCAATGTCAGCTGGGTTCTTGATAATGATTTTAAGGCTAATGAGCTTCAACTCTTGATTGGCCCATATTTGAAGAAGAAGCCAAAATTACTTTGGACCAACGCAGTTAAAACTTTATTATCAGAACTTTGGTTCGAAAGGAATCAAAAAGTGTTTCAAGACAAAGCTTCTATTAGCTCCTTTAAATTCGATATCGGCCATAATGCCTCCTCTTGGTGCTCTCTTTCCAAAGCTTTTCAAGACTTCTCTATACAAGACATCAACCTCAATTGGAATGCCTTCATTTTCCCACTCTCTTGATTTTGTAACAGCCTAGTTATGGTTATTAATTCTCAGTTTATCTTTCGGTTGTAAGCCTTGTCATATGCAAGGTCTTCTTTATATTGTACTTAGCTATGGAATTTTAGTCCTTCTAGGAGATGATGAGAATGCTCGAGAGGTGTCAACCTAGTTAAGATGTCCTGGTGCATTTACTGATCCTTTTTGCGTTATTTAGTGTTTTGGATAGTTTTGCTCTTTACGGTTTGTTTCCTTTCATACACTTGTAACATCTTTCATTATCTTAATGAAGTGGTTTGTTTCTTGTTCAAAAAAAAACTCAAGGATGAGTTTAATTCTAAAGGGTCCGACTTGATGTAGGGATATTAAGGGTATTTTGGGCATTTATTGTAGAAAGGGTATTTTGGGTATTTTTTGCAAAATGACTGATTGTATTCTCTTTTTAAATTTAGTTTTAATTTTAAAATAGGTGTGACAAACCCTTCTCTTTTGGGTCTATTTAAAGGAGGCTAAGTTAGTTAGTTAATTAGGTGTGTATAGGCCCTTTCACTTTGGATCTATTTAAAGGGAATTTATCACTCATTTTAATTAAGTAATAAAAACTTTAGCTCCAAGATTTTTCCAAGACTCTTTAATCTTCACCATTATGCCTTGTGGTTTATTAAATTGTGCTTCAGTTATGAGAAGAAACTTCCCCCTCACAGCTTATCCCCATATATATGCCCTCTATGTATGGCCGCTTCGGATGACTTGCAGCACTTGTTCTTATTTGTGGATATGCTGAAAAGTGTTGGTATCGTTTGTTTGCTTGCTTCAATCTTAGCTGGCCTTCAGCAATGTTTTTGGTGACAATGTTTTGCAGATTCTTATTGGTCCAAAACTTAAACCGAATCCAAAATTACATTTTTTTTTTTTTTGTACCAAACGGATCAAACCAGTGATGAGTGGAACGAGTTGAAGCCTTAACTCAGCCGCACCACTTAGCCAACAAGCTACAAACTGTTTTTTACCGAATCCAAATTTACTTTGGATTAATGTGGTCAAAGCCTTGCTTGCAGACATTTGGTTTGAAAGGAACCCGTGATCGTCTTATCAATTTCCTTGACAACGGCCTTCTCAACATCTAAGGGTATTTCAAATTTACAACCTAAGAGAAAGTGACATTTTGAACGGATTTAAAGGCTAAGAAGACTTTCATACTTCTGCTGATCAAGGATCAAAACATCTGCCAACCTTGTTTGTCAAATCCAATAGATACATGAATATTTTTGCTCCCCGAACTTGGCCAAAGTGCACACTCCACAAACAAGCCCACTGATGAACAAAACTTAGATAAGGGAATGACACCATCATCAAATCTGGTTTTTTTTCGAGAAGAAGGCATAAACTGGGCAGAGCAACAACTCAAACACACGGACCTCTAGCCACCTTACCATTGGCAACAAGAATAAGATCTTCTAGTTATTGCTCAAGTTTCCACAAAGAAACCAAACCCACCAAACAAACACAAAAGAACTGCTTATTAATGCTACAGTTATTGATTTCCATTAGATCAAGGAGAAACAAAAGCTGAATTACCTGCAAAACGAGACAACTTAGAGAAAATAAATTGACCAAAAAAGGTTGAAAGGATGATCGGAAAATGAAACTAGCCGTCGGGATTACTGATTAGGAGAAGAGAGGAGAGAGGAGAGAGCATACTTACCTTTTTTAAAAAATGATTAGATGGAATGACATGTTATACGCACAATCTAGTTTTACGGAGCCATGATGAAAAATACAAGAATGATTTGTGATTAATTCTAAACTTAGAAAATTGAAGGATGACGTCAAGAAGTGGTTTGCTGAATATGAAGAAAAAAGGAAAAGAAATGAAAAAAGCCCCATTCCTAAAATGAACTTTTTTCTATGACAAATCAGATAACAATGATTTGTCTCCTCTTGCATAGGAAATCAAGGAGATTTTTTTTAAAAGGAAACAATACTTTTTCATTGATATAATGAAAAGAGATTAATGCTCCAAAATATAAAATATCCAATTAAATAAAACAAATAGAAAAGAGAATCACAATGGATGAATTTGAAGCAAATAATACGAAAAGCCTACAACTAAGAAGCACCAAAATCTTAAAAAGAGAGCCCCAAAAGAAGCTAAGAAGCAAACCAAACTAAAATATTGGAGGAAATGTAGCCTTTTTTTTAGGCATCGAATGATGTAGTAGGATTAGGGTAAATTACGGTATCTTTGATAAGGACAACGGACCACCACATATTTCCACAATTGTATGATATTGTTCACTTTGGATAAAACCCTCATGGCTTAGACTTTGGTACCACCTAAAAGGCCTCATATCAATGGAGATAATTGTCCACACTTACATACCCTTGATCACTCCCTTCCCTAACCAATGTGGGATTTTGTTCGCACTCCGAAAAATCCTCCCCTCGAACAAAGTACCACTTTGAGCCTCATTGAACATATCCGTCCACTCCCAACCCTGAGAGCTTGCTCTAAATCTCAATGCATCTCCAATTCATCTTGAGTCAACTTGCTCTTCTACCCCCAAGGCACATCCCGTTCATCTCAAGTTAATATCCAAATAGAGCATACGAGCACGAACACGAGCACAAATCACACTTGCTCTTATCAAGGTAGGGGAAACCAAGACTACCCAAATAGAGCACGAATGAGGCTCACTAAATTTCTTCATTCATAATTGAAGGATTTCACAATATAGCTAGATTTAGACCAAGGCTCTAGTATCAATTGATAAGGACAACGGACCTTTACATATCTCCATAATGATATGATATTGTCCACTTTGTGTAAAAACTCTCATGGCTTTGGTTTAGGTACCACCCAAAAAGCCTCATACCAATGGAGATAATTATCCATACTTGTATACCCATGATCATTCTCTTCCCTAACCAATGTGGGATTTTGTTCACGGTCCTAGCAATCTTGCTCGAATCCTTAATTGATGCGAACAACTTCTGATGCTCCTATATCATTTTTGGTAATTCATTTCAGTTTAACACTTTCAAATGTAGAGAAATTGTATGCATGCACTACAGGCTAAGAATATTATCCTCCATGAAATATGGAAAGTATAATTTGGAATAAGAAAAAAGATTATAGACATCATAGAAAATTCCTAAAGAAGAAGAAGGAAAAATAAATGTCGTTGAATGATGAACTCATCACAAGCATGGAAAAGAAGAGGCCAAAAAATGAGGTAAAACGCTGGGAACATTATTTAAGCATCAGTCGGAAAATTAACCTTTATTGCAAAAAGGTCCCCTGTTGTCCTCTTTTTAGCCAGGAAAACCCGACCAAATGCCCCACGGCTGATTGGTTTTATAATCTCAAAGTCATCAATTGATGTACGGTCCTTTGAAGAATGGATGGGACTAGTTCTTAAGCTACGAACAATGTCATCTTCAAGAGGAGTATCTTCATCAATAACAGTACTTACTATTTCAATCTTTTCATCATCCACCAGCTCACAAAGTTGCAAATACTTCTCCCTATAAAATCACCAACCATCAAAAGTCAAGCAAAATCTAAGGCAGTATACACATTCAAGAGAATGTTAAAAAGAAATTTGGCATGATGGGAGTCATTAGATACAATAGAACGCCAACACATGGTAAAGTAGTGCATATTACTTTGAAAATCAAATTTATACTGCAAACATACAGACCGGATTAACTTTTCAATGCGAGTGCCAAAAGTTTCAACTGTCAGTGCATTAAACTTCCTGCGATTAATGACAACTCTCAAGTCCTCAAGGCATGTCAGCAGATATCGCATCGAGCAATCATCACCCAGAGGTGTATTTGCTGAACAGCGTGCAATATCTGCAAGATCACTGATCTGCAAAGATAGAAAGTCCTTGCTCATTATTGGACAATAACTTATTCATGAACCTTGAGTTAATGATAATCATGTTTTATTCATCAGAAAAGCAGTATTTTATGTTTACAGGAAACTTGTGTTACTCATAAAGATCTTAATTGTGAAAGAACTACATGAAATTCTCCATGATTTATGCAGGACTAAAACATTACCACCGCAACACCCCCCCCAAAAAAACATCAAAGTAGAATATGTTCGTGCTGTCCGCATACATCAAGAACTCTTTTTTAGCAATAGTCTTACCCAAGCACCTCCTTTATTAATTTTATAAAATGGAATTTACATGGCAGAAGTGACCAAAAATAAATGGAGTTATGAGAACTCTAAATTACTATGGTCAAACACAGTTAAAGCTATCCATTCAGAGATCTGGTTCAAAAGAAATCAAAGGATCTTTCAGGATAAGTCTCTTCTATGGTCTGCTTACTTTGATTCTGCTCGGGTTAAACTTCATCCTGGTGCTCTCTTTCCAAGCTCTTTGCAAAACTTTCTATTCAAGTCTTGTGTTTAAATTGGAATACTTTATCTTTCCTGCCTTGTATTGTTGTATCATTTCAAGTTTTGCTTGTTTTATGTTTGGTTTCATTGTATCTTGAACATTAACCTCTTTCCATTAAGTAAATGAAAAGTTATGTTTCCTTAAATAACTTTTAATTTTGATTTTTTATAAAGTCCGTTGTAGATTAAAGTAAGCAAAAAACCTCCACAATATCTAACTTGAGTAGGAAACTGAAAAAGCAGATGCTGCAAATCCTCACTTTCAGCCAAACAAAGAGGAAAAATCGAAGGACAAAGACAATGATTCAGAAGCTTGCATTGTAAGTGGATGAACAATTAAGCATGCCATGAATCATCACCCAAATGATGATATTTATACGCATAGAACTTTTAGTTTTCTACAAAACATGATAAATATCCTTTCCCATAAAAGCCGAAGTATCCAACTGCTTGGATAATGATTTAACAGAAAATCTACTAGAACGATCCAAGCTCCAATATCGTGAATTTGAACGACCCAAAATTCTCTAACTAGCCAAGCAACCTAATAATTGCTGAAATTCTGAAGCTTCCTCCTCCTTAAGCCTCCAGCAAAAGGACAAGTCCCAAGAGGAGGTGGTTGCATCCGAATGCTCAGACTGAACCCTTAGGATTAGAAGTAATATTAAATAGCCGAGGAAATTGGTGTTTCAAAGGGCATTCAGCATTCCAAGAATCAAGCCAAAAATATATTCTTCTCCCCTTTTTTTTAAACGGAAACAAACTTTTCATTGATATCATGAAAAGAGGCTAATCTTCGAATTACAATGAGACATAATAATCAATATAATCTAGAAAACGAGGGTTTTTTTTACAAAAAAAATCACGAAGAATACAACATGCATCTATATATAGAGAGATAGACTCACAAGTCGTATATCGGGTGATTTTTTTTTTTTTTTTTTTTGCCCTTAATGTAGCTCATTCTAGAAATACATCTTCCAATGGGAAATTAAACAAATTACAATATATTTACACCATCATTTTGTATTTGACTATCTAATTGTCCAATATTATAACGAAAAATGAATAATGCAGTAGCCAGAAGCATAGTAAAAAACAAAATGTAGTAGCCAAAAGCAGTGTTGTACAAGAATTTAGAGCCTTAGCACATGGTATTTGTGGAGATATATGGTTTAACAGAATACTTGAATTAAAATTGTCTCAAAAGACTCCCATATGGATCTACTGTTTTGTTATCATCGCCATAACACATAATCTAGTCTTAAATGTAGTATTTCATAAAGGAGAAGATAGATGCAAGTGTAATATGCATTTCTTAGCTTCCAACAACTAATCAAACAGCTGATATGTTAACTAAAGGTCTTTCTTTTTTTTAAGAAAAGGATACCAAGATTTTTCATTATTTTCTCAATGAAAGTTGATTTTCCTATTAAAAAAAATAATAATAAATAAAGGTCTTTTCTTTTTTTTCTTTTAAAGAAAAGGATACTAAGATTTTTCATAAAGTGGATGAAAAGAGGCTAATGCTCAAAGATACAAGAAATAAGAAGACCTTGTAGTTGTTTTAGATAAGTAAGAAGAAATACAATAATATTCTTCTTCTATCCTAAATTCAAGTCGAAAACCCAAACAAAAGAAAATACTAAAAATAAAACAACCAAAAGTACGATCAACTAAAAACAAACAATGAAACTCTCCCAGTTCCTATTCAGGTATTGGATTGAGTAACCCTTAAAGTACTATGCTTTCTTATAATTACTTTCTACGTAGTATAAGAATTAGAAGTCCTCACAAAACTACACAAAACAATGTAGACACTTTTTATAGAGCAGCATTTTTAAGTTCAGTGATTATTCAACAAGTATAATCAACTTGAGTAGTTGAGTTAGGAAGCTTTCTTCTTATTTTTAAATAAAGTTTCTTCACTGTTTTCTTTTTCTGGAGTTTTTACTCTATATTGTTGTAACATTTTATTCGTAATTTTTTACTGCTGTGATACAGAGGATTTTCCGTTAAGATTGTTTCTCATTACTAATATAATTTGAAAAATAAATTAATTAACTTATTGCTTACTGGAGAAAATATCTACACTACGGTTTGTTTCCTTACTATATTTTGGCTCCTCAAAGATCTCATACATGCCACAGGGTATATTTTACAATTAAAAAATGTCGAAAAGAAATGAGCATTGACATAAAGGATACCTGCGTAAGATCGTCATGTTCGTAGTATGCACCTTTCCCAGCCAGAAACAAGTCAAACTGACTGGTTCTTGGTGTTAATAAGGGAGATCTAGGAGTCATGCTACCAGCCGATGATGTTGTCATACCTTGATCAGACTTTGGACCAAAACGAGTTTTACAAGACATGGAAGGTAAACCTTTTAAGTCATCCATAAATACAGAACTATCAGTTTCATGGAAGCAATCTAGCATGTCTTCTGAGCCCCTGCGGGACCAATCACTATGCTTTGGGGAAATATCAGATTCTTCGGTCACGCTAGAATTTGAAACTTTTGCAACATCCGGACTTCCTACATGCTGAGAATCCTTTTGCGTAAAAGACTCGATCATCTTCTCTAAAGTTTCAGCAATTCTGAGTAGACGTTCATTAACACTTATACCCTTTTGATCACATCGATCAGCAACTGCACAAATTCTTGAATGATCTTCCACATTTGCTGTAGGAATTTCTTCTTCACAAATGCGACAAATTATTGAACTCTCATCAGATACAGTTGGTTGATCACCCCAACCCCAAGAAGGCTTATGTTGGTGCTTTGTAGGTTGGTCATGAGAATCTCTGGGCGGATGAAGCTCAGAAACCTTGGCAGCAGCCAAATCAGTTTCAGAAACACCCAACCCGATTTTTGACACATTCAAAGATTTAAATTTCTTATTATCACCCCGATCCTTCAAAGTAGGTTCTTTCACACTTTTTGCTGCTGGAGAAGGCAATTTTTTCCAAGAAGCCATCCGGCTTCTGCCAGTAGGAGATACCAAATTCTTTGAAGTATCATCGGGAGATGTTGAGACATTATTCCCAGGTAGTATATTGTGTTCTCTGCTCCAATCTAAACCATGCTGCTCCTGGCTGTAAGATTTCCTGGAAGAAGCTGTCTTAGAAGCCTTGGCTGCACTAGAACTTTTCATTTCCCTTCCCATAGCTGGAGCAATGCGTTTATCAGCAGAATGCAGATTTCTCGACTGACGAAGCTGAAAAACATTTTCATCTTCAGCTAACCCACTTTCTTTATGGAACTGCAGCAACCTCGTACATCTAGTGAGAATGAACAGCATTCGAGTATGAAGTTGTTTCAGCATGCCAGGAGGAAGTTCTTGGCGTCTATCATCCAATTCCTGAACAATGCTTTCACACTGAAGCCAAAATTCACCAGGGGATGACATAGCACAGCTGCGAGCTAAAACCAACAAGTCTTCAATTGTCTCTTGCCACTCTGGATGAGTATCCACATTCTTTTCAAGAACTCCAACCAGATCAGCAGCAAAAATAGCCAAGTCAGAATTTACTTCTTCCTTTGCCTTGTCAAATTTTGCTCGTATCATAACTAAGACCTCCTGCAAAAAATGTAATCACAAACAGCATAAGCTTCAGGAGACAATTTATTATGGAGCTAGAAAATATCACACACAGAGACAAGATAGCACCTCCAAATTATTTAGACGACGTGACTTCCAAAGTGGGAAAGGTCGTACGCCTTTTGAATTTAGTTCATGGGAAAAACTTTTGATATCTGCAGGATACTTCCTTCGAGGAGCACTTGTGACTCGGAGTATGGCTTGAAAGCGTGGAGACTCGGACTCCTTTGGATTTTCACAATCATAAGAGGACTGGAAAGAGGAGTATTAATAACAATCTCAAGTACCTCACAACATAAACAAAAAGGTGAGTTCTTTTATATATCAGAAAAGGAATATTCTTTTTTAAAAAAGAAGGGAGGAAAGAGAGAGAGATGGGAGAAAAGAAGAAGAAGAAGGCAACAGCCTATAGGAAAATGTGAGATATATTAAACTCAAAGAAAATATATGAAAAATTATCAATCATGAATTAGAAGGAAGGTAGCATTGAAAAAAGTTTATTTTAACATTACATTACCTCTGGTGTACAGAAATCTAAATTTCTTAATCCTTCAGAACATCCCCATGATGATTCATAGCGTCCTGTAATGTTAATCACAATGTGTTGGACACAAATTACACTAACTTTCCAGTTAAGCAAACATAACTACCTCAAAAAAATGATACATCCGCCAGCAGACAAATAAAATGATGCAAGATTACATGTTGAAGGAGTCCATAAAATGGCAAGTAAATAAAAAGGAACAATAGAGACAGACTGCATGCATCATAAAGACTACTCAGACTAGCTTGGTTAACTTTCCTTATCAACCACCTCCTCAGATAATCTGGCGGCCCCTTTGGATATAGTAAGAAAGGATTGCATTTTTCCTACCTTTGTTTCTCCCTTAGGTTTTTTGGAAAAAAAAAAAAAAATGAAAACAAAAAGAAGAAAAAGTTCAGGATACAAACTCCCAAAAGGAATGAAAAAGAAAAAGGAGAGATACAAAACAGCAAGTAGACCCATAAAGAGAAATAGACATGTATATAAGCATTAATAGAACAAAGAGCCTTTTCAATATCTTCGCCTGAAAGCTAAGGAGAGCTTGCAAACAAAAAGTGTATCTATGGAAAAAGTCTCCACCAATCACTGAACCAAAAGCTGTCACAACCTTCAAGCTTGGGCTTTCTGGGAGCCAATGGTTGATAACTTAGAGCTAAAATAGATAAATGGGAGGAGTCTTCAACTCTTTAAGGGATATAAATAAACTGACTCTATCGATTATAAATTGCTTGCCCATTTATTACTCATCCCTTCTTCAAGCTCCCATCAAAGTCACCATGTATTACCTTAGGGAAATCGATAAGGGACTTCATCTGCAATGGTAATAATTTAGGTGTGTACTTAGTGATTTGGAATTAGTCCTCTAGCCTACACAATATGGAGGCCTTGACGGGGTCTTGAGGTCTTCTTTCAAGTTAGGGAACGATGTTCTTACGATGAAATTGCTTTTTTTTTAAGGAAACAAGACTTTTTATTGATGAACTGAGAAGTGTCTAATGCGCAAATTACAGTGAAACAGAACAAGGAAAATGAAGCAAATACAACTAACTAAAGCCCATAACTAGACTAGGCTATAAAAGTAAAGCAAAATGAAATACAACTCAACACGGAACAAGATGGCTCTTGAAAGAAGACCGCTAAATCTGAAACTATGAAAATCAAGAACCATGTGATGAGTGAGATTCACACAGAAGGATAGCACTTTATGGATAGAAATTATTCTTGGCATCCATAGGCTTGAAAAAATATATATAGGCTTGAAATGTTATGATGGTAAACTATATAGGCTTGAAAAAAATATATATATTCTTGGCATTAGTCTCTTGTCATTTTATCAATGAAATGTCATGTTTCCTTTTCAAAAAAAATGTCAAGGCGGTAAACTAAACCTCCCAAAGGTTCTAGGAAGGGTAAGCCTTGGTTCCAATAGGGGTAAAAATTATTCTTTAAGTACTAATTTGCTTCATTGTCAATGAAATTTATTTCTCCTTAAAAAAATGATGACAGATTGGTGACAAGACCCTTAACTAAGGCTCTTATGGTGGAAGCGCACAATCATCAACATTCCAAAAGATAAATTTCCATCACAGTTCTCAAAGCGCAATGTGGACTCTAAGGCAACAAATCTCTAGATTACCTTAAAGGTTTGTTTGTTTCACAAGTTTTGCCAAGGAATTTCAAACAAACATTTAATATGTTTCTTTGTTTCACAGGATTTCATTTTTTGTTAATGAAAAGAGACTATTTCTCTTGATATTAAAATCCAAGATATTATTATCCATGAAACTTTGAAACTCATCTGACACAGATTTTCTAACGCCCTTTATACAGGTGGGATTTATATGTTTGGAAGATGAACAATAAAAATATAGTCTAATTAATTAATTAATATCAATTAATCATTACTATTAGTTTTAATTAATTAATTACTAAATAAATACATTACTCATACTTAATAAATTTCAATTAATACATTTGCAATTAATATTTTATGTTATCTTAACTATTTAATACAAAATTTTATTATTAATTATTAATATTGTATTTATTTAATTATTTTTAGTAATTAACTAAAATAATTTAATTAATGTTTTAGTGTTTAATATAAAAATATTCATTCATTTTTTATTAATTGATTAAATAATTAATTAATATAACAATATATTAAATAATTCTTAATTTAAACTATGACTATATTAATTGTTCTCTTAAAATAATTATACAATTTTGGTTTCTATGTATAAAAATGGTAAATCAAACATAGATATTTTGGGCCTGGTTGGTAGGCAACACAGACTTTGTTTTATTTTTTCAAATTCACAAAGTTTAGTGAATATGTGTATGATTGGTAGTTTGAATTTTGTATTTTAGAACTGTTTTCTAGATTCTACTTTTGAAAATTGTTTTCTGGATTCTGTAATCCAAACAGCACAAATTTTGAAAACTTTTGTATGTTTTCAATGTATCCAAATTTTGAATTAAAGATTTTAAAATGCAGAGTTATATTAAAAATGATAAAAATAATAACAAATAAATTATTTCTGTTATAAACTCAATTATTCTTGTTAAATTAAAATAACGTAATATATTACATTTTATATATTATATGATATTACAAAATAATAATTATACAAAAAATTTAACATAAAACAACTTCATAATTTAATTAGTAAGGGTTCATATTCAACCTAGCATGTAGCGAGTAACTAAATATATTTTCAAACATCTTTTGAAAAATTGTTTAAATTGGAATTTAATTTATAAATCTGTTACTAAACACATATCTGAAAACATGAAATGCAACTTTGTTTTCTTTGAATCTCATGTTTTCAAAATTCTGTTTTGAAATTGCCTACCAAACAGGCCCTTAGTTTCGAGACATTAATTATCATGCATATCCAAACATAGACATTAGTTATCCCAAATCCTTAAAACTCAGACATTTAAAATCCTAAATATTTAATATCTCTACCTATGAAACAATATTTGCGATCCAAATGGGTCGTAAGGGCAGAGGTGAAAATTTTTTTGTTGTTTGAGTGAAGCAACGTATAGTTAATAAAATACTAACAAAAATATTTATACCCATTATATTACATATTTTTTATAAATAAATTTTTAAATTTTAAAGGGAAAAGATCCTAGAAATTGGCAATTTCAATTTGAGAATGGTTCTAAATGGTACCTAAGGCTTCTTGGACTATTAGTAAACTAACAGAAAAATGGAAAGCAAACAGATTAATTGTTCTATTTAAGATGGAAAACCCTAACGGTTGTCGGCCCTTCCCTCCTTCTCTTAAATCCTAGACGTCAACGCTTTGCCTCCGTTCACCACCGTCTCAATTATTGTTTGCTATCCATTTCCATCCTGTCGTGTCCCTAGTTTGTCCATTCTTCAACCACCCTCCTTTCTCCACCATGGCAATCCCTAGTCGTGCTCCCTTCTCACGTCGAAACCTTAGCTCTTCCGCCATCATTGCCCATTCCTTTTGTCGGAGCCTCAGATCTAATCCCTAGTTTGTCGAAACCCTAGCTCTCAAGTTCCTCTCTTTCTTTTGATGTATTCTTGGCCCACCCCCGCTTGTCCTTGTCGGAAGGAACCTTATCCCTCTTTTTTCGTCACAGCCTTTCGCTGCCACCATGTAAGTTTGTCATTCTTAGTTTTACGCTCAATTTTTCTTCTTTCTTCAATGGGCTTCCTCTAAAGTCTTCAACTGTGTTGTTCAATATTCTTCAAATTTCATCTCTGTTTTCATGGATTTTTAAAGTTGTTGCACTCAAAACATATTCTACCATATTTGAGGAGAATGGTTTAACCTATTTGGCGAAGATGGGAAGTCAACAAAACGTGCCTATTTCAGATACTTTTTTGCATTGTTTTTTTATATAAGATATGAATGAGTATATTTCATACCCCCCCCCCCAACCAAAAAAAAAAAAAATCGAACGAATAAAAGCCTTCGAATTGTTAAAAATCATGGAAAGACTGTAATTACAAAAGAATTTGGTGTAATTTGTACACCGCCAAGAGGTTGTGTGTTGCACAACCACTCAAAAAGAATCAAAAGGAGCAAACTTATCTTCTAAAATTCTGCTATTTCTTTCTTTCCAAGTGCACCATAAGAGCGAGCGAGTAGCAAATCCCCAAAGGATTTTGCCTTTGCCACCGTAGGCAAAACTATCAAGCCCATCAAGCATCCAATCATCAACTTTGTTAGGAAGGCAACATATCAACCCAAAGGTTCTAAACAAAAGAGACCACCCGTTATTGGCAAACTCACACTGAAGGAATAAATGATCAAGGGTTTCCTCATTTTTCAAACAAAGGCAGCAAATAGAGGGGCAAAGGGAGGACTATTTTGCGTTGGTTTGAAAATGCTTTAGTTGAATTACTTCAATTTTCAGTTCATTTTTTCTTTTAAAGGAAATTTAGAGATGATTTTGGTTTCATCTACTTATCCAAATTTAGATCATCTTTTTGCTGCCATTTGAGTGCTCTGTTTGGCCTTCCACGCAAGGAAAAAAGTTGGTGCAAGTTCCTACTGGCTTCGACAAAAAAGGTTGGATGGTGTATTGGGAAATGTATTTTGGTTGGGACAAAACTTTTCAGTCTCCTTCTTGCAAATTCTTTTGGCCATGATTTATCTTTCTTTTAAGGAAAAAAAGGAGGAATCTTCATTAAGTGAATGAAAAAGATAAGAAACTAAGGCTCAAAACACAAGAAAAAGACAAAGGCCAAAAGAACAAAAGACACACAAAAAAAACTAAAAAGATAGAACAAGAAAGCCAAACAACTAAACCCTATGAAGAACAAAGACAAAATAAAACAAATCAATAATAAGAAATCATTCAATTGCATGGTAATCCTAAGTCTGTCGTTTTGGGTAGAAATGTTAAATCCATGATTTTTTTCCTTTTTTTTTTTTTTTTGAGCTCCTTGTGGAAAGTTCGACACCAATTTACTTTTCATCACCACTTGCCATCCTCAAACCTATGGCCAAACCAAGGTGACTAATTGCACGTTGGGGAACTTGATTCAATGTTCAAGTGGGAACAAACCTAAACAATGGGACTTTTGTCTTCCTTAAGCTGAATTTCTTTTCAATCATATGACCAATCGTTCCACAAGGAAGTCGCCATTTGATATCATTTATACTAGCTCCCTCATCTAACTATTGATTTGTCTAATCTTCCTTCGTCAATTGATGTTAGCTTGGAAGCAGATCTCATGGCTTCAAGGATTAAGGAGTTGCAAGAGGAAGTCACAATCACAAAGTATCTTGAGGAAGCCAATGCATCTTACAAACGTAAAGCAAATGCTCATAGACAACATGTTCTTGTTGTTGGCGATTTGGTCATGGTCCATTTGCAAAAAGCTCATCTTCCAGCTGGTCACCACAATAAGTTGACAAATAAAAAGATTGACCCTTTCTCCATCTTGTCCAAGCTTGGTCAAAATGCCTACAAGATTGATCTTCCCCCCTCCATGCCCATCAGTCTCATCTTCAACGTCTCAACTCTTTCTCACTTTCATACTCTAGATGCACTTTCCTTGGTTGCTTAAACTTTGGACAAGTTTTCTTTTCAGTGGAGAGGTTTGATGTAGGAACATTCTTTGTTTGTAGCCATTCTTGCTTGTTCTTAGCCCTTCTTGGCTTTCTTGCATTTCTTTTGGGTTTAGGTTGTTTAGTTCTTGGGTTTAACCTTTGTTTTTGGTGGTTTTTGTCTTTCTTATGGCTAGTGGCCCCACAACTAAAAAATAACAATTTCATATCTTATTAACTCCTTACGCTATGGGCCCCACCACTACGCAAATCCCCAAACTTCATAACTCCACTCCTTGTCCCCAAACGCCCTCTAAAGGTTTAGTTAAGCTTTTCATCTTTTTTACTGCTTGTTTAACGGCCTAATGCATTTGTTAACTGCCTTCATATCTATAAATATGAAGGAACTTAGTCTTTTTAGACTACTAATGAATTGAGGTATTTTTTCGAACCCCTTGTGTATATTCAAAGGAACGACAGTATTCGTCATAAGTCATCCTTGGATAGTTTTGTGGAGAATACTCTTTGTACTGCCTTCAATCAGCATAAAGAGTAAAAGCGCAATTAAAAAAGGTACTAAATGAAAAAATCACAATATCGACAAGCTTTTCAAAATTAGAGGCCAGAAAACAATACCGGCTTCATTGGATGATTCGACATTCTGTAACCGAGGCTGTCCTAACAAATTTGGACTCCGTTCAGTAGATGGTGCATTACCAATTGGCATACTGTCGGAATTGCTAGCATTGTGAATATGGCTTTTAACATTGTCCTGAAAACCCAATCTTTTCTGACTCGCCGCCTCTGTCTTCCCCCCACTAGAAGACCCCGACCATGTTGAACCTGAATTCGAGCCTGAGCTTCCATCACCGCAATTTCTGGAAAGATTGCTCGAACCCAAGGAGCCCTTATCACCTTTGAAACCCAAAAAGCTCTCCTGCGGCAACGGGCCTGATCTTGTCTTTATCCTATTCAGTCCAAGGGATGATGCCAGAATAGGTGAAACCGATGAAGCCACGTCCTTCACATCGGCCGACTTCTTGGCCTTCGGTCCCAAGTTCAAGCCGGATATTGAGTCAGACTTCGAGGGCGTCTCGATCGGCAATGGAGCTTGACTGTCTTTTCGTTTCCAATCCTTGCTCCGGGAAGCATCTTTCAGAACGGTACCTCTGAAGCTGCTGCTGCTGGGATTAGAAATCTGGGGTTCATCTTTGGCGGCTGATTTGTTCTTCTTCTTGTCGGATCTGATGGGCGAATTGGAACCAAGGAACCGGGGACTGGATCCATCAGGGCTGGAAGAATCGGACTTCTTCGAGGACGAGAAAAACCTGCCTTTGAATACCATAGCAACCGCGTTCCTAGTGTTAACTGCGGTATGGAGGAAGTGTTCAAAATCGGTGCAGTCCCTAGCATAGAGATAGACACAGCTCGCTCAGAGTGACATTGAAGACTATGATGCAACTAGAAATAGAAAATTTGGAGAAGTTTGAAAACAGAGAGACGAAAGTAAACGTTTGGACTAGACTTTAGGTGGAACGACATCGAACGCGGGGAACGCAGCCTCATTATTGATGAATTGGGTTGTGTTGAGTTGATCCAACTCAATTGTTAATTTTTCAATATAAGGGTCTTTGTTTAGTATAGAATTTGAAAAATAAAAAAATCAATAAAAATAAATTTGTATTTCATGTTTTTAAATACGTGTTTGGTAGCAAAATTTAGAAATTGGATTATAATTTAAACAATTACAAATTAGTTGTAGTTACCCACTAAATATTAGTGGTCAATAAACTATTATTAATTTATTTATTAACGTATTTTATGTTTAAAAAAATTGTAAAATTATTATTTTGTAATATTATATGATTTATAGAATAAATATGTCCCCATAGTTTGGAAGAAGTTGAAATTCAAATATTATGGTTAATTAGAAATTATCCCCTGTGGTTTGATAAAAGTTTCATAAATAGTCCCTATAGTGTGGCTATTTAAGAGGACTTTACAACTTAAAAACACTATATATATGAAGTTATATCAAACCATAGAAATTAAAATCTAAATTTTAAAATCATATGAGCTAACTTTTTAACTTTATCTAAATCATAGAGGACCAAATTTAAAATTTAACCTAATTTATAATAGGTTACATAATAAATATTTTAATTTTTTAAAAATTTAATTGAGTTTATAACATGATGTCTTATATTTATAAATATTTTTATTTTTATTTGATATAATTATGCATTTTTCAAATTATGGATGTAATGAAAACATAAAATAATGTTGTTTTCAGAATTTGCACGGTTTGTATCACAGAATTCGAAAACAGTTTTCAAAAATAGAATTCAAGTTATCTATCAAACACATATTCACTAAACTCAATGAATCTGAAAACATAAAACAGAATCTGGATTGAGACGCTAAATAATCTTTTATTAAAAACAAATCTAACCCAACTCAACCATGAAACATTTGTGTTAGGTTGATTCGCGTTATTCAGGTCATTTATTGAAATTTTTATTTTAAAATGAGGTAGAATACTAATATGTAAAAATTTGATTTAATTATTTTCATATATTGAATTAATAATAAAACTCAAATTCAATCGATTTAACAAACTTTTTTCAAAGTACTAAAAAACTATTTTTAGGAGTTGTTGAAGAATAAATTATCCAAAAAAAAAATAAAATTAAATAAAACCATGTCTATATGATTGTACAAGTAAAAAAAATATACATTTAAAAGTTAATATATAATAAGTTCAGGTTGGTTTTGATTATTTTAGTGACCCATGAACCAACTCAACTCATAAAAAAAAGTTGTTTTAAAAAAAAAAAACACATTTTTATTTAAACACTCTTGATAAAAACTAATTAAAATACACTTGAAAAGCTAGGTTGAATGGTTGTCCAAACACTATGATTTCTTCCAAAATGACTTATTTTTTAAATTAAATAATTGAAAATGTATTTCAAGTACACACTTAGTTTAGGATAAACACTTGAAAACAATTTTTAGAAAAATGGTTTTTGAGTGTTTAATGGTTAATTTCTTTCTATTTGTATAATTCTTAAAGTTATCAAAATGCCCTCAAAAGTCATCTATCTCACTTCCTTTATGTTGTCGTGGCTACCACTACCCCTCCATCGCCCATCTCCCACCAATCTTAATTTAAAAAATTCTTAATTTGATTAAAACCTCATGAATGGCAACATGAGCACAATTGGCTTGAATGTGCATTATCAACTTTAAAGTATGAGGATCGATCCCCTACCTCCCATATCATTTTAAAAAAAATAAAAAAAAAATTAAGAGATATTTTCGATTCCAACTCATAGTGGTCTATAATAGCCCACTCAATAGTCGGGGTGCAAAGAAAATGGGTGGTTGCTTAAATGGCAATTAAGCCCAAAACAATAGCATCTGTAGCACAATAATTAAACAAAATTGTAGATATAGCACAAAAATATACCAGAATATTGAAAGAGTCCAAAAAGTCCCATGATTTTTGCTCACTAGTTTTCGTGCGCCTATTTATTTTTTCTCAATTTGAAAGTTATCATTGATAGCTTCTATCATCAACTATATCATTGAAGCTTCTATTAATTGAAATCAATTTTGAAATATTAATACTCAAGATTGTCAATGGCTATAAATGATAGACTTCTATAATTGGTTATTAACTTTGAAAGAAAATCGTCAACTTTTAAAGATCAAGCTATATTGTTAGTATGGAAAATTATTAGTGGTTATCACTGATAGACTTTCATCAATGACTATCAACTTTAAAAATCTAACTCAAAGTTATTAGTGACTATTGTTGATTCTTCTATCATGGTTATCACTGATGTTTCTAAGTGGTTATTGAATTCGAGAGAACTATGTACTTTGAAAGAGTAACACTTAAGGCTATCAGTGATAGCTATTAGTGGCTAACGATGATTCCCTAATACATTTTTATCGATGACTATCAATTTTGAAAGACTAACATTTAAAAACTATTAGTTGCTATTACTAATGGACTTCTATTAGTGGTTATCAACTTTGATTAGCTATTCATGGTTATCAGCTAAGTTATTGAGGTTCAAACAATGTTCTCCATTAATGTGTCATCTCATATTGGTTTCTTTCTTTATGATTATGATTGATCATAAATCTTTGATTATCAATAGTTATCAACGGCTATCAACTTTCAAAGATTAACACTTAAAGCTTTAATTGAGAAATCTATCAGTGACTTTGCCAATAGACTTTTATCACACGCTATTAGCTTTGAAAGATTAACCCTTAAAATTATTAGTGATGGAAGCCTATCAATGACTATCAATTTTGAAATATTAAAACTTCAAGTTATAAGTGATAGAAAGTTATCACTTCGTGTAAATTTGTGCATACAAAGCATAAACTGCTTATTTATTATAATAATTAACATGTATTGTATATATACTTTTTTTGTCACGATATATTAGATAGTATCAGTGATAAATTCTTATCAATGATAGAAGTTTATCATTGATAGACTCCTTTTATAGATATCATCGCCATCACCAATGTCTACCTAAGTTTTATCACTGATATCACTAATACACGGATATCATAAATATCTACCTAAGTTTTATCACCGATATCATAAACACACGGATATCATCAATATCTACCAAAGTTATATCATTGATACATAAATGTTACTTATATCTACCTAAGTTATATCACCAATATCATCGATTTAAACGCTAAAAATTACAAAATTCATATTTTAACATTTTAAATAGGGCTCCAACGAACTCTTTTCTAACATTTAAAGATATGAGTGATAGTCAGTGAATTCTTCAAATAATAGACTTAGCATGTCGGTGATATCACATGTTATCACCGAGAAGGACTAATGGCTTATAGAGAGCAGCTACAGAATGCGCAGAAAGACTTCCAATGGTGGCAAAAACTCTAAGGGGTCATTTGGTTGGAGGGAAATGAGGGTGGGAATGGGAATAGGTTTACAAAGTCCATGTTTGGTTGGTGGGATTTGTTTATTTACCTTAGAAAAGACAATTCCTAGGTATCTTTTACCCACACAAATGAAGGAAGCGCATACCCATTGAGAAGTGTGGGTTTTCATTTATTCTTCCATTTCCTACCACGATTTTCCTTCCTTCTAGTAGTGAAATTGTATAGCATTTTGTTACTCAGCGATCATATAGCATTTGATAAGCAAACGTGTAGCATTTGGTAGGCGATCATATAGCATTTGATAGGCGATCGTATAGCATTTTGTTACTCAGCGATCGTGTAGCATTTGGTAAGCGATCGTCTAACATTTGGTAGGCGATCGTATAGCATTGGGTAGGCGATCGTATAGATTTTGCTACTCAAGATCATGTAGCATTTGGTAAGCGATCGTGTAGCATTTGGTAAGCGATCGTATAGCATTGGGTAGGCGATCATATAACATTTTATTACTCAGCGATCGTGTAGCCGAGCTCAGCGATCGTGTAGCATTTGGTAAGCGATCGTATAACATTTGGTAGGCGATCGTATAGCATTGGGTAGGCGATCGTATAGATTTTGCTACTCAAGATCATGTAGCATTTGGTAAGCGATCGTGTAGCATTTGGTAAGCGATCGTATAGCATTGGGTAGGCGATCATATAACATTTTATTACTCAGCGATCGTGTAGCCGAGCTCAGCGATCGTGTAGCATTTGGTAAGCGATCGTATAACATTTGGTAGGCGATCGTATAGCATTGGGTAGGCGATCGTATAGATTTTGCTACTCAAGATCATGTAGCATTTGGTAAGCGATCGTGTAGCATTTGGTAAGCGATCGTATAGCATTGGGTAGGCGATCATATAACATTTTATTACTCAGCGATCGTGTAGCCGAGCTCAGCGATCGTGTAGCATTTGGTAAGCGATCGTATAACATTTGGTAGACGATCTTATAGCATTGGGTAGACGATCGTATAACATTTTGTTACTCAGTGATCGTGTAGATAATTTAAGCGATCATATAATATTTTGTAAACGATCGTGTAGCGGAGCTTAGCGATCATGTAGATAATTTAAGCAATAGTATAGTATTTGTAAATAATCGTGTAGCGGAGCTCAGCGATCGTGTAGATAATTTAAGCAATCGTATTATTACGAAAACGATAATTAAAGAACACAAAAAAGGGAATGTAGAGATAGAGAAGATCGACACACAAATATATGTGGTTCACTACGAATTCTGAATAGTTTTCGGGGGCGTTGCCCCTGGTAAGCGAGACCCCCCTACTTGGTTGTTCGAAGCGCCAACAAACAGATTCAAGGTATTTCAACAAATACTTGATAGGGACAATCTCAATTTTTTTTAATTCCCACATACTATTTCTAGACATTGTTTTCCCATGCACAACCAAACATAGTCATCCTTGATTTCCAGTAATTTTATTCCCATACATCCTTAATTCCTGGGCATTGAGAAAACCTCAATCCAAACGGCCCCTAAGGTCCTATTTATAGTGACCTAGGGCAAAATTAATTTGCCTTAATTAACAAAAAATAATTTTCATATAAAATATTAAAATAATAATATATATATATATATATATTATCTTATTCAATTATCAAATTCTATATCATATATTTCCTTAATTGAATTTCATTCAAATTAAATACATATAATAATAATGTGTCTTAATACACTAATAATTTAATTTGATATTTAATATATCAAATACAATAAATATTTTTTCCTATTTAATATATCAATTATATTAAATTTAATTTGAATACTTTAAATTTTCTCCCAACTAAATTGAACCCTAATTGTTCGTACGACCTAGCAATAGGACCTTATAGACCTATAGATTACAAGCTCAAATGATTCAAAATTAATTAATTAAACTCTTTAATTAATCAATTCTCATTCATTTGACTATAGGTCACTTCACATTATAGACCTATAGCTGCAATCTTATGCATTGTAAGATAAGTTGTGTCCATGAATATAATCATTACAAACCAATTCGATTTTCACGAGTTGTTCATAATTACCGCTAGGTCAAATGTCTGTTTTACTCCTTAATTACATCTTGCACCTAAAATACCACTTATCTGTTAATGAACAATATGTTTATGATCAAATCATAAACCAAGTTCCTCTTGGACCAATAAGGTCTCACTGTTCAAGTCTTGAAATCAACACTTAAGAGAACTACTCATCTACTTACCCTATGTATGAATGAGTGAATTCCATCTTTATGAACTTATCTTCCTACCTCCCTATCTGGTCAAGTCTACAAAATGCTAAGCTTATTGAATCGGCTACTTGGGTCATTCTCACCCATGAAAATCAAAGGACGAGCCTTCATAGGTAGGTGTTCATAACTCACTCAAGATTTAGATCCAGGTGCATATGATAATCCTATGAAATATTAACCTATTCAATGAACAGATTGATAAAAAGAGATTAAATATTTCATGGTTCAGTCTTATACAAACTCTTTGTATAAGATACCCCCACGAACATGTCTTTATATGAACGATTTGGATCAAATGGTTTGTAACAATTACAAAGTGGGTCGTATCCATAGTGCCACTAATATAAGCCACTCACCTTACACTATAGATCCTTTAGGTTATATCTTGAACACGATCTACTCATATGTCAACTACATACTATTCGATATTACATTTAATAAGCTTGGATGTTTAACAATAATGAATAATATAATACTGTATATAAAATAATTAAATTAAATAATTATTAAATAACTCATTAATTATGAGGTTTTAGGGAACAAATCTCAATATTTTAAAAATTTTCTATAATTGCAAATCTTTTCTAAACTTGTTATATTTGCAAATAATAAGCTTTACTCATTGCAATTATTCTAAAAAATGGGGAATAAAGGTTATTTAAACGAGTTTTTATATGAAGGGCCCTTTTTTAGGCCTAAATGAAAAATGTCCAAATTCAAAAACTTAAAAATCCTAGCCTTCTACTTGCGTCATAATCATCTAAACTTATCATTGTGATTCCACGAACCACGCTTAGTGGTCTGATGCTTGATTAACTCTAGCTTCTTGCTCGCAATCTTGCCCCAAGCTCTTGCGCTTATTCTCGCTTTTTGTCCGATAGTGTTAAATTTTTAAAGGCAAACAAAAATGTTCTATGTTCACATTTTTTCTTCTTTGATTTCTCACTTTTGCTCTCTCGTATTCCCCTTCTTTCTCAAACGAATTCAACCCTTGGTGTATCGCTCTTGATTATTTTTGTTGTTATCTTTGCTGCTAATTGAATTCCTAAAAAGTGTTTTGTTTTCCTTTTATTTAGAATTATTTATGCTTGATTTTATTAGATTTAATGTTGTTTGCTAGTTGATTTCAGAATTTGAGCAAGAGAACGAGACTTGGAGGTCAAAAGAGTAAAAATTGACCAATTTTGCCCAATAAAGTCAATAAGGGGCCAAATCTCCAAAATAGGAAAGAACGAAGGCCAAATTACCCAAGAAGAAGGGCGACATGGCGATCTCGACCAGTCTTGTGGTGAAAAGCACCTAAAAAGTACTTTTATTTGTCTTTTATTTGGAGTTGTTTATGATTGATTTTGTTAGATTTGATGTCCTTTGTTAGTGAATTTTAGGATTTGAGTAAGAGAATGAGATTTAGAGGTTAAAAGAGTAAAACGAACCAATTTTGCCCACTAAAGTCAAGAAGGGGCTAAATCTCCAAAATATAGGGAAGAACGAAGGCCAAATTACCCAAGAAGACGGGCATCGTTGTGCCCTAACCTGAGAGTGCATCGATTGGGTGGCCGCTGCAACGCCATGAAAAGCACAATAGTGTTGGTCGAGAGCGTTGTGGCACCGTAAACATCATGTTCAAACGGAGGCCACAACATTGT
Organism: Benincasa hispida; assembly: GCF_027475165.1. Classification (NCBI taxonomy): domain Eukaryota; kingdom Viridiplantae; phylum Streptophyta; class Magnoliopsida; order Cucurbitales; family Cucurbitaceae; genus Benincasa; species Benincasa hispida. The sequence goes on from NC_143485.1 coordinate 59,054,472, forward strand.
AGTGTTGTGAAAGAGTGTTGCAATACCACAACGTCAGTCTATTTTAGAAAATTCTAGTTATTTATTCTAGGGTTTTTAGCCTACCACCATATTGAATTTTGGAGTTTTGAGGCCTAGAGAGAAGGATTTCTAAGCAAAATATAGAAAGTCTTTGGTGCTGAAGTTGATTTGAGAGTGTTGGAGGGTCAATTTCACCATGGAAACAGGACTGAAGCGCTAAATAACGCCTTTTCTTTCCCTTTTGTATCTTTGGTTCTTGTTGTATTTTTGCATTCTAATGTTGGTTCTGACTATGGAATCCATGTTAGATTGAGTTTCTCATTGTTGTAGGAATAGATAAATTCTTAGGATTATTGCTAAATACTTTTGTGGATCTTGAATGTCAATTTATGTCAACACTTTCTAACATAATTGTTATTAATGCTTTTAGACGTTTGACCAACATATAAATAGGTTTATGATTTAAAATCTTACTTTAACAAGTAGGTTTTAGATTATGAATGATAGATGTCCTCCCTAAATGATCTATCTTAGTGTCTCTAATCTTGCTTATTTAGAATGGTTAATGTATATAAATGTTTATATTTGTAGGAACTCGAGTAATACATGCATTCCGAAGCGTTACAAAGCATTTGGGGTTGATTTGGAGCAATTATCAACTTATTGAAGTATCCAAACTTCAAAAGAATGTGAAAAGATGAAAAAGCCCCAGGAAATCATGGTGTCGTGATGCTATTCACAGAATGTACACATGGGTAGGCACTGCAACGCTGCCCTATGGTGTCACCATGCCCATCAAGCATTAGGCGATTGCGATAGCACAATGCACACATCAGAGAGCACACGCTAGCACGCAAGGTGAAAGGGCATGCACAAGCTAATGCCTTAGAATTGAGCTACGATAAGGGCTCACAGCATCGTAGCACCATCATGATTTCTATATATACTTTTCATTCACTTAGTGTTGGAAAAAAAGGAAAGTGTAACAACCCACATTTTTTTTAGTAATAATGTAATTTCAGTAACTTTTATTAATTGAGAGCATTTTTTTGGAATTTTTGGCTTAAGTGTAATTACGGGAATTTAATGGATTGACGTTGAAAATATTCAATTTGGAAATTAGTGGCAGGAATTAATTTCATTTTGAGAAGGAAAGGAATTTAACAAAATAAAGTAGAATAAGGAAAAGAATAAAATAAAAGTTTATTATATTTTCTTTTAAGTTATTATTATTATTTATAAAAATAAATATACCAACACCTTTTCTTCTTCTTCCTTACGCCGCCCGAAGACCCACCCCCAGGCTAGCCACCATGTGCAAACGCCAGGCCTCCTGAACTGTCCCATCATTTGGCCGTCCGTCAGCCGTCATCCCTACCTCCTCGCGTCGATGGTCTGAGCCACACACACAATCTCTCCCTAGCTGCTCGTCGCCCCTATCAGAATGATGATGCTTTATTTTTTGAGGTGAAAATATGGAATGAAATGCGGTGATGGAATTGTGTTGAGCAACAAGTTTTCTCAGTGGAATCCAAGTATAAACCCCACTGAGTTTTCTGGTAAGTCTAGGGTCAAACTCAGGGACTTGGAAAAATGGTATGCGGTGGTAATTTTCAAGAAGACTTTGCGGTAACTGGTAACTCAAATAGTTGTTTGGTGTTATTGGTTGCAGTAATAAAATAAATAAATGTGGCGGATTTGAGAAAAGTTTGATTATGTGATAGATGCACTGAGTATGCGGAGGAACGGGTTGAGAAGGTCTTTAACTAGTGTTACCTGGGAATGTATCAGACTATGCGATCATGTTACACTCATGCAACAACAAATCATTTTCCAATGCAAATGTGGTGCTCCTAAATCTATGATGCATTTGTTGAATGCAAAAGTATCCATAGAGCTTATTCCTAAGTCTCTACTATTTTCCTATGCGATGATGCAAGATGCACACAAAGACAAGGTGACAACATACAATCATATCCTATCTCTAGGATGCATGTGATGCATTAATAGCAAACAGTACTTTTCCTAAGCTCCTATCTCTTGATTACGTGTTCTAATCTGACTCTCCCGAGCCTAGATTCTAACCTGACTTTTCCAAGCCTAGATCTTGTCCTTAGACTACCCTCTCGAGTATCTCTAATGGACGAATGAAGCACACATAATACAAGATAATCGCATAGAATGAAGATCCCTAGTTAGCCTAGTTAAGTACTTCTCAATCCATTCGATAGATTTAGCTACTCATGCTTAATAAATAGAGAGTGAACAGATATAAAGAAGTAAATTCCATTTCTATAGATGAGTTTGAGTACAAAATAATAATGGAAGATAAGGATAGAGAGCCTGATAGCAATCTCTTACTTCCCAAGGCTTTTACACTATCAACTCTATTCGGTTCAAAAGATATTCCTGCTTTCACTGGAGCTGGCCCTCTCTCTGATCTTGAAGCTTCCGGCACTCTCCCAAGTTCACTGGAACGATCTGTTAGCACAATCTCGCTTATCTCGCTTTCGCCTTAAAATAAAAGAAAATCTAAGAACAAGGCTATTCTAACTATGGAGAAAATTATCTAAGTATTAGAACTTGCTGAACTCGCTGAATCCCTTTTCTAAAGGTTGCCTTCGGTATTTATAGAGTTTCGGGATGAACGGCAACTTCTCTCTTATGATTGCACAGATGAGATGGCTTTAATTCCCTGACTGATGCACCGAATATTTGTCACCAAAAAGCTGAGTGTACTTGTTATCGTTAGCGGCTTGTCAACTTAATTCGGATTCGACCGTTATCAGCTTTCTGTTCCATCGTGATTAATTATGCCTTTCACTTAGATGCGCCCACCAAATTGTGCCAGTTCTATGCGACAATCCTTCTTGAGCAGATGTTTGCGAGCACAAATCACCACAAAAGCTTTACGGTAATGCTGCGCTCGACCATTGATTTCTTGTGATCGCGCTTTCTGTCTTGTGTCAATGTATATTCTGCATAAAAATATAAAAGTTAACTATTTCTATACGATGAACGCATGCGACCGCAATGAGTTATGAACTTAATGCTTTTTGGACGCAATCTAACATATTTTATCAACGCAAACCTTCATTGTTTAATCACTTAGCACTGTAAGAACATGCATTTCTGCCTGTTATCAAACGCCGCTCGTCCGCCCGTGGGTTGCCACCGCTTAGATCGGTGGCAATGAACTCGAGCCCCCAGCCACATTGAAGCTATTAACGCCCAACCTCGAGTTTTGCAGCCATCGAGTTCTCCAGTCGTCGATGATGCCAAATATTGGATTTGGGATTCAAGCTTCTGGAGGAATTTTAAAGTCAATGGTGGGCTATCTAACATCCTTGAGGGTCATTATCGGTGGATTTTGGAGTAAATTGTATGGACTTTTGGTCGGTTTTAGGGCGCAGATTTGTTTGGGAATTGATTCAAGATTCTTTAGAATCATAGACGGTTGTCATACTTGGATATTATTTGGGCTTTCTTTCAAGGTAAGTAATCTTACTACTGGAACCACCTTTGTGTCGGGCGATAAATTTAAGATTTATTTTGAGGATTTTAAGACTTTTTACAAGGATAAATTTTTTATTGTTCTGATATTGAATGAACTGTTTAGAAAAGATATATGAGCATGTGATAATATGTCTGAAACATGTTAATGTATGAGCATGATTTAGAATTTTATGCGACATTAAAAGGACGATTGAGCATGACTCTAAATTATGATGTAAGCGACACTACTACTAGAATGTCTTAAAGCTAGGTGAAAGTTGAAGCATTTGTTGATATACATATTTATGTGATTTATTATGAAAGTGTGTAGGCAATATGATGTATTATGAAATTTCAAATGTTTGATTGTTTACATGAGTCAGTGTATGAAAGTGATATACTAGAGTTGATCTATTAAAACTAGATTAAACATATACGTTGAGGTTAATTAACATGATCTTAATGAGGAGATTTTAGAAGACTCATGATTATGTGAATGTTATATGAAGTTAGATGTAATCTTTTTTCCTTTCCAGACTATGTGACTGCATGAAAATGATGCATGTCCAAGGGCACTAGTACATGAAAGAGATGTACTAGGACTGGTGTGTATGAAAGTGATACATACCTAGAGGGTACTGGGGTGTACGTAAGAGGTGCACACTCAGTGGGTTATGTGTATACGAAAGAGGTGTATACATAAACATGTGTACGAAAGAGGTACACACTCAATGGGTTATGTGTATACAAAAGAGGTGTATACATAACCAGGTGTATGAGAGAGGTACACACTCAGTGGGTTATGTGTATACGAAGAGGTGTATATATAACCAGGTGTATAAGAGAAGTACACACTCAGTGGGTTATATGTATACGAAAGAGGTGTATACTTAACCAGGTGTACAAAAGAAGTACACATTCAGTGGGTTATATGTATACAAAAGAGGTGTATACATGACCATGTGTACGAAAGAGGTACACATTAAGTGAGTTATGTGTATACGAAAGAGGTGTATGCATAACCATATGTACGTAAGAAATTGTGTTTCCTTCGGGATTCACTAGAGATTATGTTTCCTTCGAGATTCACCAGAGGTTGTGGGTCCTACAGGACTTACTAGGGGTAGTGGACATACTTAACTACAGTAGGATAGAAATAAGTTTTTCATGTATGTATGTATCCCATGAGAACTAGAGCAGTTTATATGTTCCACTAGAGGTAGGCATTTAGAGGACATAGATGCCTAGCCTGATCCCAGTAGTGGGGTTACTTGCTGAGTATTTTTATACTCACTCTTTCTCATGTTTATGTTTCAGGTAAGAGTAGAGACGTACTGGTGAGTGACAAGCGGAATCCGTGATCGAGCCACTAGGACCAGTTTTATGCTTCCACTCATGATGTTTAGATTTCTTTCATGTTTTGCAACTTTCAATCTTGATGTTTGAAACTTATTATGTAGTGTTTGTTTTTAGTCTTTTGCAGATTTCTAGACTCATTAAATTCTAATTATGATTTATGGGTACCCTGTTATTTGACTTTTTATTTAGTTTTAAATGAAAATCTTTTATTTGACTTTATTTATTTGGCATTTATTTTACCATAAAAGAGTATCGTTTTAAGTTCCATACATGCATGTATTTTGTTACAATGTATTTACATTGTAACAAAGATTATGGAATTGGATATCTCTTTTTTTGACATAAAAATATTAACGAGCAAGATTAGAGATACTAAGATAGCTCACTTAAGAAGCTATCAAACACACCAACCTAAACATTGCTCGTCCTTAACCAAGAAAAAATAAAACAATAATATGAATCATCTGTTGCAAATTTGTGACTTTAATCTCATATCAAAAGATAACAAAATATTCACAAAGTTAGAATCACTCAAATGCATATAATTGACGAGAAATTTAAAACCAACTCTTTATCTTGTAAGTGTGTGTATGCACACTTAACCAATCTTACCTAGGTCTTTATAAACCCCGAAAGGTTATATTAAACCCTCAACTTATTTTCCCCTACTCTAGCTTAAACACCAACTATCAAGTACCAAAACAATCAAGACTAATATATCAACTAAGGTGCCTAAAACAAACTCTAGGATACCCTAAACTTGCATTCCTTTTACCTAGAGGTACTAGCTTTCACACATTCACCATAGGGACTCGTGCCCAGCCCATTGGCTCTTGGGTATCCTAATCGATCACAACAACAATAGTTTTTTTTATCCCTAGTCATGCATACACAGTACTAAAGGGATAAAATCTTGTAGTGGAAGCATATGAACGATTTTGTTTTGATGTAGGGTAGATGAAAATTATAGAATTAGGTTAAAATACAGACAACTCATAATGTGAGTAATTAGTGGTTGAAAATAGAATTGAGATCAGGAAAAATTTAGGATCTTTCTTCAATGAATCCTAGCAATGATTCGTCTACAAATTGTCCTTCTTCTTCTACGTCGAATACTTCCAAAAAGCCTTCCTCGCTATATGTCTCGGCAAGAACACACTTGTGGGAGTGCTTGTTAAAAGAGAAGAAAGGAAATTTGAGATGGAGATATGTCTCATAGAATTTCTTCTATTTGTTTTTTAGAGAGAGCATTTTTGTTGAAACTTGTGTTAACCCTCTCACAAACTCTTCTATGGAGATTTAATGATAGGAAGAGAGCAACTGCCTACCTCTCCACACCTCTACGTTAAAAGAGGGGTGATTAGTTAAATATTAATTAATTAATAATTAATCTAATTAAATATCTTATATTTAATTAAATATATTTGAATCATATTAAATGCATATTCTTCTCTTAAATTATAGTTTTAATATGAATCTTATTCATATTAATATATAACCTATAGTTTTTATATAAATTTTATTTATATTAATTTAATATTTGGATCACATTTAAATACATGAATTCTCCTATAACATATAGTTTTAAGTTTGAATCTTATTCAAATTTAACTATATATTATAACGTATCGATGTACATTATATTAATTGCATCATATACAATTAACATATGTTTTCCTAAATCACCTTGAACATTTTAAATTATTCTTTCAAAACTTTTTCGTCCTTATTAATCTATCGTGAGCTAACAAGGGGACCTAATAGACGTACATATGACAAGCTTTAATGATTTGAGATTAATTAATTAAAAATTTTAATTAATCAATCAACATTCATTAACTATGGAAAAAACCACTATAGATCTATAATTGCACTCTTATGCATTGTAGGACATTACAGCTCGGTCAAATGTCTGTTTTACCTATATAATTACCATTGTATCCTTAAGTATCGTTGATTCTCTAATGAACAATTTGTTTATGGTCCAATCATGAATCAAGTCCCTCTCAGACCAATGAGAGGGTGGACCCTATTGTTCAAGTCTCGAAGTCAGTATTTAGGGGAATTACTCATCTATTTAACCTAAACGGAAAAGAATGAGTATCATCCCGTGAAATTACATTCCTAGCTCCATGTTCGATCAAGTCCCAAATTGGTAGGCTTATTGAGTTGGTGACTTGGGCCACACCCATGCAAATCAAAGGACGAGTCCTAATAGGTTGGATTTCATAACTCACTTAGGATTAAGATCGAGTTATATACGATTATCGTATGAAATATGAATCTCTTCCATTAACAAAGATACAAAGAGAGATTAATGATTTCGTGGTCCAGTCTTATACTAACTCTTTGTATATGATACCCCAACTCATATTTCTCTACATGAACAACTTGGATCACATCATTTGTAATGATTATAAAGTGGATCGTATCCATAGTATTACAAGGATGAGACATCTAACCTTATCTATATACTATAGACCCTTTAGGTTATTACTTAAACATGATCCACATATATGTCAACTACATACTTTTCAAGTTTCATATAATAATATTAGATTTTTACTATAATGAATAATTCATTATTGCATATTTAATAAAATAATTAAATATTGATCATCCCAAGTTTAAGGAAAATTTAAATTAATCATCTTTAATTATTTGGTTTTCTTCCTTTAATTTTGAGCCAAAAATGAGATAATTTGAAAAGATAATTAATTTTGATTTGAGATTTGGGGATTGATTTGATTTGATAAAAAATTGGAAGATTTAAAATTATTTTGAGGAAGAAGAGAAAATGTGATTTTGACTAAGTCAAAGTCAAAATTAGGTCAAGTCTTAAGCTTATATACATATAAGAAAAAAAGAGAGAAAATTTAGATGGATTTCACATGAACCAGCCGACAGGCCTCCTTTCCTTCATCTTCAACCTCACGACACACATCCATTCATCAATCTCAATGCTTACAGCTTAGGGGTCACTATCATCGCTCATTTTCGTCTCCAACCAATCACCTTCAGATGTTTGTCATGCCTTTACTATCCGATAACAACGATAATCATGTCCGACAACACTTTCTCTCTCTCTCTAGTGATCTCTCCCTTACCAACTCCCTCCCTCATTCAAGCTCCAGTCGGAAGACCCACGCTCAGCCAACCACTGCCGCACCATCGTGCCTCTATTCGTCTGACCATCAGTGTCATCGTTGTCAATAGGGGCTTCGTGGTTCATTCTTCTTGCTCCATTTTCAACTCAAGTTTCTCTCTCTAGGCCTTTATTTTTTCTCTTTCCACAAATTTTTGGTAGCCACTAAAACATCTAGTGTTCGTTGTCACTAGAGGCGATCGATCCGTACAACCACCTTAAAGTTGGGTTTGTGAATAAGTTTCCTTTCTTTAAGAGTAATCTTTGGTTTACTTAGGTGGTGTTTGGCTCACCGACATAAGTTGAGTTGAGTTGGTAAAATAAACCAATTCAATGTTTTGCCCAAAAACTTTAAATGTTGGTGGAGTTGAGTTGGTATATTTTACCAACTTACCCCAACTTACCCCAACTCACCTCAACTCCTCATTCTTGTTTTCAATGGCTCCACCCATCGACCACTGTCGGCGCTACTGCTACCACACTCCGAGAACCAACTTCAGGCTCCGACAACCACTTTCGATGACAACTTTAGTGACCAACTCTGATGACCACCTTTGTGTGACCAACTCTCATGACTAATTCTGAGTTTTGATAACAAACTTCGATGATCAACTCCGACTACAAAATCTGGCAAAAATCACCTTTGACGACCACGTTCACATGACTAACTCCAGGCTCCGACAACAAACTCCGATGAACAACTCTGATGACCAACTCCAACACCACCTTCATGCGACCAACTTTGAGCTCCAACAACCATATCCGACTACAAACTCCAGGAAACTCCGACAACTTTAGGCTCCGATGATCAACTTCAGTGACCACCTTTGTACAACAAACTTTAGGCTCCGACAATCACCTCTGATGACAAACTCCGACAACTAACTCCAATACCACCTTCATGTGACCAACTTTGATCTCCGACAACCACCTCCGACTACAAACTCCAATGAAAATCATCTTTGATAATCAACTTCGAAAACCGCCTCCTACTATTATATTACCAGTGACTATTAAAGTATGTTGTAAAGTTGTTGATCATATAAATAATAGTATTTTGTCTACGTTAAGTGCAATATTTATATCAAATGAGTGTTAAGAATATTTGAAAAAATATGTATATAGTTGAAAAAAAAAAAAAAATCATAAAATGGAGATTTTTGCTAGAACTTTGTTGGCAAGAATTAGTGAAAAATGAAGATTTATTCTCTAATGATCCTCCAAATTTGGAGGAATAGAAAGTGAAATTGTGGAAACAATGTGGTGACGTTCCATTGGCTAGTAAGGTTAATTGTTGTTTATTACCGAAAAGAAAGAAAGAAAGAAAGAAAGAAAAATTTAAAAAAATAAAAGAAAAAAATGCAATCCATATTGTATTCAAACAAATATGGGTAGAATTGTTGAATAAAAAAGTTCTAAAACAAAAATAGTAATCATAAAGGCAGATTATTTAGAGTCCAAAAAATTGCACCATATACTTCAGACATATGAACTCAACTTTTCATCCCAAATGCATACATATAAACTCAGACAAAATAACTTTACACCTCAAACACAGACATAGAAACTCTACAGATATATGAATATAGACATCATATCTCAACTCAGCGCCCCAATTAGCTCCTTAAGGTTTTTGGAATCCGCATTGAGTTTAGTTCTAGCTTTGGCCTAAGTTTTGGTTTATGCATGATATGTGGAGGCTAGATAGGAGTATTTGAAGGGTTTTGAGGTGTTGTTCGGCATAATTAAGTTTGTTTTAGAAAGGCTTTGGTGAGTATTTAAGGTTTCAAACCCTTTTTATCCTATTTCCTCCCGAGCTTACCTCTTTCACTTGAAAAGAGGTGTAAGGACAGTTGATATCACCCTTTTGTGATACCTACTGTCCATCTTTAACTGATTTGGCTTTAACTCAATTTTAGCCAGAGATAAATTAACTTTAAATTTTCATATATCAGAATTTAAGCTCATACAGTTTAACAAGTTCACAAATCATTTTCCCTACCCCATTTCCAACTACTAAGTAAGAAGTTTTATCTTGTGGCAGACCTCGTCTTTAAGTAGCAACCCGGACTCTTCTGCTACCTGAAAAGGAAACATAAAATGAAAGAATGAACTAAAGCCCAGCGAATGGTAAATATCTTATAAGGTCTCTTTCAACCCTTAGAGAAAAGGCTTAATAACATCATATCAACACCACGAGGTTACTATTCAAACCTTAGGTTTAAACATATTCATTTTCTGCTATCTCTACACACAGTAGATAGTTAACCATATTTCCCTATATGCACATAGCTCTATCTCGTGTGGGCTCAGAAACTAGACCTATTTCTCTGACCATCCCACGTGAGGTTCTTCCCACAGGCTCAGGAACTAGGCCTTATGACTCCATGACCATCCCATGAGTTTCCGCCACAAGCTCAAAACTAGGCCTTTACGACCTCTGTGATGGAACATAAAGAACAACATGCACAACGGAAGTAAGGATGGATAACATTCTTATTACATAAAACTAAGAATATGCATGCATAAAGGGTTATAAAATACAACCAGAATCCACCGCAATATTCCTCTCTGTGCTCGATTGACACCACCAACGGTAAATCCTCGCTATTCTCCAGTTGAAGAACATGGTGGTGGGACTGTTTTGTTAGTGAAGATAAAGGAATTTCACTCTAGAAAAGTGGAGAGTAAGGAGATCTTGGTGGAAGAGTCAAGTGAAAAGTCAAAGAAGTATTGATTTTTCCACATTTCAAAAACCAAACTATTTAAAGACAAATTACATTCAAAATCCTATTTTGCATGTCTTCCACCTCAAAATCCACTAGCATGTAATCTTTAGGTGTCAAACTTTGGAAGTGCCACTTTAAAGTCCACTTAGTTAGTGGGAAAATCCAACAATTGGATTTTTCCACTAACTAATTTTAATATAAAACAAGCTTTTATGAAAAAAAAAAACACTTTCATAATTTAGAAAATATTTAAAAATAAATTTAATATCACATATAAATTATTTTTGACACCCCACTTTGATCAATCACATTAATCAAGTTTTAAAAAAACCCTTTCATGCTAATGTTCAAGAATACTCTAAAAAATAATTAATTAATAAATAAATTATTTAATTATAAATATATCTCATATAAAATACAGTTTTCCCTTAAGCCCGAATTTGAACATTTCAAAGACTCACTTCACCTAGTTCTTCAATTTTGCCCGTATTGAGCTAGCAAGAAGACCCGATGGACCTACAAATCATGGGCTCCAACGATCCAAGACTAACCGGTCAAACTCTTTAACCTAGTTAATCAACATTCGTTAACTAACAGGACTGTCCACTATAGCCTGTAGTTGCACTCCTCTCATTGTAGATATATTATGTGTCCATTTGATATAACCATAATAAGTAAGTCAACTCTTCCCTGGTTGTTCGTAATAATGGCTGGGTCATAAGCTGTTTTACCCCTGAGATTACATCTTGCTCCTTAAGTCCGACTAATCCTCTAATGAAAAATTGGTTTGTGATCCAATCCCTGAGGCCCCTTGTTCAAGACCTAGAGTTAGCACTTAAGGGAATAACTTTCTACTATCCCTAAAAGCGGGTAGGAGTGAATTCCGTCTTGCATCCTATGTCCCTAGCTATTTGTTCGGTCTTACCCCTGAAATGGGAGGCTTATTGAGCCAGCGCTGTTGAGCCAACCCTCACCTATGCAAATCTAAAGATAATCCTGAATAAATATGAGTTCATGGTTTGCTCAAAATTAAGGTCAAGTTACCTAGGTCATCGCTTTGAAATAGTTAGTCCTAATAATAAACAACGTTATAAAGTAAGAATGACTTAATTATTGGTCTGATCTTATGCAAACTCATTGCATAGGACGCCCCCACTCCTCATGTCAATACATGAACAAATTAAGATCACTTCGTTTGTAGCACTTTACAACAAATTGTAACAACTACAGATTGGGCCGCATCTGATAGTGTTACTAGATTAAGGTACCCATCCTTATTCGTATACTATAGACCATTTTGGCTATTTACTAAACTTGGTCCACTCTTATGTCTCCATATAAAGTTTATGTATTCATATAATAGCCATGGATCTTTATTTTATTGGATTTAGACTTTACAAGTACAATTCACATATTCAATTACAACTTTATTGAATAAACGTCAATAACATCTTTATTGATAATACAATATGTTTAACATGATAAACTGCGAGTTTTAGGACATATAACCCAACAACCCGACCAGCCCGTGTGATTCCACCACAGGCTCAGGAACTAGGCCCTAAGACCCCTGACCATCCTGCGTAGTGTATTCTTTATCGCCATACAAGCTATGCAAATACATGTATGGGATTTCATAACAAACGTTTAAAGGAATACCACTCACAGTTTATTAGTAGGGTTTCCCTTTTGTTTCCTAATTCCTCCCTGGATCTCAAGCCAATACCAATAGCTATGAACTAGGCCTTAGGACAACTGCAAAGTTTTCCTTCTTTAGGTTAGTTGGACGCATTAAAGCTCTACTGAATGATGGAACAAACACATGCACAGCGGAAGGAAAACGGATCTAAAGTACTCTAATTAGGTTAATTTCAAAAAATAAGCATGCTATTAAAACAAATAAAAGGGGAAGAAAAAATACAAACTTGTAGACTTGAAACTTCTCCAAATTAGCTCCAATCCCCTTACGAACTGTTCGTAGACCAACACGAGAGTCTTTCCGATTATTCTCTAGCCTTAGAACAGAATGGTGGAATCCGGTGAGTGACTAGTTTAGAGAGGAAAATGTTAAGTCTTTGAGAGAAAAATGTAATGAAATTATCACATAATCTCATCAATTTCGACTATGGCCAAGAGTTCTAAACAACATAAATTTCTTCCTTTTAAAGGCTATTACATGCCAAACATGCAACTTTGAGTTTGATGAGAATTTGACCCTAAAAAATCCACTAATTCAAAGTGGGATTAGTGGGGCAAGTGTCTTCAAATGAAGACAACACTTAGCAATGCAAAGTTGACATTTCTCATTCACAATTGTGGGATCTTTCCATTAACTTGGTCAATGGTTAAAGTTTGACTCTTGAAGTCCAAAGTCAACTAATTTCATTTTTTCAATTTCAAAGTCAAAAGTAAACAATTTTACTTTCAATGCATTTTTTACCTAGTCAACAATTTTGACTTTTAATGCAATTTTGACCAATTCCATTTAATTTCAAATTTAATTCTAATAATCAATTTTAAAATTAAATTAATATTAAAAAATTAATTAAACAATTTAATTAATTTAATTTAATATTAAATCCAACACTAGTTCCAATCAATATGAATCACTATTCATAATCTTGATATTTAAATCTTATTTAAATATCTTCTATTTTCTCTATTTTTATGTTTAATTCACAATTAAACATTAGGTTAAATATTGTATATATTTAACGATTTACTCCAAAAATCAAATTTGAACACTTCAAATTCGTTCATCACACCGTTCTATGGTTTAGTTCGATAGGAGCTAGTAGAGGGACCTCATGGACTTACAGATCATGGGCTCCAAGGATTTGAGATTAACCGACTAAGCTCTTTAACCTAATAAACCACCATTCGTTAACTACTGGATCACTCCACTAAAGCCCAGTAGTTGTACTCCTCTCACTATAGATATATTATGTCCACTCGATATAACCATGATTAGTAAGTCAACCCTTCACAGGTTGTCCGTAATAACGATTGGATCAAAAGCTATTTACCCCTGAGATTATATCTTGCTATTTAAGTCCCACTGATCCTCTAATGAACAATTGGTTTGTGATCCAATCACTAAACTGAGTCCCTATCGGGCCAATGAGAGGGTGGGGCCCCTTGTTCAAGACTTGGAGTTAGCAGTTAAGGGAACAACCTTTCTACTATCCCTAAAAGTGGGTAGAAGTGAATTTCGTCTTACACCCTATGCCCCCAACTATCTACTTGATCTTACCCCTGAAATGGGAGGCTTATTGAACCGACATTATTGAGCCAACCCTCACCCATGCAAATCTAAGGATAATCTGGAATAAATAGGAGTTCATAGTTAGCTCAGGATTAAGGTCAAATTACTAGGTCATCGTTTTGAAATGGTCAGTCTTAAACATAAACAATGTTCTAAAGTAAGAGTGACTTAATTCTTGGTCTGATCTTATGCAAACTCATTGCATAGAACGCCCTCACTCCTCATGTCACTACATGAACGAATCAGGATCATTTTGTTTGTAGCACTTTACAATATATATCACTATAGATATATTGGACTGATATCTGCTAATAATTCCAACTGCATAGCATATGTTAGGACGAGTACACAACATGACATAAATACTTTATCTTCTTGAGGATCACAAAAGTAACCACCCTTTGTCTCTTTAGGATAGCCTACAAATAGGCATACCTTTGAACGACGTTTTCTTTGGATTTTGCACCAACACATATACTGGGCATCCCCAAATCCTGAAGTGAAATAAACTACCTTTACATCTTTTCCATAACTCGTTTTAAAAAACTTTTCTGTTCAATATATACACTGCAGTCTCTACTGTGTGACCCCAAAAATAACTTGGCAACTAAGCATAACTCATCATAGAACGAACCATGTCCAACAATGTTCTATTTCTCTTTTCTGCAACACCATTTTGTTGAGGTGTGTCAGGTGCTGTGAGTTGTGACTGAATTCCGTGTTCTATTAAATAATCCTAGAATTTGAAGTCCATGTACTCACCACCTCGATCTGATCGAAGTGTTTTAATCTTTTTACCTAATGGGTTCTCAACCTCTACCTTATATTCCTTGAACTTTTCAAGTTTATCGGACTTTTGATGCATTAGGTAAATGTAGCCATACCTTGAATAATCATCGATGAAGCTAATGAAATATTCATACACTCCTCTCGCTTTAACATTCATCGGACCAAAAATGTCTGAATGTACTAGCTCTAAGGGTTATTTGGCTCTAAGACCTTTTTTAATAAAAGATCTTTTGGTCATTTTTACCTCAAGGCAAGATTCACATGGCGGTAAATGGCTTTCTTCTAACTGGTTTAGAAGTCCACTCATAACCAATCTTCCAATCCTATTGAGATTAAGTTGACCTAGTCTTAAG
Organism: Benincasa hispida; assembly: GCF_027475165.1. NCBI lineage: Eukaryota > Viridiplantae > Streptophyta > Magnoliopsida > Cucurbitales > Cucurbitaceae > Benincasa > Benincasa hispida. The sequence goes on from NC_143485.1 coordinate 59,069,607, forward strand.
TGCCAAAGATAGGCATTTGGAGAATTTTTTTCATTTCTTATTTTGAGTTTCAGCTTTTTTAAACATCTCTATTTTCAAAATGGCTTTTACCTTAGTTGGTTTTAACATGTATAAGTTATTCTCTAGATATGCAGAACATACTTTATTACCTTTTGAGATAATGAACATTTCATTATATTCAAAAGAAACTTTGTAATTTCGTTCTAGCAAACATGGGATAGAAATTAAATTCCTTTTCATAGAAGGAATGTAATAAACATTTTCAAGTAAAATGTGTCCATCTCCAATAAATAACTTTATATCTCCCACTCCTTTAGCTGAAACAACCTCTCTTATTCTTATCTTAAAGGTTGTTTCGCTTTCTTTAGGTTGTCTTCGGGAACTAGTTTCCTAAGCAAAAGCATAGATATGATTAGCTGCGCTTGAATCTATTATCTAGATAACTTATCATTTTCCACTAAGCATGTCTCAATGACAAGTGCCTTTGCAAAAAAATAGCGAGATTGAGAACATTCCTCTATTAAAACATAGTTTAAATCATCAACTGCTAGTATATTCGATTTGCATGTTGATTTACCGCTAAAAGTGCTAGAAGCGAGTAAATTTGAAGAATTCAATATGCTGAAATTATAAACAAATTCAATTAGTAAATTTCTTTTAAACCTTATCAGATTTTAGCAAAGTAATAATGTACCTAATTCTTATTATTTTATTTGCAACGATATTATAATGAGTAAGAATAAGTGCTACCGAGGGACAGTTAAATACTCTTTCACTAAAGCAAGACATTCTTGACTAAATACTATCTCTAGAATAACTCATATTCTGATAATCATTTAGCTACCATTTTCGGTCAAGAACTTACTAACACGAAGTAATTCTATAAGTGTAACCCCCCAATTTCAGATCTAAGAGATTAACGGCTCCAATGATGCTACCACATTGGAGAGTCAAAGTTGGGAAATGGAATAAGAAATCCCATCCATTTCTGGAGTTTGAGTTGTTCCAAATCCTATGTTACAACCCTCTAAAGGAATACCCGTGGTTAGCGACTAGCAAATGCCGCCTTAAAGACGATAAGCAGTTGCAATATAGGAATCTCATGGTCCAAACTAGCGGAAGAGACCGCAGGACGCATTGACACACATCATTCACCCACTTACTATGAACTACTTCCTCTATTCACCTTGATATTGACTCATGCAAACACAATCCGAATGGAGGTCACTCCTAGGGTGACACGAAGCGTTGCATAGATCTCACGGTGTGAACTCTTGGGGACATGAGTATAACGACCCGATCCCCTAGGGTTTAAGTTAAGCCGTTACTAAATACATGCGTGCATGGAACTTAAAACGACACTCTGTTATGGTGAAATAAATGCTAATTAAGGTAAGTTCAAAAAGACTTTCATTAAATTCAAACATTAGAAACAACGGTAGGGTGCCCATAAATCATAAATGATAATAAATAAGTCTGAAAACGATTTTTAATAGTAAGTTTTAAACATCAAAACTAAAAGTTAAGAAAAACATGTAAAGAAATCTAAATCTCATGAGCAGAAGCATAAAACTAGTCCAAGTGGCTTGATCACGAATTTCGCTTGTCCGTCGCTGGTGCATCTCTACCTTTACCTGAAACAACAACATGAGAAAGAATGAGTATAAAATACTCAGTAAGTAACCTCACTACTGGGGTCAGGTTAGGCATTTATGTCCTCTAGATGCCTACCTCTGGTGGAACATATAAACTTTCCTAGTCCTCATGAGACACATACATACATGAAAAATTGAGTTCTATCCTACTGTAGCTAAATATGCCCACTATATCTAATAAGTGTCGTAGGACCCACAACTGCTAGTGAATCCCGAAGGAAACAAAATCTCTTACGTACGCATGGTTATACATACACCTCTTTCATATACACATAACCCACTCAATGTGTACCTCTTTCATACACATGGTTATGTATACACCTCTTCGTATACACATAACCCATTGAATATGTACTACCTCTTTCATACACCTGCTTAAGTATACACCTCTTTCGTATACACATAACCCACTGAGTGTGTACATCTTTTGTACACCTGGTTATGTATATACCTCTTTCGTATACACATAACCCACTGAGTGTGTACCTCTTTCGTACACCTGGTTATGTATATACCTCTTTCGTATACATATAACCCACTGAGTGTGTACCTCTTTCGTACACCTTGTTATGTATATACCTCTTTCGTATACACATAACCCACTGAGTGTGTACCTCTTTTGTACACCTGGTTATGTATATACCTCTTTTGTATATACATAACCCACTGAGTATGTACCTCTTTCGTACACCCCAGATCCTCTCTATGAATGTAGGGATGTATACCTCTTTCATACACATGGTTATGTATACACCTCTTTCGTATACACATATACAATTGAAATTTGGAAAGATCCTTCTACTGCTCATGGAAATCCTTGTGTTCGATTTCCTTCACCTACATGCTTCTAGATGCAATTGGGTCCTCAACGGCCATAAAAAACTAGAAACACATGCATTAAGGTTCAAGATTCAACTATGTTGATTAAGTTTTAGGAAAGTCATGTTCAAATAATCAATTTGTTTCTTAAATCTAGATTAAATGTGCGATGCAAAGATTCATGGACAACCTAATAAAAAACCTAAGCATGCTCATCTAATCAGTGCTACAAGGGTAAATTCAAAGCATGGACGATACAAGGATGCGTGCGAGCTTGAATTTAACAAGCAAAGACATGCATTCATGATAGAGGCATCAATCCACATATAAAAGCAAATATAAATTAAACAAGATTTAAGAAAAACATAATTCTAGATTAATGCATAAAAATTTAACTAAAACTCATCAAAATACAAAGAGTTCTTAATCCAAGAACTAATCCAAAGATTACCTCATTGATTCATGGACAAACCAATGAGATACAATCCAATACATATTTATAATCCAAAAAATAAAATAGATCTAACCTAAAGACACTAAAAATTAAAGGGAATAGAATAAGAAAGAAAGCCTGACTTAGGCCTCCATGCTTCAGCTCCATGAGTCAGCCTAAACCCCTCAAAATTCAGCATAATCTGACCTAGGGCCAAGGAGATATATTTATAGGATTCATCGTAGTGTTGCAACGCTTGGAATGGTGTTACAATGCTGGGTTGCACGCGCGCTCAGCTCCATGTTCGTAATTCTTTGTAGCATTGCAACGCTCTAAGGAAGCATTGCAACGCTGATGCTTCTGCCTTTAAATGTTGGAGTGAAGCATTAGGATGCATTGGGACGCTGGCATTGATTAAGCTCAGAGCATCGCGATGCTTGGAATAACATTGCAACACTGCCAGAAACTTGCTACTCGATTCTCGACATGTCAATAATCGATCCTCGATCACTCGGTAGCATTTTTGATTACTCGACAGCCTCTTACTCGATGGTGCTTAATGGCTGCCTCAAACTTAGTGGTACTTGATGGAATTTTGGTCTCTTCAACTCTTTGAAGCCCAGATGTTCAAATTAACTCTAAATTGCTTCAAATTAACCCCGTTTTTAACCAAATGACTAATTCTACCTCTTGGTTGCTCGATACCTAAAAAATAGGAAAATAAACACATAAAATCCACTAACGAACCCAAATTAAGCTAGGAATATTAGCTCTCTTTTAGACAAACATGCAAGCAAATGATATAATGTGCATTTAGACTTTTTAAATTTTTCTAGCAAAGAGTTGAAACCTATTTTTTAAAAGAAAACGTCTTTTTCTTGTAAAGTTATAAAAGAAAGGACCACTCAGTTTTAGTTTATTTAAAGGCTAAAACTAGTAGAAAGGCGACATCCAACTCTCAATTCCTTTTCACCCTACACTGGTTCGGTTATTGGTCTAAGATATACCTAACTTGGAAAAAAGAGAGACAATTCTAAGACAAGGGTGCCTTTTAAAACTCATGCATATAAAATGCAATTGACATTTCTTTTACCTAGAGGGATAGCTTTCACACTCACACTGTAGGGAACCTATTGCTCTTTTCTCACGGGCTTTAACTAAACACGATGGAGGTAGCTCTTTTCACCTCTATCCATGAACACACACATATGTTAGTGACGGTTATGTTAATTTGGCAAGCTTGCTTTATTATTATTATTTTTTTTATGTGCTAGCAACTTTTCTTCTTCTTCTTTTTTTTTAAACACTAGGCCCTTTTTTAACATATTTATCTAGGCTTACCTCTAAAACAAGATTGTTGGTCTTAGACAAAAATTTGTCCTATCGAGTTGACAAAGAAAATTAAGTAGATATGACGTTTCTAAGAGTTTTAAGATTTTAAATAAATCTAAAAGACTAAATATTTGATTTTTTTATAAAATTAAAAGGAAAAGAAAGTTTCTTTGAAAAATTGAGTTTCAAAATTTTGTTAGAAAATATTTTAAAAAGTCTAAAATTTTGTTTGTATCAATACTTGAAAGAATGTTTCATGAAAGTTTCATTAATAAAGAGATTGTGTAAAAAAAATGATGCATAACAAACAGTGTGAATGAGATTCTTGAATGAATGAACATGCATTGAATCAATCATGCATTAAAGAAAAAATGAGTCATTTAAAAAAAATGTCAGGATCATGATATTGTTTTTCAAATAATAAAAAAATATGTCATCGAAATGGATAAGAGCCTCATCAAGATGTATCTAATCAAGATCACAAAATTCAAATAATTCAAGCTCAGATGCTCAAGGGTTTCAGACATGCATTTGTATATCACAGAACAAAAAATTGTAAGGCCCATTTTTATACAACCCTAGTAAAATTCCACGACATGTAATGTTCCGCACCTCCAACTTAAAAATTAAACATTGTCCTCATTGGTTTTTTTTTTTTTTTTTTTTTTTAATGTAGATATAAATGAGAAGACAAACAGAAGGGAATAGAAAACTCCCCTGGTTTCGTGTAGTGGGTGGTGGTAGAACTTTTTTTCTTCCTGCATCAAAATTTTTCTTTTTCTTTCTTTCATTTTGTTTGTTCCTAAAAAAACAAGAAAAGAAAAGAAAGGAAAAACAAAAGAAAAGAAAAGCTACAAGAAAAAAAGTTAGTCTAAAAATTTTATGTTCCTAGAAAGCAAATAAAGGAAAGCAAGAAAATGAAAAATGCAAAATAGGGCAAATACGAAGGAATATAACGGAAAAATATACTGTCAATGGTCAGTCTGAGTCAGGTGAGTCATGCTCTCTTTGGATATCGTACTGAAAACCGATGCTAGCGTAATAGAGACGGTCTTGTTTATACATGGAGTCGACAGTTCTCTGCATATGCCTAACATCGCGAGCAGTCTCGCGGCTCACCTTTAAGGCTTCAACAGTTGTCCTAAGGGCTTGCTCACCTAATGTGTCTCCACTCTTGGTTTTCTCATGGGGTTGATCTAGAAGTTCTACCCAAAGTGGTTCCTCTCTAAAGTGTTCTTCTTCCTCTCCTAGCTTTTCTTCTTCTTGTTCGTGGAGTTCTTCAACTCCACGGCCTCGGAAGGCTGAGATAGACGTTTTAGAAATTGGAGCTTTAAGCCTCATACTCTCCTCCTTTCTGGGTATTTCTACCCCAGACCTCTGACACAACAAAGTTATAAGACTAGGGTGTCCTAGGCTACCCGTACTAGAGCAACGTCCACACCGTCTGATGGAAGCATGAATAACCCTCCCTACATTTATGGACATACCCTGAATGAGACAATAAAGGAGTTTAGGTCTATCTCTTGTCAAGTCAGTCAGTTTGAGTACAGACATTAATCTGGAACACACGAAAGCATGCCAAATTTGGCCTACAACAGACATGCCCGTAGATCTAAACCGAATGGCAACCCCGCTAGAACATGTCCATTGAGCTCCTTGCCCACCGAGGGCCTCTATAATCTCTTGTTCGTCTAACGGCTAAGAAAGAAAGTGTCCATACTCGTCACCTAATTGAGCTAGACCTAATATTTCGTTTATTCTAAAGGAAGAGAAAGAGACTCTAACACCCCTCAACAATAAGACATCTCTGTCAAGGTCATTGTTGGCATAAAACTCTCTCACTAAAGGGACCACAACCTCACTAGGATTGGCTACTAAAGTTTCCCATCCTTTCTCATGTATTTCATCGGTGATTTGAGGATAGAAGTTTGGCTCTAAGGTTAAGGCCCTTTCTAGTACTAAGTTCCTAAGGGCTACCACTTGATGGTACCTACTCTCAACCCCTTCAGAAGCAAACCTAGGGTTATTAATCTCGGGTTGTGGAAGAGAATTCCTACCACTAGAGTTGGCAATATTCTTCCCCTTTTTAGCCCTAGGATCCATAAAGAATTTTCCAAGGAAAAGCTCACAAAATTAAGGATTAATCCTAAGGGAATCCAAATAAACTCTTCTAACAGATTTCCCAACAAAGAAAATCACACCACTACCTGATTTTGGAACCTGCAAACAAAAAAATCCTAAGCATTTTATTTCTAACTATCCAAAATTCAACAAAATCACCACAACACCATTTCATTCAAGCAAAACATCCATCCATCAAGCAAAACTCAACTACAATTAAGATAATCATTAAATAATTCAAATAAAAAAGAATGCATAACCTTCGATTAAGTTAAAGATCTTGCTTGAGAAGAAAAGGAAAAGCCCTAAAAATGGGTTTTTGGTTGAAAAGCCTAAAATTTCAAGGTGGAAATCTTTGAAATGTGAGGGAAAGGATGAGTTTTGGAAGAAAAATGCTTGGATTTTGAGTTTGGGATTAAAATCGATAGGGGGTGAATGAAATTTTTTAGAGAAAATAGGTTTGGGGAAGAGGAAGTCGAGTTGGGTATCCTTCAAATTCCAGAAACTGTGTTAAATCATAGTTCTTTCTCATAACGTCGCGATGCTATACGTTGTGCCGTAATTTTCTTTTTTCCTTTTCATTTTTTTATTAAAGAAATTAGATTATGAGCTTTATTAAGAACAAAAATTTAAAATCAAATCTAAAATTAAGACTAATTCTAAAAATGAATCCTAAAAATAAAATAAATATATTTTATTTTTGACTCATGGCTTCCTTTAGGAAGGGAAAATTTTTAACGTCGATTGCTCGATGAGACCCATCTTTTCCGCTTTTCAAGGTATGTAAAAATGTTCATACTTCTCCGGTCCTCTCTTAGATGAATCTATATAGCCTGGAAGGGCTATAAGAGAATTCACCTTTCGATAAGAACTAGATAGGTCAAATTTTGGTTTTTTAAACTTTGGCAAAAAAGAGAAAAAGAAAGAATCGAAAGACTCAAGTGACCCAAGAGTCGAAAGAAAAAAAAACTCGACATAGATTCTGACTTCTAAGGATGATATGAGTAGTAATAAAAAATATATAAGATGCCAGAGGGAAAAAGAGAATGAGGTTTGACTACCTCAATCTCAATTACCTGAGACTCCTCAATATGAGGCTCGAACTCGGGGAGTAAATACCCTATTTGTTAGTTGATCGAGAGAATTCCTCAAACGTATCGATCTCGGTGCGATAGACAATGGAAGGCTTTGAATGACTTTCCAGTGTAAGCCCTAGATGTGCAAGTTGAGGAAGAGACTCTACCTCAACGAGCATGGGGGTTTGAGTCCCTATGTACGACTCAGTAGGTTCCTGTACACACTGAAAAGAAGAATTAGCAAGTTCACACATAAAAGTCTTACCTTGACCTATACTTCGAGGAACTAGCTGCTCAGCATTTAGGTCGACGCAAGCAACTTCACTGCAAGGTTTGGTATTACTAGAAGATTGATAATCCTAAGACTCTTCTAGTCTTCCTACTGATTCAATAATCTGAGCAACAAGGTTACTCAAGTTACTAAATTCAATTTTAACTTCCGTTTCAAAACTGAAGCTATCTTGTTGGAAACTAGGGGATTCTTGATGACTGAGGGAGATTCCTGCATAATCTCACAAGAATTTTTAGAAAGCTCCTTACATAATTCTTCTAGACAAGTATCTGAATTAGAGGAAGAGGCATGTATCGACATCGGTGTTTGGCTAGATATCTCCTAAGAAGGGTGGTGTTCACGTACAGAACAACGCGAAACCTATGTTTGCCTAATAGCGAAATCTTGAACAAGAGAGGTTAGTTGAAAAACTTGACTTTTAAGTTCATTTAATTCTCTTACCTCTTGTTCTTCCTTACATTGAGCTGCTTGTCTGGAAAGAAGAGCATAAAAGATATTCATATCCGCCATATTAAAACAAGTGTTTCAAAGAAAGAAAAATATTTTTGGTGTTTTTAAAGTTTACAAGTCAAATTTACTAAGAAAGAGATTAAATGGTTTAGCCATTCCCCGACAATGGCGCCATTTTTTCGCACTCGAATCGATGTCGTTAGTTTGATTCTTCCCAAAACAAAAATAAATCACCAAACCTAGATCTTATACTAACACGTACCATAAGTGACAAGCATAGTGTCGATCCACAAGGAAGGTTTGTTTAATCTTTTCTTAAGCTATGTTCAACTACGAAAGCAATAAAAACAGGGTTTTGATAAAGCAAGAAACATACTTGAAAATGAAAGGATAAAAGATAATTGTAAACAAAAGTTGTTAAATCTTATTTGTAGTTCAAGTTAGACATTCAATACAATCCTATCATCAATTTCCACAAATTAGTCATGTAAACAAATTATGCACACAACTACTCACTTGACTCGACTAGGCTAACCTCTAAAAAGGCAGATAGCTAACAAAATCTAATCAAGAAAGCGTTCTAACTATTGATTAAAGTTGGAAACGCTAACCCTAATCAACCTATACGCCTCTAGTTCTATTGGGTTTGATAGCACCCATGTAGAATAGAAAACATATGCATTAAGTTTTAAAATTCAATTGTGTCGGTTAATTGTCAAGATAGTCATATTCAATTAACCGAATTGTTCTTGAATCTAGCAATTTATGTATTCTAGGAATAGCCATCAAATACAAAATTACGCATTTCCACTTGGTAGACTTTAGTTAGACATTCTTATACATGAATACATCCTAGCAACATATCCAATCAAGATTGTATCAAAATAAGGACATTCATTACTAATATTTAGCATCTGATACATGGTGTGAATGATAGACTAAGAAGATGAATACAATTGATGATAAAGAGATAGAAACAAATATAGAAAAGTGCCAACGTCTTGACATAGATCTGGACGGTGGATTTGCTTGTCGGTGGATGGAATGGATGAAGAGAAGAGCTTCCCTCTCAGGTATGCTCGTCTGGTAGAAGTGACCTTGGTACAGAGCTTCAACGGCAGGGATTGAAAGGAATTGCCCTGAGACTCACCTCTCGGCCTTGTCTCTTAAATCTTCCCGGATCTTCTCTGATCAGGCTCTTTAGACAAGTCTCTCTCTCAATATACAAATATCAAAATATGCCCGTATCAAGTATCTTTTTCCAATAGAATTTCAAAGGCTATTTATAGGCTCAACTTTGACTCTCTACATTGTGGACCCCACTTTATTATTATGGAAATTTTGGAAATGGTGGAGTGAATATTCCTTCTGTTACGTGATCAATCCTATCAGAAATGCACAACGGTCAGCTGTACACGTGTCTGGATCCTTCGCAATTGTGTTGCTCTTTTGCATCTTCGATCATTTGCTCGCATGCGGTGTTGTTTTTTATTACTGCATGCAGTTGAAGTTGCATTGATCGCTTAGCTCTTGATCGATTGTTGCATGCACCGTCATTGCGTTGATCGTCTATTCATTTCTTGATGATTGGTGCAATGCAATGTTGATGCGTTGTTCTTTTTATGTCGAGCCATGAACGCATACAGTGACTTGATTTCCTACAAAACATACTTGAAATATTCTTTTCTACCATTTCAATGGTTTCAGTGGGTGTATTGACGACAATTTATAATTCTTGCATTTCTTAGCTAATTTCTCTACAATTGACGCAACTTTCCTTTCTTTTGGCCTCAATATCTAAATAAAGCAGTATAAATAACTTGTATTTCTACAAGTTATCACACCCCAAATTTAGATATATGTTTTTCCTCAATTACATCTTCTACTAAGGCAATATTGCTCAATTCCTATCCTAAATTTTGTGTCGATTGGTTGCTCCGAATGCTCCATCTAGGCACATTACTTAACATTGCAATTTTTTTCTATCCTTGAAAATTCCTAACAAAGCTCTACTTTATTCTTCTATACTACAAATTTATGCTCAAAAATGCTTTCCTAGTTTAAAGAGAATGTTTACCTCTTCTTGTCAAAACAACTTGATGCGTCTTGATGCGGGGGTCAAACTTTGCCTCATTTATTAGAGACTGTTGATCATGGTGACACCCTTCATTTTGGCTTGTTCCCACGGGTGTCATGCGAACATCCAACTACGGTTATGTAACAATCTCAACTTTAACTCATGAATTTTAGAGGATCTTTTATTTTTCTTTCTCATTTTTCTCTTTTCATATTGCGTTGTTCTAGGAAACCCACCTTCGTTTTGGCTTGCTCCTATGGGTGTCATGCGAACATCCAACTACGAGTAAGCTCCTTTCACAACTTAACTCTTATTAGGTTGGGAATGTTTTTGAGGTTTCCCTTGCGCTGACATTGGAGTTTATATGATTTTTTTTTATAATTTTTTTTTAAAATAATGAGCGCATTTTTCTTAATGACTGCATACTCTTGATCTCATCTGCTCAGACCTTCCCCACCCCCAAATTTAGAGATGCGCAAGGTCCTCATTGCGCTGTTTGGACAGACTAGACAAACACTTTGACAAAATTTCAAAAAGAAGATTTGAGCAGAATTTTGAAGGATAAAAGGTAAAGCATTGCTATAGCTACGAATTAACTAAGTGTTAGTCAGAAAATACAAGGTGTGGGAAATGTTCCTAAGTGTATGTATATTTCATCAAGGCAGTGCAATGAGTAACGCAAAACAAAAGATCAAGAATATCGCAAAGTTGACAAAGGATGACAAAGAAGAGGCACAGGCATATAGAGAGAATTGCTACTCAATTATATTGAAAATTAACTAAGTATACAAGTAATTACAAATATCACAATGCAAAACTTTTGCCTGTACAAAGAATCAAAGAATTTAATTAAATAATGAATGAAATAAAAATAACAGAATGGCCGCAATAAAAATTAAATTGTAAAAATTATTGAGGAGTAAGAGGTTCTGGAGGAGGTTTCGGATGTGGTACTTGAGGAGCTTCTTAAAAAATCAGATGTTGCTTGAGATGCGGAGGTACCATGGGTCCATAAAGATATGCTGTCATAAAATTAAAGTACACATGGTTGCGCTCCACTAGCTGTCTTTGGTGCAGGTGGATCGTATAAGTGTTGTGTTGGATATTGATCAACACCTGCCTTGTCATGGCAGCACTACGTTGTAAATCATCGACTTGCTTGATAACCGCATCAATTCTCTGGCTGAAGAAGGCTTATTGCTAAGAGAAGAGTTCTTGTTGTTGGGAGAAGAGTTGTTGTTGTTGTTGGGCAAGAAGAGGCTGCATATCTGCTAATTCAGCAGCTAAGGAAGCAACGATGGGTTGTGCCTGTGATGCCTCACCATCGACGTTTTGGGGTTAGGCAGAAATGCCTTCACTCAAATCGTGTGGGTCATCAACACGCGGTGGTGGAAGGGGAAGTTGCGATGATGATGCTGAAGGTGATGATAGGGTTGTTGGGTATGCAGTTGGAGAATCTGGGGGAAGGAGAAGATTGGTAAAGTGCTCGGGAAGGGAAGAAGAAGGTTGTGTGGGAGGGCTTGGAAGGCGAATTATTAAGGGTAAAGGGTCCAAGGGTTCTGGTTCTTGCATTGTTGAGTCTTGGATTTTCTCCTTTCCCTTGTCGTCTCTGCACTGTTTCTTCGGTTTGGGCTCTTACGGCGCATTCAAATTAATGTTGGGCCTCTTCAAAGGGAGCTCAGAGCAGTGTGGGGAATCTTTGAGGAGCAACCTAAAATTCTTGATGTTTATTAGGCCGTGAACTTCTGCCATTGGCTCTTCATCAATGCCTACACCCAGTGATAGGCATAAACTTGAAACTGTCCATGGGAAGAAGTACTGCCCTCTTATATGCCCTACGAAACCTTAAATTTTTCTTGTGATCAATTGGCTCACATCGAGTGGAATTCCGCACGCAATGCAATATGCGGCCATGACTCGATCCCTCGAAATTGTTTTGTCATGGGAAGTTGGGCTTAGCCGCCGTTTGACCAAATAGACCCAAAATCGTGCCTCAGGAAGCAGTCTCTTGGACGCCAGGGTCCTGATGCCTTTTAAAGAAACCGTCCACTTAGTGCTCGGTTGCATTAATATTCGCAACATCTTCCATCTGCTCTTCAGTGGGATCATCAATGATTTTGTTGCCCGGTGGATCCGGGTTATCCTTCATCTGGTACAGTTCATTGGTGTCCCTTGCGCTGAAAGACACCATTTGCCCTTTTATGCTCACCATATCCTTGGTGCCATGTAGCCGTCCGTGGTAGAAGATGCGCACTACCTCTGGAATGACAATGGTTGGGCACTGGCAAAATGTGTCCCATCCATGTTCTACGATCACGCTCGTAATTAGGTCTGGTAGTGGCGTTGGCGCAGGGAAAAAGCCCATCTCCATCAACAATTCATCGTTCTCCTTCTTTCTTGATGGATGCACCTTTGCCAATGTAGGGTTACTACTCTCTACGACTGCATTGCCCTTTTCCTTGGTCAACGGAAGGTAGGATTGCTGCCTTTGTTTTCTTTCTCGTCCTTGTGTTGTTCCTCTTTTTCCCATTCAGCAAGTTCTTTTGCCTTCTTCTTTCTTAAGCGCTGCACGTTTGCTTGGCGCTTCTTCTCCTTCTCGTCCTTCTTCTGCCTTCTTCTTCTTTTCTTCTTCTGTCTCTTCTGTCTCTTCTGTTTCAAACTCTTTTTCAAACTTCTCGAAAGCTAGCAAAGGCGCTGTTCCTCTTCGAGCCTTCTTATTTCCTCGATTCTCGATATTTCATTATTGCAGTGCACCTCCTCATCTTGTAATCTTCTCCTTCGACTACTCTCTCGATGATGAGTTTTGCCCGCATCATTTTCTCCTACTTCTCTTCCTCCTCTTTTCTTCTCCTCTCCTACTCTTCTAATGCGTCAATCAAAATTGGAGGGTCCACGGTTGACCCTTGCGGCGCATTCTCCTTGCGACGCCACATCAAGGGGGTAACATCCCCTTCTTCTCCTTCGTCAGTCGCAACCGTCTGCATTGTTTCAGGTTGCGCTGGTTCGCTAAGTTGCGTTGATTCCCCCTTGTTCTGCTTTACGGAGGTGGATTCTCCATCCAGCTCTGGGCTTGCAACCTTCTTTCTCCTCTCTTCTTCCTTCTTCAGGTGCCTTTCCTCCCGCCTGCGTTTTTTCTTCTCACTCCTTTCTTGTTTCTTCTATAGCTTGGCCTCTTCATCTTCTGCATCCTCCTTCTCTTTAATCTTCTCCTCTGCTTTGCCTAGATGGGATGGCTCATCTCCTCCAACCTTCTTTTCCTTACTCTTCTTCTCCTTCGTCTCTTCAGCCCCTTCGAGCTGTTTCTCCGCCGTTGCTTCCTCCAAAGAGACTCTGATGGGTCCTTCATAGGATTCTACTTGCGTAGTTTCCTTAGGATCCACAATGACCAGAACGCTTCTCCTTGACTTCTCTTTCGTCACCTCCTCCGTATGCAGTGGTTGGTTCACAACCCCAGCCTTGGGCAATCCTCTTCCTTTCTCCAGGTTGCTGAGAATTCTCCCAAACACCTTCTTATCGTCTTGTCTCTTCTTCTTACTTTCAGAGGAGAATGTTGGTGTTGGGAGTGGGGTGCTTTCAGAACTCTACCCCCTCTTGAACTGAAGTGACCTGGCTGCTAAGGGGTTTCGCCGGGGTCTTTTGGTGACTCGAGGGACAATCTGTGGCTGAGCATCGAGACGGCGACTGGCTACAAGGAATGCTGCCTCTCGCATGGTAAGCTGGGTTCTCGAAGGTGATGAAGGTGAAGAAGATGGCTGGGAAGTCTGGTCTGCCATGGATGCCGAAGTAAAAGAAAACTGGAAATTGTTATGGTTCTGGGAAGGAAGAGAGGTTTGGTATGCAGAGACGATTTTAGGGTTTCTTTTTGCAAAATGAAGCAAGTAAACGATCTGAGACGAAGAGGCTCGCTTTTATAGGTTGGGCCTTGATGGGCCTAATGCGGATTCTGCGGTGGCAGACCTCGAGCTACAAAAAACCTTGCCATTTGCACTCCTCACATTTATGAAGTTGTAGAGTCGTACGTCCTTTCAACTGCAAATTCATCATGTCCTTGGAAGCTGAAGCGATTAGACCTCTCAGTTTGAAAAAAGAATTTTCTTTGGTGAAGAATTAACACAAATGAATTCATCAACGCAGATGCATCTTTGCTAAGGACGAGCAACAACGCATGTATCCCCGCAACACACCCCTTAACTCAATGCATTTCTGGAGGACGGGCGCATGGTATTTCTATCAGCACATCACTACCTCAACATAGTGCATTTTTGCTAAGGACGGGCAAAGAATACATATGAGCGCAACACATCCCTCAACGCAATGCATTTGAGTTGGATGAATGCAAAGTGTATCTTATTGGTACAAGACGCACCCATTAACGCAATGCATACCGAATGTTGATTGTTTTATTATTAAATTTTATTTTTATTTTTATTATTTTTTTTCATCAACGCAAGTCACACGAACATTGCGGTAATAATTTTCTTCTTATTAACCAATCATTCACCAGGTTTAAGAATAATGCATTTATGACAGAAAAGTTAAAGAAATTAAAGAGAGTACAGAAATAAATGCAAGGGAATTAAATGAATCATACATTCATAAAGCATTTAAAGACAATTTGAATGAAGCCGTAAATGACAAAGTTCATAAATAAAAAAAGACAGGAATTTAAAAGAAAACATGTAAACATAGAATTGAGATATGGACCAGAAGATAGTTTTCTTTGATGAACGCAATCCACACCTCCATAGGCGGTCCAGCTTGCCTGCCCAATGTCTCCAAGACATTGTTCTCCTCCTGGTTTCATCCTGCAATGTATACGGTGAGAAAGATGAACTACTTCCTTTGGGAATCACGCCAGTTATGAAGAATGCGTTGCACCTTGCATTCTCTGCAACCATAGATCTTGAAGTTCCAGTGCTTAATCTGGTTCTGATGTACTCCTGTGCAAAAAATACACCTGATCTCTGGGTCAGCTTAGAATTTTTGGATCACCCCAGTACTCATAAGCTGCCAGACTGCTCTTCGTGATAAACAGCCAGTACAAAGAGATCTGTCCTGGACATACTACAAACGTACTCAACACTAAACGTTACCAATCCCCGACAACGGTTCCATAAACTTGACACGCAAAATTTGATGAATGTAATGTGCATGCATGATGATGTGCTATAAGCTCATGTTGCCATAAACTTGTAACGCAAAATGTAATCTTATGCTTTGTTGTTACTCATGCACACTTTATGCGATACTACTTCTAGATGTATGCGTTATTAATGAAATTCTTGTAGTATGCTATGCGTTGTCACAAGTTTCCTTGCGTTGAAACCAAGTATAATTCCAACGCAAGTTTCTCGAAGTGATCCGAGGTCGAACACAAGGATTTCTTAGTTAATGCATTACGTTCGTGATATATGCGACCGGGGGTTTTTCAATTAATAAATGTTGTGTTTATATAGGTATTTAAAGTTGCGGTAAAGTAAAATTATGCGGTAAAGTAAAGTTGCGGTAATAAAATAAAGTGTGATAAAAGTAAACCTAAGCTATTATGATACAAGATACAGGATACATGACACATGATATTGAGTTTAAGAATGACTATGAAGATTATACAAAGGGTCATGTTATGCGGTGGCAAGTCTTTATGTATGAAACAGAAGTAGAAAAGATAACTAGTATAAACATCGCAAGTTCATTTTTTACGTTAAAGACGTAACTACGGTTCCGCTTTCCCTTGGCATACACCTCTCAGTGATCAGCCGTGTTCCCACATCTTTGTGGTGAAACAGAGATGAACGTAATGAACGCAAGGTTGCTTCCATCTCTGAAAGTACTTCTCGCTTTAGTTAACGCATTTTTTCAACCTTCTCTCGACAGAAGGAGTGGCATCTTCACTTCTGCTCTGACAGGTGAAGATGTCGTCTAGCATGCTTTAGCTAAACATATTTATTTCCTTAACACAAATTAATTTACTTGTTAGATTCATGCTAATTACCAAGGGATTAAGAAAACATCATGGACAAAGCGATTAATGGAGGAACGGAAATAGACAAAAAGATGGAGATGAAAATGATCATAACATTCAATACTAATATTTAGCGTCTGATACATGGTGTGAATGATAGACTTAGAAGATGAATACAATTGATGATAAAGAGATAGAAACAAATACAAAAAAGTGCCAACAGAAACAAATACAGAAAAGTGCCAACATCTTGACACAGATCTGAACGGTGGATTTGCTTTACGGCAGATAGAGTGGATGAAGAGAAGAGCTTCCCTTTTAGGCTTGCTCATCCGGTAGAAGTGACCTTGGTACAAATCTTCAACGGCAGGGATTGAAAGGATTTGCCCTGAGACTCACCTCTCGACCTTGTCTCTTAAATCTTCCTAGATCTTCTTCGATCAGGCTCTTCAGACCAGTCTCTCTCTCAATATACAAATATCAAAATATGCCCGTATCAAGTATCTTTTTCCAACAGAATTTTAGAGGCTATTTATAGGCTCAGCTTTGACTCTCTGCAGTGTGGACCTCACTTTATTGTTATGGCAATTCTGGAAATGGTGGAGTGAATATTCCTTCTGTTACGCGATCAATCCTGTCAGAAATGCACAACGATCAGCTGTACACGTGTCTGGATCCTCTGCAATTGCGTTGCTCTTTTGCATCTTCGATCGTTTGCCTTCATGCGGTATTGTTTTTTATTACCGCATGCGGTTGAAGTTGCATTGATCGCTTAGCTCTTGATCGATTGTTGCCTGCGTAGTCATTGCGTTGATCGTCTATTCATTTCTGAATGATTAGCGCAATGCGACGTAGATGCGTTGTTCTTTTTATCTCGAGCCATGAACGCATACGGTGACTTGATTTCCTGCAAAACAGACTTGAAATATTTTTTTCTACCATCGCAATGGTGTCAGTGGGTGTATTGACGACAATTTATAATTCTTGCATTTCTTAGCTAATTTCTCTACAATTGACGCAACTTTCCTTTCTTTTGGCCGTAATATCTAAATAAAGCAGTATAAATAACTTGTATTTCTACAAGTTATCAGTGTAGCGTTGCGATGTTGAGGCTAGCGTTGCAAACCTAAATCGTAAACAAACCAAGAAGCGTTGGGCTAGGGTCTTGATGCTGGGTTGCGTAAGGCATGTGCGCGGATAGTCCTGTCAAATTTCGGAGTGTTGCAACGCTATTGGGCACAAGTCCACCCTGTTGGATGAATGGCCTATATTCTCAGCTCAACTTATACTCAGTTGGGCACATGAACCTCTCATGGACGCATGATTGGTTCCCTCCAATGCATGCCCACCCTCAAAACCCTAGTTCTCTCCAACACTCCCATTTTGAGTCTCCTTTGAGGGAATGTGAGCTGTGAGCTGAAGTGAAGCTTTCCCGTAGTATTTATAGGCCATCAACGAATGACACCTCTCCTTTTGATTGTCTTCATCACGTTGAGCCACCACCTACTTTCATGCCACCTTGTACTTGCATGTGAGCTTGAGGTGTCTTCACCATGCATAGTCCAATGCATGGCTCCTCCTTGAGATGTCACTCCAACACTTTGCATGTCCTACTATGCACCCACCTCATCCTTGGCTCGACCAAGACCTCCTTTGGTTGAGCCACGTACCCCATTTTTTTGTCAATCCGACCTTACTCTCCATGTTTGCCCAAATCAACACATGATATTTATGTTTGGGCACATGGTTGCTTCACCAACCTACCATATGTGTCTAACTCCACTCAGTATGCGCCCATATAGTGATCAACGCATGCCTCCTAGGTTTGGACGTATGATTCTCTTACTATGATACCAACTTGTCTCCCATCTCATAGCATAACTTCCTCCTTTGGCTCATCGCAAAGGTATGTGCCCAACCTACTCTTTCCCTCCTAATATGCATCCAACTAATAATGCTTCCTTGGTGTACCTCTTTCTTAAAGGGTTGTCTTGTGCTTCCATCTTGCTCTACATAGACCCAAAATGGAATCCACAAAGTCCCGTATGCATCCAACCCTAGCCTTATGCATCCGACGTACCTTTACTTCCTTCTTCCTTGGCTTCTATCTTCTTTTCAAAGCAAAGCTTTCTCCTTCAAACTCAAAGGTATAGCCATGTTTCCTCTTTGTCTTACTTTTCCTCCAAGCACGTGAAGTTTATTCAGACAACTGTTATAAACAGTAAACATATATGAAGTTTATTCAGACAAGTGTTGTTGATTGTTTAATAACTCTAACTACAATAAACTACGAACCCTTGGCTATTGTCATGAATACTTGGACTTTATGTGGAGACATAAACTCGATCAAGTTCGAGCAAAATAGCCTAAATCGTCTATAGTACTTGTATTTGGTTGGGTATCTATTTATGGAGATAATATTGAATATGACCCGCTTTATGATTGTTACAAATGTTGTAAAGTGTCATAAATGATGTGATTAGTTCGTTCATGTAGAGACATGTGAGAAGGGGTGTTCTACACGATGAGATTGTATAAGACAGACCACGAAATAATCAATTTTACGTATTAACACCGTTTATCGTTAACATTGATTAATTTCACTTCTTGATGACCTAGATAACTTGATCTGAATCCTCAGCTGTCTATAAACTCTTGTTTATTCACGATTGTCCCTTGATGTGCCTAGGTGAGAGTAAGCTCAGTGTCGCTACTCAATATGCCTCCCATTTCAGGGATAAGACCAGGTAGATGGTTGGGGACATAGAATTTGCAAGATAGAATTCACTCCTACTCATTTTAGGGATAGCAGAAAGGTTGTTCCCTTAAGGACTGATCCTGAGTCTTGAACAAGGGGCCCCATCCTTTCGTTGGCCTAAGAGGGAATGGATTTAGTGATTATGATCCTAAATCAATTGTTCATTAGAGAGACAGTAATACTTAAGAAGAAAAGATGTAACTCAGGGGTATTTCAGTATTTGACCTAGCTGAGGTTACGAACAAACTGTGAAGAATCAACTTATTGATGACAGTTATATCAAATGGACACATAATATATCTACAGTGAGGGGAGTGCAACTATAGGCTATAGTGGACAGTTCTGTTAGTTAACGAATGTTGATTAACTAGGTTAAAGAGTTTGATCGATTAGTCTTAGATCGTTGGAGCCCATGATCTGTAGGCCCATCGGGTCTTCTTGCTAGCTCAATATGGAAAAAATTGAAGAACTGAGTGAAGTGAGAATTTGAAATGTTCAAATTTGGTCTTAAGGGAGAATTGTATTTTATATGAGATATAATTTACAATTAATTAATTAATTAGACTATACTTGATCATTAGCATGAAAGTATTTTTTAAACTTGATTAATGTGATTAATCAAAGCTAGGTGTCCTAAACAATTTAATATGTGATATTAAATTTTTTTATTTTTATTTAATTGAAATTGTTTTAATTAAGTAATTTTCAAAATTTGAAAATTGTATTTCATGTTGTTAATAAAACAATTAATTAGTAGAAAAATCCAATTGTTGGATTTTTCCACGAACTAAATGGACATTGAAGTGGCATTTTCCAAGCTTGACACTTAGAGATTACATGTTAATGGAGTTTGAAGTGGAAGACATGCAAGATGAGATTTTGCATGGAATTTGTCTATAAATTGTCTTGTTTTTGAAATTGAAAAAGTACTAATGCTTCCTTGACAATTAACTTAATTTCTTCCACCAAATTCTCTTTACTCTCTTACTTAATATAGTGAAATTCCCTTATTTTCACTAACATATCGGTTCCACAACCGTGTCCTTCAATGGGAGAGTAGCGGGATTTACAGTTGGTGGTGTCGATCGAGCTCGGGAGAGGAAGATTACGGTGGATTCAACAAAGGTTGTATTCTCTAACCCTTTGCATGCTTATTCTTATTTTAATGCAATTAGAACGTTAACGATTCATCGCTTCCGCTGTGCATGCTTTGTTTTAGTTCCATCACATCATTCTTAATCTATGTGCCCATCATGCTTACTTATGCGTCCATCATGCTTACCCTATGCGCCCAACCCTAATTCTTACTTGGGTTGTGCATAGTTTAACAACTAGTTCACTCAACACTTAACAAAATCTTCCCCCATGCTTTCACTTTGTCCCTAGCCTCAAAACATGGTTCTTCAAGTTCACAACATAGCTTATAATATTCACAACACCCCTCATGTTCACAACATAACTTCTAATATTCACAGCATAGCTTCCAACATCCCCTAAACATCCAAAATTTGTCCAAAATCTCTTCTTGGATGTACCTACTATGCATTCAACATACGATGCTATGACTTACTATGTTATGACATGGTCAACTATGCTATGAACTATGCTACGACTTTCACCTATGCTATAACCTACTTCCTCAACTACACTATGAGTTGAACTTAGTGATCCATGGTTAATGCGATGAAATAATGGTGTAGAATGCGATGGTGGAATATGCGTTGTGCATGCAAGTTTTCTCAGCAAGATCGAAGTATAAATCCTACTGAGTTGCCTGGTAAGCCCAGGGTCGAACACAGGGACTAAGGAAACGATATGCGATGGTAGTTTTTTATTACTTTGCAGTAACAAATAAAACAATGCGGTTGTTGGTATGTTGTTTAAGGTATAAAGTCAATGTGGTAGATTTGAGAAAAGAGTTAATAATACGAAAGTACAATGAGTATGCAAGAGAACGGGTTGAGAAGGGATTTAGCTAACATTTCCTAAGAATGCGTTCATGTTATGCGATCATGCTACATACATACAACAACAAGTCATCTCTCAATGCAAATGCTATAGCTTCTAGTTTTAGAACGCGTGCGATGTATGCGATGATGTCTATAGGACTTACGTCTAAGCCTCTATTCTTGTATATGCGATGATGAATGACACACACATACACAAGGCCACCGCATACTACCATAACCTATTTCTAGGGTGCATGCGATGCATGTTAGCAAACAGAGCTTATCTCTAAGTCTCTATCTCTTGTTTATGTAGATCTAATCTTGCTTTCCCAAGTCTAGATTCTAACCTAGCTCTCTCAAGTCTTAGGTTCTTTCTTTAGACTCTCTCTCGAGTAGCTCTAAAGGTGTGATGGACGCAAGATAAGACAAGATGATCGCATGCAATGAAGATCCTAGGTCATGTTAGCTAAGTACTTCTCAACCCATTTGAAAGTTTAGTTACTCATGTGTATTTTAAAGAGAGTGAACAGATGTAGAAATGCAGGTTCCATTCTATAAATGAAATCGAAATACAGATTGACAATGTGAAATAAGATAAGGAGCCTAGCAATTTCTTTCTTCCCAAGGCTTTTACACAATTTTTCTCTACTCTGCTCAAAAGATATTCTTGCTTTCGCAAGAGACGGCCCTCTCTCTATTTTTCACACTACTTGGCACTCTCTCGAGTTGACCAGGACGATCTTCCGGCGTCTTCTCCCTTCTCCCGCCTCCGCCTTATAAGTATAAGAAAACTATGAACAAGACTAATGTCACACCCCTTCCCAGATTACCCTCGTAATTTGGAAAGAGATGTGACGGTAGCAGTTACTAGCCCTACTGCCAGCACTTACCACCTAAGCCTTCTAACCTAAATACTAACCTGTTAAACATTATTAATATACACATACAACATGCCTCCATAAGGTTCTACATAAGTTTATATAATCACAGGCAAACAGTCATGACACAACATCTACAGGTAAAATATTTACAGTTGGGCCCAAACATCACTAACAAAGCCCTAGTCCCTCTCAAAACATGTGTACATAGGCAGACCATCAACCTAAGTTCTTCTTGACAAGCCAGACCTTTCAGTGTCAAGCAACAGCAGGATCAACCTTGAGGAATCTGACCGCTACCTAGAAATGGAAAACATAGAAAATCTGTGAGCTAGTAGCCTAATGAGTGACTATAGAATCATATTACACCATGCATTACATCATTATAAACATGTAAATATATCGATGGGCATCTCAAGCAACTTCCTTTAAACATAAACATTGATAACTACTTTTAAACATCATTAAACATCATTGTTCCCTAGTTGAGAACGAGCATACATTGCTCTAGCTCCCAACGTCTGTTACCGACCAAGAGACCCATACTTCGGCCTCCCTTTGCTGGTATATGGCCTAGGAGACCCATACTTCAGCCTCTCATTCAGAACTACCTACGTGCACGTGAAGTTTACTAAATACCGTCAACACCATAGGTACTTTCTAGATACTTTCCATACCTTCAGTATCCGATTTACTAAAAACACATCATGCTTTTTGCACAAAGACTCATTCCATCATAGCCTTCCTCCAAAATGCATGCTTCAACATAGGAACTTAACTTTTGTAATGAATTCACAACATACCTTGGCATGCGTTAAAACATATACAACCTGGAGAAGATACGCTATGTTAATCATTAAACATTTGTTGCTTGAAGAAGTATAAATTCATCATCAACATCACTATAACTTACGTGGTCTTTCATGCATAAGTATTGAAAGCATTAAGTTCATTTTAGTCACTCATAGCTTGTCAGAGCTCTTAACGATTTATATGCCTCCCCTAGCTCTTTTTGACCTGAAAGGACATAATTCCAGGTTAGATTCCTTAGAATTCTCAGTAAAATACCTCAGATAGTTCGTTTACTAATGAAACTTTTATCAACAAAATCAGCATTACTAAGGAGATAATCATCATGAGCGAGATCATCCCCATGAGCAAGATCATCCTTATAAGCAAGATTTACCATTCCTAGTGAGATTTGGCACTTTCCAGCGAGATTTCTGTCCTTAGTGAGATCCACCTCTCGCTCGCTCTTGCTCTCTCTCGCTCTCGTGAGCTACCTGCTTAATCTTCCTAAGCAGCCGCTTGTTTATGTATAAATTTCTTATTTTAACTTCAAAAATTCATAACTCAAAATCCAGGACTCTTTTTAAGAAATTTCCTTCTACAAATTTATTTATAATTGATTTAACTTTCTTACCTTAAAATATTAGCCGAAAATGCCTTGTATTTTGGCATGGAGCTTCCAATATTCACCCCTGGCCCTAATTAATTCGAGAATCTACCCCTTCTGAAAATTCTTCACTTTTTATTCTTCTCCTTCTGAGATCTTTCTCTGGAAAACAACTTTGAAAACTAGATTCTCTCAGCTTTCAAATGGCATCAATCTCACTTAATTTTCTCATGTCATTTGCCAAAATCGAGCTTTTAAAGTTCCGCTTCCATTTGTTCTTCCTACCACCTCCCGTGTTCAATGGTCAAGCCGCCACCTCATCCCGCACTTACCGTTTCCAGCCAATTCTAATTAGTGAGCTCCTTCAATTAATTTGTTTTTCCTTCCCTTCCTTCATAACTCCTATAAGTAACCATGGATCTCCACTTATCAAATAATTAATATAACATTCCTTTGGCTAAACATTCTTATATAGGAAACTTAGAGTTCGGGGTTTACAACTAACTATCTTCTATATGGTGAACTCTCCAAACTCAGTGAACTCCTTTAATGAAGGTGGCCTTCGGTATTTATAGAGCTTTAGGGTGAAAAGCTTTTTCTCTCGAATGATTGCACTGATGGGATGTCATTAATTCTCTGTCTGATGTGCCGAATAATTGTCACCGAAAAGTTGAGTGTATTTGCTACAGTGTGTCATTAACGGCTTGTCAACTTAATTTGGAATCGACCGTCATCAGCTTTCTGTCTCATCGTGATTTATTAAGACTCCACCTTGATGCGCCGTCTCTATATGACCACCTTCTTGAGCAGATCTTCACGAGCGCATATGATCGCTTAGCCTTGCGGTCGCAATCTCTTAATGCGCTCGGACGCTAAATTCTTTGGATCGCAATTCCGCCTTGCGCCAACGCATTTTCTGCACAAAATACATAAGTTAGCTATTTTTAATGTGATGGACACATGCGATCGCAATGTTATAAACTTAATGCTTTTGGACGTAATTTTATATATTTTTACCATCGCAATCCTTCATTATTTTATATCTTTGGGTTGTAATAACGTGCATTTTTGCCCATTATCACTTAGGAAGGATTCTCCATTCTCTCTTACGGTACGAATCCAACCCTTATTTTCATAGAAAAATTTGGACAATTAGCCAAATTTTTTTACCCTTAACTATTATGCTTCCAACACTTAGAAATTTTTCTTCCCCCAAGGCATAGTTTAGGTACTTAGTCAAAATTTTCCCTTCCAAGGCTTGAGTTATGAGCTCTTCTCCCCACCTAAGGAAACTTGTTTGGGTGTTATACTTGGCTCTTTGCAGTATCTACCCTCTGACATTGTTATAATTACACCTCAATATGCTATACTCATCTCTCCATTTCGCAAAATTTGACAACATTTCCTGATACTTTTTCTTCAACTGAATATAGTCGTCTGTTACCACCTATCGCGCATTGCAACATATCAAAAATTGATGTTCAAAGCTTGTAAAGGATTTCTGGAGAAGCATGTTCTTACATTCTGCCTCGGTAAGTTGGGATTTGTACTCTTTGGCTGAATTTTGTATATTCACAATCTCTACAATGATCCTTTGGGATGATGTGGCATGCTCATCTAAGGCACTCTGAAAATTGTAAGCAACCTTATTCATCTTCTTGAACTCTTGTTTTAATTCTTTGATGTACTCTTTTTGTGCTTCCACCTCATTGTGCAAGGAAGTGATATCTCTTAGTAATCCCGTATTCTTCTTTTTCATTTGGATCGCTTCGACGTTCAAAGAATCTCTTTCCTTCTCCAACTTCGATTTCTTTTGGAGACGTCGCTTTGCCTCCTTCAATTGCCTCTGGAACTTGTAGATTATTAGACCCATCTTTTAACTTTTCTCAACCCTTCATTTTCTATTGTTAAGTTCTGATTCATCTCCTTAAACTGGTCAAAATTATTTTCTTGATCGTCAGGACCTGCCCTAAAAGTTATGCTTGGATCCAATGACTATGGTGCAATAGCAATTTCAATCTTGCTCTTGGTTGCCCTCCAATGGTCGTACAAAATCATAGTTTGATAACTCATGGTTTATCATTGCCTATAAACCCTTACTGATCAAATAATATTTATAAATCACTGAACGAACTACTTATACTAACTGGTAGTACAAGCATCAAATCCGAGTCGAACCTCAGGGAAGCACGGAAGATTGGTTCATAGAAGCGCAATTTTAATTAAAGTGGCAAAAGGGGGGGGGGGTGGATTGGAATAGGAAATGCATAAAAAGAAATAAAATGCAATGAAAGGTAAAGGTAAAAGTGCAATCAATCGAGGTGTCTTAGCTCAAAGGAATGGATTCACCCAATGCCATTAATATCATTAAACCATAACATATGACTTAAACTCCTTGCTTATGCTTAGCCCAATTTAGTTAGAATGCTAAACAATGGTCCTAGTTATCTAATTAGCTATACATGCTCAAATGAATCCATAATAAACATGATTAACCAACCACATTAAACTCTAAGGATGACGTTAAGATGAATGTTTAACTTTCACTACCTAATTAAACATTCAATATGGTTTCTCTCTACATTGATAGGGCAAACTACTATTCATTATAGACAATGAATTGAAAGCCTAACTAACCTATTGCTTCCTTTGAGATTAACCTATAATTAAATGTCACACATTACAAGTTATCTCTAAGCAATCAAATTGCACATGAATTATTGGTCGTCAATCAATAATAGAATCATGCCATTCACAAACGCAAAACTCATATGAGGGTTGCGCTTAAATTGATCTTTTTCTTCTTTTAGGGTAAAGGGAAAGAACCTACAAAAGAAAAGAAAGAAGATAAGCTAGAAAGTAGTAAAGGAAAGAAGTAAATTTTTTTCACCTAGCTCCCTCCAGGAAGGACAAATTTTTAACATCTGTTGCTCGATGTGACTTGTCCCTTGTCAAGGTACAAAGAGATTTTCATATTTCTCTGGTCCCTTCTTGGATGAGTCAATATAGCCTGGTAAGACTATAAGGCTGCCCATGTTTTTTAGGCAACCAGACAGGTCGAATTTAAGGAGTCGAAACAAAGAAAAAGCTCAACAAATTTGTGGGGACTAAGGGAGGAAAATTAAAAAAATATATGAAATACCAGGAGTTAAAACAGGGCGAGGTTTTTCGACCTCTAACTCTATCACCTGGATGTCATCCGGTTTAGGCCTGAGATCCTCCTTAGCCTCACAAAATGGGAAGCATGGTGTGACGTCCTCATCATAAATGGAATAGTAACACCTTGTGAGAAAGTCGGCCTCCGAAGTATAGATAACAGGCTGCTCTGGTACACTGTCTAATCTTTGCACGACCTCTGTCAACTGGGCAACATGGTCGATAATGCTTTGCAGCTGAGCTTGAATGTCCTGTTGAAATTGAAGAGAGTTATTAGCAAGTTCACAAATTAAGAACTCCAAAGTCATACCTAGGCATGAATTTCCAGGAAGTGGTTCTTCCGCTTCCACTGCATTGACATGGACTACCTCATGCTTTTGAGCCTCTGGAAAATCCAAGGAATGGTCTGGCAATAGCTTGTTTGGCCTCCCAACTAAAGTTGCAAGCTGAGAAACAAGGTTACTCAAACTTTGAAAGTTAGTTCTAGTCTTTGCCTCGGGGCAAAGACTTTCCTACAAGAAGCACTCAAACTCCTGCTACCTACAGAGGGTGTCCTGCTGAAGCTCAAAAGTACCATCAACAAGCTCTATAGCCAAAGCCTCTAGAGACTTACCTAACCTTGAAAACTGAGCATGAGTCGACTAGTGTGGTGCTATGAAATCTCGATCGTCCAAGCTCTGCTGCCATCTTGAGTATCCATGGTCAAAGAACTCCTCCACTAAGAATGGTGCGGCTCATAGTCCAAATGGCCATAATACCTCTTATTATAATGACCTTGTGATACTGGACTCCACTGCATCCTCGGGCCTGCTGCTTCTGCTTGCTGTGAACTCTACTCTATCATGTAGCCAACCAAGGCAGTCAACTCGACAATGTGGAGGTCAAGGCCACTTATCTCGTCATCAAGACCTACAACTTAGCTTTCAAACATCCAAGATCGATTTGGAAATTCTTTCATGCTCAATTGACACAAGAAAGAAAACAAATCAAAGCAAAAGAAACTTTAACTAAAAAGAATTAATTGACTTCCCCAGCAACGGTGTCAATTTAATAGCTCGTGGTTTGTCATCGACTATAAACCCTTACTAATCAAATAATATTTATAAATCACTGAATGAACTACTTATACTAACTGGTAGTACAAGCAGCAAGTCCAAGGTCAAACCTCAGGGAAGCATGGAAGATTAGTTTCTCGCACATTTTCAGTTAAAGTGGTAAATTTGGGGGGGGATGTTGGTGTTGATTGGAATAGGAAATGCATAAAAAGCAATAAAATGCAATGAAATGTAAAGGTAGAAGTGCAATCAATCCAGATTTCCTAGCTGAAAGGAATGGATTCACCCAATGCCATTAATATCATTTAACGATAACATATGACTTAAACTTCTTGCTTATGCTTAGCCCAATTTAGTTAGAATCCTAACCAATGGTCTTAATTATCTATTAGCTAAACATGCTCAAATGAATCCATAATAAACATGATTAACCAACTACATTAAATTCTAGGGATGATGCTAAGATGAGTGTTTAACTTCCGTTTAATTAAACATTCAATATGGTTTCTCTCTACGTTGATAGGACAAACTACTATTCATTATAGACAATGACTAATTCCACCTCCAAAATGCTCAAGAC
Organism: Benincasa hispida; assembly: GCF_027475165.1. NCBI lineage: Eukaryota > Viridiplantae > Streptophyta > Magnoliopsida > Cucurbitales > Cucurbitaceae > Benincasa > Benincasa hispida. The sequence goes on from NC_143485.1 coordinate 59,097,596, forward strand.
CTATAAAATCATTAAATAAACACATTAAATATAGTAACGACCTAGAATTAAGAAGAGGAAAGTAGCACATTTTTTGTGCTATCATAGTTCCCTCGCAATGCCACAAAATCTTCATTCTTTTGACAAATTTCTATGCTTCAACTGCTTCCCACCTTGGCAGTTGTTGTGTTAGCCTCGTACATGAAGTCCTAATCTTCCAACCTATAGACCATTGTTGTAAATTTCTTTGACCATGCTTGGTGTAATACCAGTAAAAGAGAGTAAGTGATTCCTCCCCATAAGCCTAATAATGGAAAAAATGGTAGTTGTCCACATCGGTATGTCAAAGGGCTTATGGGGACCTAGGATGCTCTCCATACTACTTCTTGTAATGTCACACAACCTAGGAATTGCATCCAAGCTACAAGGTCCGATGTCGCAAGATTCCATCTCGCAGCATTGAAGTCTCTAACGGTATTCCTCCAGGGACTACTAAACTTTATACGACAATACCCAAACTCAACTGGATATTTAAGTGACTAGAAATCATATGAAAAGCATTGGAGTACAACCAAAAAACTTTCCTTTGCCTTGGACTCAATAATAGCATAATGATCTAACAGTTTCTTCCATGATTGGGATGATGAGATTCACTACTCCCTCTATTCCACCAAAGAGCTTAACAACTTCTGTTTCTACGCAGTCCTTAATGTTGGGAATGTTCTAGAACTCGCAATTTGTAAATTTTGGGTTAAACATTCTATTTATCAATAAAATATTATTGAGTATTTTTATTCAATAAAGCCATTGATATTGCATTCTATTATGAAAATCCAATAAACAAATCCATGACTATAGTATGAATACTTTAAATTTATGTGATGACATAAACAAGATCAAGTTATAGTATATAACCTAAATGGTCTAGGAATGTATTAATAATAGCGGAAGCAACAAGGATCATTTACACTCGAATTAATTAATTTTGACAAAATATAAAGCATGTTAATGCAGAAAACAAGTGAGTTTCATGACATACCTTTGTAGAACCTCTTTAAAGCACGATCTCCAGCTACAATCTTTTCCAAATCTTGTTGCAGACCACCTCAAGATCTTCCCACTATTCTCTTGGTGCTCTAGATTGAGTTGTGGGACTCAAAACAAGCTTGAATCAAGGGATGATGGAGAATTGCTCACAACAGCAATCTTGTTGAAGAACACTTTCTTCAACACGAATTTTCTCTAAAATTCTCTCTTGATTGCATGCCTCAAATTTACTCCAATCTCTTCAATATATTGTAGATCATCATGCAAGGAAGAGAGTTGCATGAGTTGCAGCTCATGCTTGGAGTTAATGAAGAAGAGGAAATGGAAAGTGTGCGAGCATGAAGAAGATGGATAATGGAAAAACATGTTTTTCCATTTGTGTATTATTTTTTTTCCAATTTTCCAATTTTATCTCAAAATTAAAACTTGATTTTTTAAAAACCATTTTGATTTTAAAACTGAAAATTTAATTTTATAAAATTAATTTCATAAATTAATTTTTAAATAAAACTTAATTAATTTAATATCAAATATTAAATTAATTTTTACACACATCCATCTTTATATATTTAAATCGTTTTTAAATATAAATTCTCCTATTCTATTTAATTCTCAAATTAAACATGTAATTATATCTCATATAATTACTAGTTCTCTTAATTCTAATCTGAACGTTTCAAATTAACTTATCACGTTATTCTAGAGCTAGTCCAATTACGAGCTAGTAGGGGGACTGATGCGTTATTTTATGAGGTGGAAATATGGATGAAATGCGGTGATGAAATGCGTTGAGCAATCAAGTTTTCTCAGTGGAATCCAAGTGTAAACCCCACTGAGTTTCCTAGTAAGTCCAGGGTGGAACTCGGGGACTTGGGAAAGCAATATACGGTGGTAATTTTCAGAAGACTTTGCGGTAACCAAATAAATCAATAGTTGTTGGCATTGTTGCTTGCAGTAATAAAAATAAACAAATGCAGCGGAGTTTCAAAAAGAGTTGATAAAATGGAAGATGCGATGAGTATGAGGCGAACGGGTTGAGAAGGATTCGACCAACACTTCCTAGGATGCGTTCATGCTATGTGACCATGCAACTCACATACAATAGTAAACCATCTTTCGATGCGAATGTTACGATTCTAATGCTAGAATGCATGCGATATATGCGATAAGTCTATAGGACCTACACATAAGCCTCTATTCTTATTTATGCAATGACAAAATGACACACGAAAAAACAAGGCGACCACATAATATCATACCTATCTCTAGGATGCATGCGATGCATGTTGACAAACAGAGCTTATCTCTAAGTCCTTATCTTTCGTTTATGCAGTTCTAATCTTGCTCTCTCAAGTCTAGATTCTAACCTAGGTCTCTCAAGTCTTAGGTTCTTTCTTTAGACTCTCTCTCGAGTAGCTCTAAAGGGATGTTGGTCATAGCATAAAACAAGATAATCGCAAGCAACGAAGATCTTAGGTCATGTTAGCTTAGTTCTTCTCAACTGATGTGTGGGAAATTAGAAGCGAATTTTACTCGACAACCAAATTCCCTTGGACGCGTTATGTGATGCATATTCCTAAGATATGCGTTGATAGTCATGCGTCGATGGTCATGTGTTGAAATGAAAAATACGTTAACGAATGCATGCGATGAGCATGCATCCTGCCACAAGTTTTCTTGCAATGGAACCAAGTATAATTCCAACGCAAGTTTCTCAAGTAATCTGAGGTCGAACACAGGGAATTGTAACTATATATTTGCGATGATGTACTTGCGGCGGTTTGAATAAAAGAAGGGGGGTGTTGCTAAGTTAATCCTACTACTACTCCTATCTAACAGACAACACAATGAGAATATGCATGAAAGGTAGCAAAACGACAAACTTTGACATGAAATAAATGTATGGGAAATTAGATAAAATGCGGAGATGTTTTCATTGTAACCCTTAAGAGTGACTGCGAAGGCAACCCTAGTCAATGCAAGCCAATGTGATCATGCAATATACATACAATAGTAAACCACCTCTCGGTGTGAATGCTACAGCTTCTATTGCTAGAACGCATGCGATATATGCGCTAAGTCTACAGAGCCTACATATAAGCCTCTATTCCTTTTTATGCGATGACAAAATGACATCCACACAAATATACGACCACATAATATCATACCTATTCCTAGGGTGCATGCGATGTACTGTTGACAAACAGAGCTTATCTCTAAGTCCCTATCTCTTGCTTATGTCGATCTAATCTTGCTCTCTCGAGTCTAGATTCTAACCTAGCTCTCTCGAGTCATTATATTCTTTCTTTAGACTCTCTCTCGAGTAGCTCTAAAAGGGTGTTGGGCACAACATAAAACAAGAAAAATGCATGAACTTGGTTGACGCAGAGTTATTACTATCCCTAGTGAATAATGCATACCTTGCTTAATGCATCCAACCACTTACCTTCCCGGGCAGTTGATTATTGCTGACTTTACTCATAGATAAGCAATGTGTTAGCCTATAGATAGGCGTTGCAGCAGCTTCACACTAAGCAAATAAGGTTACTCACACACTCGCGCAATGCACACCTCTCAATGGGTTGCTACATGTTTCATATCCCTAATCCACATGACTAAGTATGCAATACTCAAACACTCTCACTAATGTTGCAATGAAAGTAAAGATGCTAAGCAAAACAGATGGAGATGGAGTTGAAGGAACGGAGAAATGCACTGAAAACAAATTGTATTAATTCCTTAATTCAAAATGTCATACAATACAATATAGGAAAAGAAAGGAAAAAGAAATGACCAACTGGAAGCAAAACTTTGCTTCCAGCGCGAGGCTGCCAGTGGTGCCATGGATGGGTGGAGGAGCTGACTTTCTCGAGATCTAGCTCCAGTCGAAGTTTTCGGTCGTCACTCGGAATGGATGAAGGAGGTGAAGAACTCTCAGGCGTCTTTTCACGCATATTGTCTGGATCATGGGGAAAATCCCCAGTTGAGGGATAATCCCGGATAACTTGAATTTTAGCTCGTCGGCTTCTATTTATAGAGCTTGGATCGTCGATAGCATTAATTTGAATGCTTTAAGTCTGACGTTCGGCGTGTTATCCTTTTCTGAACATCTACCACCAACAGCATGGTAGGTGAAATGTCAACATCATCTTTTGGATTTTCCTGAGGTAGATGCGTTGATGCGTTCATTCCACCTACCTTGCGTTGATCCTTTAGTTTGCGTTGTCATGTGGCCACAGTCATTTAATGGCCACATTCGCTTAATACTGCAACTCTACACGATGACCGCAATCGCTTGACGAGCACAACTCCCATGCGATGGACGCATATGACTGATTACTGCAACATCCATGCGTTGATCGATGCGTTTGTCTTTGCGATGGAGTGTTTCTCCGCATGCGGTCGTCTATGTGTGGTCTGGTTTGCGCGTTTGCATTCATTTCCTGCATTAGCTACAAAAATAGAACATTGAATGCATAATTAACGCAAAGTAACAGGTTAGCTGAGATTCATCATGTTGATCGACGCAAACTTTTTTTCTCGTGAATTCCTATCATGATCGACGCAATTTCTGCCTAACAACCTTCATAATTCTAAGTAAAAGACCTAAGTTGACATGCATTTTTGCATGTCATCATCAACCTATTCAATAAGTTTAGCTACTCATGGATGCTAAGAGAGTGAACAGACGTAGATAAAGAACTTTCATTGTATAAATATAAAGTTGAAGTACAAAATAACAATGCAAGAAGAGAATAAAGAGCATGGTAGCAATCTCTTGCTGCCTTAGCTTTTACACCGTCTTTTCTACTCTTGTTCAAAAGATAATCTCGCTCTCGCGAGAGTCGGCCCACTCTCTGCTTTCTATGCCTCCAGGTTCTCTCTCGAGTTGCCCTGAGCGATCTTCTGGCGTCTCTTCCCTTATCTTGCTCCACCTTTAAAATAAAAGAAAACTATGGACAAGGCTGAAACTATGAACTCGTTAACCCCTTTTCTGAAGGATGCCTTCGGTATTTATAGAGCTTAGGGGTGAAGGGCGTCTTCTCTCTTATGATTGCACAGATGGGATGGCTTTAATTCTCTAACTGATGCGTCGAATATTTTTCAATGAAAATCTGAGTGTACTTGTTATCGTTAACGGTTTGTCAACTTAATTTGGATTCGACCGTCATCAGCTTTCTGTCCCATTGTGATTAATTATGCCTTTCACCCAGATGCGCCCACCAAGTTGCGCTGGCTCTATACAACAATCCTTCTTGAGCAGATGTTTGCGAACATAAATCACCGCAAAGCCTTGCAGTAATGTTAGGCTCGACTATTGCTTTCTTGTGATCGCGCTTTTCGTCTTGCGTCAACACATATTCTGCATAAAAATACAAAAATTAACTGTTTCTATGCGATGAATGCATGTGACCGCAATGTTATTAACTTAATACTTTTTGGACGCAATTTAATATATTTTATCAACGCAAACCTTCATTGTTTAATAACTTAGAACTGTAATAACGTGCATTTCTGCCCGTTATCACACCCCAAATTTAAACAATACTTGTCCTCAAGCATAAGCTAAAGATTCCTTTAACAAGTCGACCGCAATTCTCTTTTCCTATATTTCTCAAGCATATTTCATTCAAATCCTATACACTAAAATTTCCTTGATTCTTATTCAAGTCTCTTCTTAAAATATTTCTAAGACCTAGGGACTACAAGTTTAACCTTTAAAAGGGCTTTACTCGATTCCATGACATTGCATGATTTATTTCAACAGAAAAAAGCTTTTTCACTAGGGTGTAAAATGATTTTATCCCTGCATAGTTTTGGCATTATTATTTTTTTCTGACCTTACATTGATCCAAGTGCCTCGCCTTCGTTTTGGCTTGCCCCCACGTGTGTCATGCAGACATCCAACTACGAGTAAGGTGCTCTTTCTCAGATTAAACTCATACCTATTCGAAAGCGGAGTTGCGGTCATTTATTTATGCATTGATCCTGGCGACTTACTTTCGTTTTGGCTTACCCCACGTATGTCATGCAGACATCCAAATACGGGTAAGTGCCTTTCACAACTTAACTCTTATCAACATGGGTTTCCCCATTGCGTTGACAGTGGAGTTATTCTCAACATTTTCTTTCATTTTTTTTTTTGTAGAGCTAAAAAATAGCAAGGTCAAAAATAAATACATCACCCCCAAATTTAAAATGCGGCAATGTCCCCATTACCAAAAGATTGAAAGAAGTCATGTGATGTTCTTAAGAGGCTATGTAAAGAGTCGGTTTGAAAGAAAGCTATCAGAACACTAACTTCTAGAAATATTTCATGAGGTGACTATCCTAAAATTATGCTGACCCTAGTGTATATGAAAAAAATAGAAGAATGTGTGTCATCATTGAAATCATAATTGGCAAAGAGAAAGCATGCGGTGACTTACTAAATTTATCAATGTTAAATGATTGCGGTAATCAAAGAGGATGCGGTTTTCTCGCTTCTCCTGCTCTCTTCAAGTCAAAGTTTAGCTTCTTTACCGCCCACATTGCTTTGTATTCCAGCTCCAGAGGAAAATGACACGCCTTACCAAATACCAACACATACAGGGACATACCTATGGGTGTTTTAAATGTAGTCTAATATGCCCACAACGCATCGTCGAGCTTTGTTGCCCAATCCTTTCGCGATGGCCTTACTACCTTCTCTAGTATCAGCTTGATCTCTCGATCGACACCTCGGCCTGACCATTCATCTGCAGATGGTATGCAATGGCCACTTTGTGGAGAATGTTATATTTGCGCAACAGTTCCTTGATAGTATGATTGACAAAGTGAGACCCTTCATTACTTATTATGGCACGTGGAGTGCCAAAACGAGTGAAAATGTTTTTCTTCAGGAATTGAGAGACTACCGCCGCATTGCTTGCGGCGCATGCCACTGCTTTAACCCACTTGGATACGTAGTCGACGGCTAACGAAATATAATTTTTACCATTCGAGAGAGGAAATGGTCCCATGAAGTCGATACCCCATACGTCGAACAACTTAAGTTCTAAGATGATGTTCATAAGCATTGCATGTTTCCATGAAATGTTACATGTGCGTTGGCACCAATCACACTTCATCACGTAGTCAACTGCATATTGACCAGTAGAATCCACTCTGTAATACTTTAGCTGCAGTGCGCTGTCCTTCAAAGTGCTCACCATATGGTGAGTCGTGACATTGCGATAATATGCATTGTTGAGCAGCATTTGTTACGCATATTCGTAGAATCTAGTCTGCCCCCATTTTATATAGATTCGACTCATCCCAAAAATATGATCTGCATTCATTCTTGAGCCTCCTCTTCTGGTGGTCAGTATAATCCTTTGGAAATTGCTTGCAAACCAGATAGTTGACTATGTCAGCATACCATGGCAATTCTTTAATATAAAACAACTGCTCATCTGGGAACACCGTACTCATCTCTAACTCATTGCAGTAAACCTCAGAGTTTTCCAATCTAGACAAGTGATCCGCAACTTGGTTCTCCGCCCCTTACGATCAATTATTTCTATGTCAAATTTCTGGAAGAGGAGAACCCATCTGATCAACCTTGGCTTAGCATCCTTCTTTGTCATTAAATACTTTATCGTCGAATGATCAGTGTGGATGATTACCTTTGTTCCCAGCAGATATGCTTTAAATTTTTCCAATGCAAAAATTACCGCAAGTAGCTCGTAGTGGTGTAATTAGTCTGAGCAGGATTCAGCGTCGTACTCGCATATGCGATGGGATGTAAGATTGCCTTTCTCTTCTGTGCCAGAGTTGCTCCCATCACATACCCGCTTGCATTACACATTAATTCAAAAGGAAGTGTCCAATCCGGTGCGATTAACACAAGCGCGGTTGTCAGTGCATTCTTCAAAATCCTGAATGCGTTGAGGCAATTGTTGCCAAAATCAAATTTTCTGTCAACCTCTATCAACGCACTCGGCGGTCGTGCTATTTTCGAAAAGTCCTTGACAAAGCGTCTATAAAATCCGTCATACCCCAAGAAACTTCTTACAGCCTTCACACTTATTGGAGGTGCGAGTTTTTCAATTGCTTCTATTTTTGCTTTATCCACCTCCAACTCGTCCCGAGAAACCTTGTGCCTCAGCACGATGCCCTCCTTTACCATAAAATGGCATTTTTCTCAGTTAAGAACGAGATTCGTCTCCTTGCATCTTTTCAGTATCTTCTCCAGGTTGGCCAAACAGACTTCATAGGTGTGCCCATAGACAGAGAAATCGTCCATGAAGATTTCAACAGAGTCCTCAAGATAGTCTGAAAAGATGAACATCATGCACCTTTGGAACATGCTCAGCGCATTGTAGAGGCCGAACGGCATGTGGCGGAAAGCGAAAGTCCCATATGGGCAGGTGAATGTGGTCTTGTCCTGATCTTCTAGAGCAATCATAATCTGGTTATACCTGGCATAGCCATCCAGAAAGCAGTAAAAGTCATTTCCGTCTAGACGATCTAGCATTTGGTCGATGAACGGTAGAGGGAAATGATCTTTCTTCGTTGCCGCATTTAGCTTGCGGTACTCCATGCAGATACGCCACCCGATGATGGTCCTTTGCAGTATTAGCTCATTATTTTCGTTAGGGACTACCGTCATGCCGCCTTTTTCGGCACGCCCTACAAGGCGCTAACCCACGTGTTGTCTGCTATCAGATAAATAATGTCCGCATCTAACCATTTGATGATCTCCTTTTTAACGACCTCTTTCATCACAGGGTTGAGTCTGTGTCAATGTTTGATCGATGCCTTGTGGTCTTCTTCGAGATGTATGTGGTGCATACAGTATGCGGGGCTAATTCCTCGAATGTCTGCAAGCGTCCAGCCAATTGCTCGCACATGTTTCCTCAGAATGCTCATCAACACATTCTTCTGGTCTTCATTAAGTTCCAAGGAAATAATTACTGGCAGCTTCTCATTCTACCCCAAAAATGCATACTTTAAGTGGTTTGGCAGGGTCTTCAATTCCATTATTGGTGGTTCTACTAAAGACGATTGCGTTGTTTTTCTTTCTTCTTTTACTGTTGGCTCTTCTTCTTGGGTTGCGATCATCTCAACTTCCTTGTTTGTTTGTTTTTTTATGATCGCATTACATGCAGCAATGGATGTGCTTGCATCCTCTTCTTCATTCTCTTCGTCAAGCTTTTCTTCTTCAGTCAAATTCTGGTCGTTGTCAGAGTCATGTAGATCTTCTTCGTCAGGAAACTTCATGGCACGGATGATGTTGAACTTGAGCTTCTGTCCATTTACACTCAAAGTGATCTCTTCTTTGTGCATATCAATCTGGGCATGACCTATTGATAAAAATGGTCGCCCAAGGATGATGAGCACATCTTTGTCGGCTTCGTAATCTAAGATGATGAAGTCGGCTGGTAAGATATATTTGTTGATGGTGATTAGCATGTACTTCACCTTCCCCTCTGGATGCACAAGGGATCTATCTACAAGTTGGAGAGTCACGGTTGTGGGATCAAGTTCCCCACATTTAGATGCTTAAAGATCGACAGAGGCATCAAGTAGATGCTGGCTCCAAGGTCACATAATGCTTGCCCGATGTACAGTCCTCCAATGGAGCAAGGTATAGTAAATCTCCCAAGATCTCTCATCTTCGGTGGAATTATTGATTTCGAGCTCTGTGTTAAAGCCACTGGGGAAAACTTACCAGTGCCTCTCTTTTTGGTTACCATATCCTTAAGAAACTTCGTGTATGTAGGCTCTCCTCAATCGCTTCACTAAACGGAATATTAACATGCAATTGTTTTAACATAGTGAAGAAGTGTTGGTATTGTACCTCGTCATTCTTCTTCTTTCTGAGTCTCTGCGGGAAAGGTGGTAACTGTACTCTCACGGTCCCCTTCTCTGCTGGCTTTAAGGTGGATGCAACTTCTGGCTCTATTACTTCTTTTTCCCCTTCTTCTTCTCCTTGAGTTACTGCAATTTCAAGTTCCAACGTAATAGAAGCTATCCAGCTAGGCTCCTTCCTTTCTCCCTCCACAGTTTTTCCACTCCGTAATTTCACAACTTGACATTGCTCTTTACCCGATCCCCTCGAGTTGCATTGGAGTTCTGTTGAATTCGGCAGAGCCCCTTGCAGTCTGTTCTTTAGCTCGCTTGCAATCTGGCCCATCTGTAACTCCAAGTTGTGGATGGACGTTGCCTGATTTTGAAGCACAGCTTCATTTTTCTCAATATACTGCTTCAACAGACTTTCCAAGGAGGAAGATTGCGGTGGTTGCGAACTATTGGCTTGACTGCTCGTCTGACCGTTATTTCGCGGGAAGAATTCAGGTGGCCCTTCTTTTTGTGCCACAGATTGGAAATTCTATTGCTGATTCATCCATGCAAAGTTGGGGTAGTTTCTCCACCCAGGGTCGTAGATATTAGAAAATGGATTATTTTTCACAAAGTAAATAGACTGTGGGTTTTGTGGGCATTCTTCCATTGCGTGTCCGTCACCGCAAGTCGCACACCTCGCGGCATTCTGATTAATTGCGTTTACTTGCCCATTTTGCGATGTTGGGCTGTTGATCGCAAGTCCCTGAATTAGGTTCATCATTGCGGTCATCTGATTTTGTAGTGAAGTGATAGCACCATTACTTGCGTCGTTATCCTTGATTCTCAGTCTCTGATCACTCTCTCTCCAATCCTCATGGTTTTTAGAGATGCGATCCAAGATGTTCTTAGCCTCGTCATATGTTTTGTCTAGCAAACCACCAGTGGCTACCACATTGGCAGCGGTTGGTGAAGCGAGATTTAAACTGTGATAAAAGATTTTCATTTGAAGGCAGTTTGGTAATCCATTGTGTGAACAGTCCCTGACCAACCTTTTAAACCTTGCCAGGCATCGCTGAGCGATTCGTCCATGTCTTGTTCAAAATCGGTGATTAGTTTCCTTCGTCGAGCATTCTCAGTAGGTGGAAAATATTTCTTCATAAATTTCTCTACGACTTGTTCCTATGAAGTGATCTCTCTCGGCTCGAGGGAATACGCCCATTTTCTTGCCTGATCACATAGAGAAAATGGAAACAAAGTTAGTCGAACTTCTTCGACAAAGATGTTCGGGAACACAAAAGTATTGTAGATTTCTATAAAGCTATGTGGTAGGCGTGCAGGTCCTTGCCACGTCGTCCTCTGAATTGCCCTGTAATCTGGATCATCTGCAGCATCACCGGCTTCATTTCGAATCAGCTTCCATTGAGGGCAGGTCTCATGATTCCTACAGAGAAATCATAGAGGTTTGGCGATGCATAGTCCCTAATGGGCCTATTACGATCGTTTTTCAGAAGGATTGGATTCACCATAACGTTGTTTTCGTTTTGTGCTCCATTTCCAGGCTACTCCACCATTTCTTCTTTATTGGGCTATTGTGGTTGGCAGTTGTTTCTTAGTCTCCGTCTGAACGTCCTCTCAATCTCTGAGTCATAATTCGCCAGAGATTGAGAGTCTGCAAAGACATAAAAAAAAAATTACTGTTAGCACATTGATTTGCCAAAGTGTAAACCCCACTTGATGCATTATTTTATGAGGTGGAAATATGGATAAAAATGCAGTGATGAAATGCGATGAGCAATCAAGTTTTCTCAATGGAATCCAAGTGTAAACCCCACTGAGTTTCCTGGTAAGTCCAAGGTCGAACTCAGGGACTTGGGAAAGCAATATGCAGTGGTAATTTTCAGAAGACTGCGCGGTAACCAAATAAATCAATAGTTGTTGGGATTGTTGTTTGCGGTAATAAAAATAAACAAATGCAGCGGAGTTTCGAAAAGAGTTGATAAAACGGAAGATGAGATGAGTATGCGGTGAATGGGTTGAGAAGGGTGATAACTTGTAAAAATACAAGTTATTTGTGTTGTTTTATTTAGATATTGCGGCAAAAAGAGAGGAAAGTTGCGTCGATAGTATAAGAATTGGCTGAGAAATACGAAAATTATGAAATTTCATAAACGCATCCACTAACCACATTGTGATGGCGAAATAGAATGTTTCAGTCTCTGTACAGGAAATAGGTCACCGCATGCGTTAATGGCTCGAAGACAAAATGTACAATGCATCTACATCGCATGTGCCAATCGATCAAGAACAAAGAAATGATCAACACAATGATGGCACATGCGACAATCGATCATGGACTCTAGAGATCAACGCATTTCAACCACATGCGGCGATCGATCGAAGATGTGAAGAGCAACGCATTCGCGAACGATTCTAACAAGTGTACAGCTTTCTGTTGTGCAATTCTGATAGATTGATTGTGGAGCAGAGAGGAATTTTTTCCATTACGCCATGGTAGGAATTATCAGAATTATACAGTGGGACCACAATTTCAAAGAGCTAAGGTCTTATCTATAAATAGCTTCCTTGAATTCACTGAAAGATATACGGGTTGGGAGAGAGGCTGGTCTAAAGAGACTTTACAAAGAAAATTCGGGAGAACTACGAGACAAGGCTGAAAAGTGAGTCTCCGAGCAAGGAATTCTTCTGATTCCCGAAGCTGAAGCATTGTTCTGATGGAACATGAGACATATGCAGCGGAATTAGGATCTAATTACACTCTAAATGCTTTTAATTTAAAGGAAAAAATGCATGTAATTGAAGGAAAAACAGTAATTAAAAATTACTTTTGAAGCTCCCAAAAATTGCTTTTCCTCGCTGAATCTCGGCCCGAAATCTTTCGGACCACCACTAAAGTTGACCTACTATCCTCTGAACTCAGAATCGGGTTGTGGGACCTGATGGATGAAGAAAAACGAGAGAGAGAAAACAGATGGAAAATAAGAATGAATTTGGGTTTGGGTTTTTAATTTTTTAGCCCAATTATGAAAACCAATTTTTTCAAAAAATGGCAAAAGTCTGTTATCCAAATTCAAAAGCCCATTTTATAGAAAAAACCATACAACAATTGCATTATCCAAATCCGTAAAAACTCAACACCTAGAATCCACTATCTAAGTGGGCTTAATGTCTCCACTATAAGCCAACACCTAGCCCACTATTTTGTTAGTGGAATTATCCAACAAAAATTTGGATTTTCCCACTAACTTTAGTCAAAGGGCAAAATAGTCATTTGGTCAAAGTCAAACTTTGACCAAAAAGTCAACATTTTGACTTTTTATGATTTTCCCATGTTGACTAATTTTGACCTCCCAAGCATGAATCCACATTCATTTTCTTGAAATTCAAATCACATTTGAATATAAGGTCAGTCAAAGTTTGACTTTTCAAAGTCAAAAGTCAACTCTTTGACTTTTTATATCTTTGACCATTTCCATTATTTTCGAGCTTCCGAATATGAATGTATTCATATTCTTGATATTTAAATAGCATTTAAATATTAAAGTTGTATCTCTAAATTGAAAAACCCGACCACTATATCACATATACTTGTCGGTTTCTCTCTCTTCACCTAATTCGAACAATTCGAATTATTCTATCATACTGTTCTAAGTTTATTCTATATGAGCTAGTAGGGGGAACCTAATGGACCTACATATCATGGGCTCCAACAATCCGAGATTAACCGATAAAACTCTTTAACCTAATTAATAAACATTTGTTAACTAACGGGTCATTCCGCTAAAGTCTCGTAGTTGCACTCCTTTCACTATAGATATATTTTTGTCCATTTGATATAACCATGATTAGTAAGCTAATCCTTCACAGGTTGTTTGTAATCTCAGCTGGGTCATAAAAATCGTTTTACCCCTAAGACTACATCTTGTTCCTTAAGTTCCACTGATCCTCTAATGAACAATTGGTTTAAAGTCCAACCTATAAACTGAATCCCTCTCGGACAAAGGAGAGGGTGAGTCCCCTTGTTCAAGACCTGGATCCAGTACTAAAGGGAACAACCTATCTACTATCCCTATAATGGGTAGGAGTCAATTTCGTCTTGCACCCTATGTCCACAACTATCCACCCGATCTTACCCCTGAAATGGGAGGCTTATTGGACCAGCGATGATGAGCTGCCCTCACCTATACAGATCTAAGGATAATTCCGAGTAAACAGGAGTTCATAGTTAGCTCAGGATTAAGATTAAGTTACCAAGGTCATCAATTAACGAAATAGTTAGTTTGATACATAAAACGGCATTTATAACGTAAAAAGTGACTATTTCATAGTTCAGTCTTATGCAAACTCATTGCATAGGATGCCCCCACTCACATATCTCTATATGAACGATTCAAGATCACATCGTTTGTACTAACTATAAAGTGGGCCGAATCCATAGTATCCTAGAATAAGGTGCCCAAACTTATTTATATACTATAAACCATTTTGGCGATATATTTGAACTTAATTCACATTTATGTCACTACATAAAGTTTAAACTACATTAAATAGCCTCAGGACCTTAGTTTATTGGATTCAAGATTACAATTTCAATAACAACTTTATCAAAAAACAAAACAGAATATGTTTATTAATTTACAAACTACGAGTTTTAGGACATAAAATCCAACATGTGCAAAAGCTCAATTCTACCGAGAAAGCAAGCCTGAGAGGGAAGCTTTCCTCTCCACTACATCCATACGTCGACAAGCACAAGTCTCTTATTGGGATCTATGTCAAGACATTGACACTCTTTTCATATTTGTTTCTATTCTTTAATTCATCTTTTGTGTTCATCTTCTTTAATCCCTCATTCACAATCATGTATCAAATGCTTATATTTAGAATTAAATGTTATCATCATCATCATTATCATCTCTCTGTCCCTTTCCATACATTTATCATCCATTTTTTCCATGATGTGTTCTTAATCCCCTAGGTAAAAGGGGAGAATTAAGCGAGTGAGTTAATCTGTGTTAAGGTAATCAATTAAGTTTAGCTAAAGCATGCTCGATGGTATCTTCACCTGTGAGAGCAGAAGTGAAGATGTTATTCTACCTATCGAGAGAAGGTTGGAAGAATGCGTTAACTAAAGCGAGAAGTATTTCCAGAGATGGAAACAACCTTGTGTTCATCACGTTCATCTCTGTTTCACCATAGACGTATGGGAATGCGGCCGATCACTGAAAGGTGTACGCCAAGGGAAAGCAGAACCTTAGTTGCATCCTTAACGCGATTGATGAACTTGCAATGTTTTTACTCTTTACTCATTCTCTTTCTACTTCATTCATAAGACTCGCTATCACATTCATAGATTCTTTTGTACAACTTCACAGCCAGTCCTCGACCCCTGTATCATAGTAGTTTAGAAATTTACTTTATCAACGCATTTTACTTTCAGCGTAATTTATATTTCTGCAAAAACCAAGATTCTTTATTCTTTATTATAACCGGTCGCATATATCACATTAGTATCGCATTTAACGACAACAATTCTCGTGTTCAACCTTGGATCATTCTGAGAAACTTGCATTGGAATTATACTTGGTTTCAGCACAAGGAAACTTGTGACACGCACTACTTCATCGCATACTACGAGTATATCACTATTAACACATACATTTAGAATGTAGTATCGCATAATATCTTTATCGCAAAGCACTTGAGCACACATAGAGCACTTTTATTCATTCATTAGCTAATAGATGGGGACATGAACTTGCATTACATTCATATTCATCATTGTCCATATAGATAAAGATATAAATTTCTATTCCTCACAAAGGGTTCGGCCAACACTTCCTAGGATGCGTTCATGCTATGCGACCATGCAACTCACATATAATAGTAAACCATCTCTCGATGCGAATGATACGGTTTCTAATGCTAGAACGCATGTGATATATGCAATAAGTCTATAGGACCTACACATAAGCCTCCATTCTTATTTATGCGATGACAAAATGATACACACACAAACAAGGTGACCACATAATATCATACCTCTCTCTAGAATGCATGCGATGCAGGTTGACAAACAGAGCTTATCTTTAAGTCCTTATCTTTTGTTTATGCATTTCTAATCTTGCTCTCTCAAGTTTAGATTCTAACCAAGCTCTCTCAAGTCTTAGGTTTTTTCTTTAGACTCTCTCTCGAGTGGCTCTAAAGGGATGTTAGGCATAGCATAAAACAAGATAATCGCAAGCAACAAATATCCTAGGTCATGTTAGCTTAGTTCTTCTCAACCCATTCGATAAGATTAGCTACTCATACGTGCTAAGAAAGTGAACAGATGTAGATAAAGAACTTCAATTGTATAAATATGAAGTTAAAGTACAAAATAACAATGCAAGAAGAGAATAAAGAGCCTGGTAGCAATCTCTTGTTGCCCAGGCTTTTACACCGTCTTTTCTACTCTTGTTCAAAAGATAATCTCGCTCTCGCAAGAGTCGGCCCGCTCTCTGCTTTCTACGCCTTCGGGTTCTCTCTCAAGTTACTCTGAGTGATCTTCTGGCGTCTCTTCCCTTCTCTTGCTCCGCCTTCAAAATAAAAGAAAACTATGGACAAGGCTGAAATTATGAACTCGTTAACCCCTTTTCTGAAGGATGCCTTGGGTATTTATAGAGCTTCGGGGTGAAGGGCGGCTTCTCTCTTATGATTGCACAAATGGGATGGCTTTAATTCTCTGACTGATGCACCAAATATTTGTCACCGAAAATTTGAGTGTACTTGTTATCGTTAGCGGCTTGTCAACTTAATTCGAATTCAACCGTCATCAGCTTTCTGTCCCATCGTGATTAATTATGCCTTTCACCCAGATGTGCCCACCAAGTTGCACAAGCTCTATGCAGAAATCCTTCTTGAGCAGATGTTTGTGAACACAAATCATTGCAAAGCCTTGCAGTAATGCTGCGTTCGACCGTTGCTTTCTTATGATCGCGCTTTTCGTCTTGCGTTAGCATATTCTGCATAAAAATACAAAAATTAACTGTTCCTATTCGATGAACGCATACGACCGCAATATTATTAACTTAATGCTTTTTGGATGCAATCTAACATATTTTATCAACACAAACCTTCATTGTTTAATAACTTAGAACTGTAATAATGTGCATTTCTGCCCGTTATCAAGGACCTCACGGACTTACAGATCATGGGCTCCAACGATTCGAGATTAATTGGCTAAACTCATTAGACCAGATTAATCCCCATTCGTTAACTACTAGGTCACTCCATTAAAGCCCATAGTTGCACTCCCCTCACTATAGATATATTATGTCCACATGATTTATCCATAATCAGCAAGTCAACCCTTCACAGGTTGTTCATAATAATGGTTGGGTCAAATATCTGTTTTACCCCTGAGATTATGTCTTATTCCTCAAGTTCCTACTAATCCTCTAATGAACAACTGGTTTGTGATGCAATTACTAAACCAAACTCTCTCAGCCTAGTGAAAGGGTGGGGCCCCTTATTTAAGACCTCAATTCAGTACTAGAGAGAACAACCTTTCTCCTATCCCTAAATCGGGTAGGCATGAACTTCGTCTTGCACTCTATGTCCCCAGCTATCTATTAGCTCTTACCCCTGAAAAGGGAGGCTTATTGAGCTGGCGCTGTTGAGCCAACCCTCACCTATGCAAATGTAAGGATAATCCTGAATAAACAGGAGTTTATAGTTAGCTTAGAATTAAGATCGAGTTACCTAGGTCATCTAGGTGAAATAGTCAATCTTATACAGTAAACAATGTTATAAAGTAAGAGTGACTTATTGGTCCGATCTTATGCAAACTCATTGCATAAGACGCCCCCACTGCTTATGCCATACCATGTACGAATTAGGATCACATCGTATGTAGCACTTTACAACTCTTTGTAACAACTACAGAGTAGGTCGCATCCAATAGTGTTACGAGAATAAGGTACCCAACCTTATTCATGTACTATAGATCATTTTGACTATTTACTCGAACCTAATCCACTATGTCCCCACGTAAAGTTCAAGTACTCATGCAATAGTCATGGTTCTTAGTTTATTAGATTTAGACTTTCATACAATTTATAAAATCAATAATAAGTTTATTGATTATAAAAAATGTTTATCACTTTACAAACTGCGAGTTTTAAGACATAAAACCCAATAGTAACACTATTAGATGCGGCCCATTTCGTATACTAATATAAATGATGTGATCCACAAATCATTCATGTAAATACATGTGAGTGGGGGCATCCTATGCAATGAATTTGCATAAGACTAAACATCGAAATAGTCACTTTTCTTTATAACGATCGTTTACTGTTAAAACTGACTATTTCAAACTGAAATAACCTAGGGTAACACGATCTTAATCCTGGGCTAACTATGAACTCCTATTTATTTCGGGAATATCCTTTGATCTGCATAGGTGAGAGTAGTCCAACAACACTGCTCAATAAGCCTCCCATTTTGAGGACAAGGTCGGATAGATAGCTGGGGACATAACTATGCAAGATGAAATTCACTCCTACTTGACTTAGGGTTAGCAGATAAGTTCTTCTCTTAAGTGCTAATGCCTAGTCTTGAACAACGGGGCCCCGCCCTCTCTTGGTAGAGAGGGATATGATTTATAAATGGTATTATAAATCAGTTGTTCGATAGAGGGTCAATGAGAGCTTAAGGTGCAAGATGTATTTACAGGGGTAAAATGGTAATTTTGACCCAACTGTAAATACAAACGACCTATGAAAGATTGACTTACTGATTATGGTCAAAATGGACATAAATATATCTACAGTGAGGAGAGTGCAACTATCGAGCTATAGTGGTGTACCTTGATAGTTAACGAATAGTAATTAATTCGGTTTAAAGAGTTTAACTAATTAATTATAAATTGTTGGAGCTCATGATCTGTAGGTCCATTAGGTCCCTCTACTGGCTCATAAATTGGAATAACAAATTGAGTATTAAATTGGATGAATTTTGGAATTAGGGTTATGAATTTGAAATGTTCAAATTCAATTATTAGGGTTTTCAATTTATTGTATTTGATACAATTAAAAAACGTTTAATTTAGATGAAACTAAATGAAATGGAATAATCAATTAATATTTAAATTATGATTTAAATATGAAATTCAATCATATTGGTGAAATTTGTGTTTTATTAATTTAATATTAAGATATTAAATTAATTTTCTATTAGTTAAAAGGTTTAATTAAAATAAAATTAGTTTTATATAAATTAATTTTATAAAAAAAAATTTAAAAATATTATTTAAAGCAAAAATCAATTTTAGGAAAATTTATTTTAAAACAAAATCAAAGAGAAAGTGGATTTTTCCAATTTTGGGAAAAATCCACTATCTCTTTAAGTGGTAATTCACCAATTTCCATCAAATAATCCAAGTAGGAGCTGCCTTTCATGCTGCCTTATTATCCTACATGTTTTCAATGTATATATACATGCTTCATGTAGAGAAATGGGATGGAATATCTGGAAAATTGACTGAACGGCTGGAAAATTGAAAACCTCACAAACCCAATAAAATCCCTCTCCAATTCAGCTAGATTTGAGTGCTTCCACCACATATTCGTTCTTGAATAGCATGTTTAAAACTCTAATTAAAAGTAGCTAGAGTGCTTATTGATTTTAATTTATTCTGTTGCATGTTAGATTACTCATTCAATTGGTATCAGAGCATGATTTAAGTTCTCAATTATCATTAATTTTAGTTTGGTGGGTGAATTTCTAAGCATGTTTGAATATGTGACTGATATGGTTTAAATTCAAATTTGACATTAGAATTCTCTTTGATTTCCAAGTTAAATTTGTAATTGGCTCTTGTTTGATGAGCTTATATGTTTGCTCTAGAGTATGTAATTTATTTGGAGTCATTCAAGTTCAAAATAGGTTGTAATTTGAAGATTGAAGCAAGCATGTTCGAGTAGAAAACTGAAGTTGAGCCTTATGCCCAGGAGTGTCACGACGCTGTTCATTGAGCTTTGCAATGCCATAGGCTTGCTAATGAACAGCATTGCAATGCTAGGATGTAGCATCACGATGCTGTTCATCCCAAGGGTTTTTACTTCGCGCACTACCTGGCCGATTCGTGGGTTAAAGAAACCAGTTCGATCGGTTCTCCTCCAAACAAGTCCCAGTTCAACTTCATTTGGTGCCTTGGTGGTCCGGTTTAGGCGGTTCAGGTCGGATCGAGTGGTTCTTCATCAAATTGAAGTTGTTCTTGAGTTTTTTTTTTTTTTTTGTAATGTTTTAGTTTTTTTTGTTTAGAATGCCAAAATTGAACCATATTAGTGTTATTTAATTATTTTATGCATTTGATGTGTATTATTTTTGAATTAAACATGTTTGTGCATAAAGTATGCCATTTTAGATTTAAAATCCCACCATAGGTAAACATGTTACATGCATTACTGTATGTTATAATTAGTTATAACATATAGTATGCATGTTTTAGGGTTGGTTAAAAATTGATGTAATTATTATATTGTTTTTAAATACCTTTGAAGCATGTTATGATATGTTAAAGCATGTTTATTTTTTAAGTTTGTTATAAAATGGAATTAGACTTTAAAATCCATAACAAAGATAAAAAGCATGCTCACTTAGGCTAATAAATGTTAAAATATATTGTTACCTTATAAAATTTGGTTACAAACTCAAATTGGTTCATAAACCTGTCTAAGGCTGGGGGTACTTAAGTTGACGGTTTACGTAACACCTCCTACCTGGGGATTATGACCAAAATATTGAGCGTTGATAACTGATTTTATGTGCTTGCATGAGTGTTATGAGGTTTAAAACTGGCTTAAACACATAAACATCGTAGGTTAATATCCAAATATAAAAGTTATACTTGGATAAAATCACATAGACTTAGGTTCTTCTTAATTAGCCATAATAAAGCCTAAGTAATTGAATACCTAAACATTTATATACGATATAAAGTTAATATCTCTCACGTTCCCAAGAGTTCACACCGTGAGATCAATGCTCCACTTCGTGTCGCTTTTACCGTGACTACTCCATATGAAAAGTGTTTGCATGGGTCAATAACAATGTGAATGGGGGAAGTAGTTCATAGTAAGTGGGTGAAGAAAATGTGTCAACATTTTCCTACGGTCTCTTCCATTCGTTTGAACCGTGAGATTCCTATGTTGCACCTGCTTTCGTTTTTAGGCGGCACTAGCTAGTCATTAACCACAGTGATCCCCACGGAGGGTTGTGATAGGTCTTGTAAAAGACTATCTTTTCTTTTCTATGTTAAAAACCTCAATTCTATTTTATAGGTAAAAGAAAATCCCAACACTCTTGAAGCTATTTTGAGGATTTTAGAGCATAATGGAGTCAAATTAACCAAAAGAGATCAAAAGAAGTGAAGAAAAGAAGGAAGAAAATTGAAGATGTGCAGATTTTTTGCCAGCTGATTTTTGTTGTCTATCATTAAAAGTTAGAAGGCAGTAGCTGAATAAGGCAGTGTCGTGACGCTTCGAAGAATGATGGAAAATAAAAAAAAAATGTGCACTGCACCTCTACGCAAGTAAGCGTCAGACCAACGTCAGCCTAGGGTCGCGACGTTGCGACCCTCTGCAATACAAAAACTGAAATTTTCCATATTTCAAGAGGGAAATAACTCATTCTTTAGAGTGATTCCATGAACTAAAGAACAATTTCCTGAGAGATTCTATCAATTTTTGTTCAATCTTTATTCATTTTATGCCAACTTCAATGGATTTCTTCAAGAGCTCTCCAATTTATGGCCAAGTAAGTAATTTTCTTGGGAAATATTTAGTCTAAGTTTTAGTTCTTGAGTTCTTTTGTATAATTTCTTGAATTTTTTGAATCTTTGAATGTTCTTGGACTGAATTTGAATAGAAATTGATGGATGATAATTGACACTTTGATTCTATTGATTTCTTGTATGTAAATCTCCCTTGGCACTATTGCACAATAGAGAGATAGGTTACAAAAATTAAGTTTTCTTGTGTTAATTAGGACTTTTTCCAAATTTAACTCTTGAATTTCTTAATTTCTAGCATTCATACAATCGTTCTTGAAATTTACTCTAATGTGTTTTTTTTAATGTCATAATCACAATAACCCTAGTTCTTTAAGCAATCTAAGAAAAAGACATGATAAATGCTATATGGAAGTGTTTTTTACTTAGATTAGGGCTAATTGGTAAGATTCCTATTAATTGGCTATATGGGTCTTTAGGGACTTTCCCTATTGTATTATGAAATGTTGATTTTTCAATCATGGGTTCAAGAACAATGATAGAATTAAACTTAGTAACAAGATTTTCCAAGAATCTCTCTCTATCAATTCTTTACTAAAAAAAGGAGTTTTTTATACAATTCTTGCTACAATTGCTTTTATCTTCATTCTAGTTAGTTTCTTTTTTTTTTTTTTTTAAAAAAAAAAAAAAAAAAAAAAAAAAAAAAAAAAAAACCTATTTTTTTGCTTCTGCATTTTAGAATTCAAATAGTCAATTTTTAAGCCAATTATTTGTGGTTCTCTTGGGATCGACCTTTTACTTCCTCTATTACTACATGCGGAGGGTTGTAATATAGGATCTGGAACAATCCAAGCTTCAGAAATGAATAGGGTCTTATAGTTCCATCTTGGATATTGTCTTCATCTCGGGGGCATGTTTATACCATTCTATAAAATCTTAAAATGGCGGGTCATACTTACGAGAATTACTAATTGTTAGTTAATATCTTGACCGAAAATGTTAACCAAAAGAATTATAAGAATAAAGAGTTATTCTGATATAGTTTTTTGTCAGGATTGTCTTGCTTCAGTGAAGGAATTTTTTTACTGCCCCATGATAGCAACTGTTCTAAATCACTAAAGTATTGTTGCAAATAAAAAAAAAGATTTTTTAGGTACTTTATTGTTTTTTTGCTAAAATTGGATTTAGATGCATAAGTTTAATAGAATTTGTTTAAATTTTTTTAGCAATGTCAAATTCAATTATACAACTGCTTGCTTCCAATAAGTTTAACAGAGAAGGATATTCAAACTGGAAATCCAACATTAATACGATATTAGTTATAGATGATTTGAGGTTTGTGTTGATGGAGGACTGTCCTTCGATTCCCAGTACAACAACGAACTGAAATGTTCGAGACATCTATGATCGGTGGGTTAGGGATAACAAAAAAGCCAGTGCTTATATCTTAGCAAGTATATCTGATGTACTTAATAAGAAACATGAAGTAATGCCCATTGCCCGTGAGATAATAGCATCGCTCAAAGAGATGTTTGGGCAACCGTCATCCTCTGTTCGGCATGAAGCCAATTAGTATGTTTATAGTACTCGCATGAAAGTTGGTACCAACGTTAGAGAACATGTTCTCGATATGATGGTCCATTTTAATATTGCTAAGGCTCATGGGGCGATGATAAATGAAATCAGTCATGTCAGTATGATATTAGAATATCTTCCAGAGAGTTATCTACCTTTTAGAACCAATGTTGTTATGAATAAAATTACTTACAATTTGAATACACCATTGAACGAGCTACAGACATTTCAGTCTATGATGAAACTTAAAGAAAATGAAGTAAATGTTATTTCATGACCTAAAAAGTTTCTAAAGGGTTCAACGTCTAGAACAAAACCCGTTGATAAAAAGAGGTATGTTCCCTCTTCTTCAAAAGACAAGGCTGTACAAATGAAGAAGAATTGAAAAGCGAATAAGAAAACCACTGTAAAGAAGAACAAAAACAAAAACAAGGCTCCCAAAGGAAAGTATTTCCATTGCGGAGAGGATGGGCATTGGAAGCGTAACTGCCGAAAATATTTGGCAGAAAAGAAAGCGGAAAAGGCAAACCAAGGTAAATCAGATTTACTAGTAGTTGAAACATGTCTAGTGAAGAATACTCACCTAACCTGGATATTAGATTCAGGCACCGCTAATCATGTTTGAACTTTTCTACAAGAAACTAGTTCTTGGAGAAAACTTTCTAAACAAGAAATGACTTTCAAGGTGGGAACGAGAGAAGTCATTTCGGCTCATGCAGTGGGAGATGTCAAACTATTGTTTGGAGAATCTTTCATCTTCTTAGAAATGTATATTATGTACCTAAGATGAAAAGAAACTTAATCTCTATTTCCTGTCTGCTAGAAAATATGATAGAATATCTTTTGAATCTAATGAAGTGTTTGGTTTTTCAAGAGGTTTTCATGTTTATTCTGCAAGACTCGAAAATAACTTGTACATTTTAAAACCAACTGAAGAAAAGGTCATTCTAAATATAGAGATGTTTAATATGGCTGAGACTCAAAATAAAAGACGAAAAATTTCTCCTAACGCCTATCTTTAGCACCTCAGACTTGGTCACATTAATCTTAACATGATTAAGAGATTAGTCAAAAAGGGTCATCTAAGTCAGTTAGAAGATAGTTCTTTACCTCTATGTGAATCATGTCTTGAGGGAAAAATGACAAAAAGATCTTTTTCTGAAAAAGGTCTTCGTGCTAAAGAGCCTCTTGAACTTATACATTCAGACCTATGTAGTCCGATGAGTGTAAAAGCATGAAGAGTTATTAGTATTTTTTCATTTTTATTGATAATTACTGGAGATATGGCTATATTTACTTAATAAGTCACAAGTTTGAAACTCTTGAAAAGTTCAAAGAATTTAAGACCGAGACAGAAAATTATTTAAGTAAAATAATTAAAACACTTTGATCTGATCGAGGTGGTGAGTATATGGATTTACAATTCCAAAACTATCTAGTAGATCATGGAATGCAATCCTAACTCATAGCACCTGGAACACCACAACAAAACGGTGTTGCAGAAAGGAGAAATCGAACCTTGTTAGACATGGTCCGATCAATGATGAGTTATGCTTAGTTACCTCAATCCTTTTGGGGGTATGTAGTATAGACTGCAGTACATATTCTAAACGTTGTTCCTTCAAAAAGTGTTTCAGAAACACCGCATGAATTATGGAAAGGACGAAAATTAGTTTAAGTAATTTTCGTATCTAGGGTTATCCAGCATACGTGTTGGTACAAAATTCTAAGAAATTGGAAACTCGTTCAAAGTTATGCCTTTTTGTAGGATACCCTAAAGAAACAAAAGAAGGACTATTCTATGATCCCCAAGAAGACAAAGTGTTTGTATCAACAAATGCTACATTCTTGGAAGAAGATCATGTTAAAAATCCTCAACCTTGTAGTAAACTATTATTACAAGAAATGACCAAAGATGCTACAGAAAAATCAACAAGAGTTGTTGATCAAGCTGGTCCATCAACAACTATTGTTGCCCTATCACGTCCTTCTCAAGAGTTAAGTATGCCTTGACATAATGGGAGGGTTATTCAGCAACCTGAACACTATATGGGTTTAACTGAAACTCAAAACATCATATATGATGATGGTTTAAAGGATCCATTAACCTTTAAAAACGCAATGGAAGATGTTGATAGGGAACATAAAAGCGATGGATGTTGAAATGGAGTCAATGTACTTCAATTCTGTCTGGAAACTTGTAGATCAACCACATGTGGTCAAATCTATAGTTTGTAAATGGATCTACAAAAGAAAATGAGACCAAGCTGGTAAGGTGCAAACCTACAAAGCAAGACTCGTGCAAAAGGTTTTACCCAAAGAGAAAGAGTTGATTATGAAGAAACCTTTTCTCCTGTTGCCATGATAAAATCTATAAGAATACTTCTATCCATTGCCACATATTATGACTATGAAATATGGAAAATAGATGTCAAGACAGCTTTTCTGAATGACCATTCTGATGAAAGTATTTTTACGTCTCAACTAGAAGGGTTCATTAAACAAGGACAGGAGAAAGTTTGAAAGCTTAAACGATCCATTTATGGGTTAAAGCAAGCTTCAATATCCTGGAATATAATATTTGATACTATGGTCAAATCTGGCTTTGAACAAAATGTTGACAAACCTTGTGTTTACAAGAAAATAGTCAACAAGACTAATGATATCTTGCTCATTGGGAATGAGGCAAGCTTCCTTGCTGACGTAAAGAGATAGTTAGCAACACAATTCCAAATGAAAAATTTGGGTGATGCTCAATATTCTAGGGATACAAATTTTTCGAAATCGAAAGAATAGAACCCTAGCACTGTCTCAAGCATCTTATATTGACAAGATGTTGTCAAGATATAATATGCAAAATTCCAAAAAAAAATGTATGTTGTCTTTTAGACAAGGAATTCATATATCAAAGTAACAATGTCCTAAGACACCTCAAGATATGAGAAAATGAAAAGAATTCCATATGCATTTGCAGTTGGGAGTTTAATGTACGCAATGTTATGTACACATCCTAACATATGCTTTGTAGTGGGAGTCGTCAGCAGGTTCCAATCCAATCTAGGATATGGTCATTGGACTGCTGTAAAAAAACATCCTCAAGTATCTGATAACAAACAGAAATGCACGTTATTATAGTGCTAAATCCTTAAACAATGTTGGATTGCGTTGATGAAATATGTTAAATTGCGTCCATTAAGCATAAATTCTATAATATTGTGGTCGCATGTGTCCAATGCATTAGAGCAATTGAACTTTATATTTTTGTGCAAAATAATGCGTTAATGCAATACAAAGAATGCGATCATAGGAATACAATGGTCGAGCGCAACTTCACCGCAAGTCTTTGCATTGATCATGC
Organism: Benincasa hispida; assembly: GCF_027475165.1. Lineage (NCBI taxonomy): Eukaryota > Viridiplantae > Streptophyta > Magnoliopsida > Cucurbitales > Cucurbitaceae > Benincasa > Benincasa hispida. The sequence continues at coordinate 59,124,157 of NC_143485.1, forward strand.
TCACAAACATTCACCCAAGAAGAATCACTGCAACATGGTTGGCACATCCGGACGAAAGGACAATTAAGATCGATGGGGCAGAAAACTGACGACGTCGGATCCAAATTAAGTTGATAGCCAATAATGGTTATAAAGTACATCTAGCTTTATCAGTGACAATTATTCGGCTTATCAGCTAGGAATTAAAGTTGTCCCATCTATACAACCAAGAGAGAGAGGCCTCCTTTCACCTTTGATGCCCTATAAATACCAAGTGCATTCTTCAAAGAAAGGGTTAAGCAATCAATTACCTCATCACCACTACAAGTTCATACCTCTGTTCATAGTTTTCTTTTCCATTTAACGGTAGAGCAAGAGAAAAGTGGTGACGTCAGAGATTGTCCAAGGCGGCTCGAGAGAGAAACTTGGGGCGTAAGAGTAGAGAACGGGCTGACTCTTGCGAAAGCGAGAATATCTTTAGAGCACGAGTAGAAACAGTGTAACGCCTGGCAGCAAGAAATTTCTCCAGGCTCTTTACTATACTTGCATTGTCATTCTATACTTCATCTTATATCTATTTAATGGAAGTTCTATTTCTATATTTCTGACCAGGAACAGGCCCTATCACAAGAATATTTTTTTTCAAAGCACGCCCTGTTCGTTCCGCTCGCAACAATCCAATGAGTTCGCCAACCAATAATGTGGGACTATTAACATGGTTAAAGCTAAACCGTTTGAAGTCCGGACGCAGCATGGTACTCTTTCTACTACTATGTTAATTTGGAAAATCAAAAATACGCATGCAGGATGAAATGGTTGTTGCTATTATGTACAAAGTAACAAACATTAGATTTTTCAGTCATTCATTGAATGATAAATCACTACAAGTGACGGAGATACACGATTTAAATAACGGAAGATCCATTCCCAATCATGGTCCTTGCGGATCTGATCATCCATATAATATACAAAAAGAAACTCCAGATATTTGATATCTTTCTCTTTGAATGAGATCTCAATTCCAGCGACGGTTTCATTAGATATCTTACAACTGGAATCCCTCTTTTTTCCGATCCAGTTCCTCCACCACCGTGAACCCCAGTTAGATTCAGGCATGATACACTTTTTAGTTCTTGGGAGAACCCAAGTACTCTCTTTCGGATCCAGGAAACAGCTCTCAGAGATCTTTTTTCCTAGTAACGTGAGATAAATCGTTTACATGTCGTTGTGCTACATGATCGCATAGATGATCAGGCTTCGCAGTCTCGTCGTCGTCTATGCGATCGTTTACTAATGCTTCTATCATCTAGTGCACGCTAAACGATCATATACCTACTGGAGTTTGCTACACGATGAAGACCTCCTGGCGGTTCAAGACCCAATTCACCTATGAACCGGTTTGCTTGATGAAAAATGTAATAGATAGGGTTTTTCATTCCCGTTTTTTTGTAATGGCTCATCTCGGTCCATTAATCCTTTGTTTATTACATGTGATGTATGTTTTAATATGTCATATGGTATGCACATATAGTAAATCCCACCATAGGTTATGCAATGGTCATGCATCATCTCTTTATTGTAATTGTTATAATTTAGAGAAGCATGATTTAATTATGTAAGAGTATGTTCATTGATAACTTATAGAAATACAAGTTATTTATGCTACATTATTTAGATATTGCGGTTAAAAGAGAGGAAAGTTGCATCAATTTTATGGAAATTAGCTAAGAAATACAAGAATTATAAATTTTCGTCAATACACCCACTGTCACCATTGCGATGGTAGAAAAGAATATTTCAAGTCTGTTTTGCAGGAAATCAAGTCACCACATGCGTTCATGGCTCAAAAGAAAAAGATTAATGCATCTACATCACATTGTGCCCATCATTCAGGAATGAATAGACGATCAACGCAATGACGGTGCATGCAACAATCGATCAAGAGCTTTGCGATCAACACAACTTCAACCGCATGCGGTAATAAAAAAACAACACTACATGCGGGCACATGATCGAAAGATGCAAATGAGCAACGCAATCGTGGAGGATTTTGACACGTGCACAACTAACCGTTGTGCATTTTCGACAGATTGATTGCATAACAGAAGGAATATTTATTCCACCATTTTCGAAATTTCCATAAAAATAAAGTGGGGACCACATGGCAAAGAGTCAGAGCATTCATCTATAAATACCTTCAGAGAATTCACTAATAAATATATTGGATATGAGGCTATTTTAATATTTGTATATTGAGAGAGAGGCTAATCTGAGTGCTGATCGGAGAAGATCCGAGAAGAAAAGAGCCAAGGCCAAGAGGTGAGTCTCAGGGCGAATCATTCCAAATCCCCACCGTGAAGCTTTGTACCTAGATCAACTCTACCGGTTGAGCAAGCCTAAGAGGGATGCTTATCCTTCCATTCACTCTATACGCCGGCTAGCGATTTCTCCATCCAAATCTGTGTCAAGATGTTGGCACTCTTCTATATTTGTTTCTATCTTTATCATCAATTGTATCTCATCTTCTTAGTCTAAATCATTGACACCTTGTATCAGACGCTTGATTCTATAATTAAATGTCATGATCATTTTCATCTCCATATTTCTGTCTATTTCCGTTCCTCCATTAATCTCTTTCTCCACGATGTTTTCTTAATCCCTTGGTAATTAGAATGAATTAAACAAGTAAATTAATTTGTGTTAAATAAATAAATATGTTTAGCTAGAGCATGCTAGACGGCATCTTCACCTGTGAGAGCAGAAGTGAAGATGCCATTCTGATATGTCGAGAGAAGGTTAGAAGAATGCATTAACTAAAGTGAGAAGTACTTCCAGAGATGGAAGCAACCTTACGTTCATTACGTCCATCCCTGTTTCACCATAGAGATGTGGGAACACGACCGATCACCGAGAGGTGTACACCAAGGGAAAGCGGAACCGTAGTTATATCTTTAACGTAATTAATGAACTTGCAATGTTTGTACTAATTATCTTTTCTCTTTCTTCTTCGTATATAAAACCTTGCCACTGCATAACACGATTCTTTGTATAATCTTCACAGTCAGTCTCAAACTCGGTATCATGTATCATGTAACCTATATCCTGTATCATCATAGCTTAGGTTTATTTTACTGTACAACTCTATTTTATCGCATATTTTACTTTACCGTAATTTTTAAATACCTGTACAAACCTCAATTTTATTAAATTGAAAAACCCCTGGTCGCATATATCACGAACATAACACAAGTAACCTAAAACAATCCCTGTGTTCGACCTTGAATCACTTCGAGAAACTTGTGGTGGAATTATACTTGGATTCAATGTAAGGAAACTTGTGACAACGCATAGCATACTACAAGCATTTCGTTAATAACGCATACATCTAGAAGTAGTACCGCATATCATTGCATTATCGCATTAAGCGCTTACAAGTTGTACCTTGCATTATAATCATCCATGTGTTGTATGACATAAGAAGAATAAATTCCATGCATTACAATTTTATGGTGCCATTTTCGGGGATTGGTTAACGGTTATTGTTTGAGAATGTTTGTGGTATTTTGCAGGACAGATCTCATTGTACTGGTTGTTCAACGCAGAGAGTAGTCTGACAGTTTATGAGTACTGGTACCGAATCAGAATTCATAGTTAACCTAGAGATCGAGCGTACATTTCACGCACAGGCACGCCAAAACCGAGTGAGGCGAAAGAAAGCAGCGGATATGGCAAATAATAATGATAATGCGGCTCCTATAGGAAATGAGGGGTAATACGGCCAGCGCAGATCCAGTTTTCCTTGTTGCTGACCACATTCCCATGAGGAACTACGCGGCGCCCAATCTGTACGATTTTTCGCCTGGGATTTTAAGGCCGATGGTCGAGAAGAACACGAGATTCGAGATAAAGCCGGTCATGCTCTAAATGATCCAGAATGTAGGGCAATTTGGGGGTCTGTAAGGTGAAGATCCACATGCCCACCTGACCAACTTTGTCGAGATGTGCGGCAACTTCTCAATACCTGGCATTACCCCTGAGGGTATTAGATTATATCTCTTCCCTTACACCTTGAGGGATGAAGCTAAGAGGTGGGCTCACTCACTGAAGCCAAACGAGATTACTTCATGGGATCAGCTGGTTGAGCAGTTCATGAAGAAGTTCTTCCCACCGGCTGTCAACACAAGGTGACGAAAGAATGTGCTGAACTTTGAACAAATGGACAATGAGACCCTGAGCACCGCCTGGGTGCAATTTAGGAGACTGGTGAAGAACAACCCGCATATCGGGATGCCCAATTGCGTCCTGATGGAGACATTCTATACTGGCCTTAACAAATCAACGCAGGTTGTTGCTGACGTCTCTGCAGTAGGAGGTTTAATGGATAAGACATATACTGAGGCCAAGGTCATCCTTGACGGCATCTCGTGGAACATGGATGACTGGATTGATGATGGTTATGGTGGCAGAGGCTCCGAAAGAAGAAAGAATGAATCTACCATTGTCTCTGCAGAGACAATGACGACTTTGGCCACACAGATGGCGGTCGTGACCTCTATACTCCAAACAATGGCAATCAATCAAGGAGCCATTCCCCAACAATCATCACAACCCGTTGCGCTGGTTCAAGTGGCCGCAATCAGTTGCGTTAATTGTGGAGGGGCTCATGAAGCAGAAATGTGCCCATCGAATATCCAGCAAGTATGCGCCATCCAGAACAATCCCTTCAGCAACACATATAATCCTGGTTTTGGTTGGGGAGGGAATCCTAACCAAGGAGGGCCAAGCAACCATTAGGGTGGCAATGTAGGGAATCGGGGAAACCCTCCTCCCTTTCACCATAATTCTAATCAAGGGCAACAAAGGAAATCGCACAAACAACAACCCTCATCTTCAAACACCTCTGGAAGCTCATTGGAGGCCCTGCTCAAACAGTACATGGATAAAAATGACGCAGTGATGCAGGCGCAAACGTCTTCAATTCAAAATTTGGAGATTCAAGTGGGGCAACTGGCTTCTGAACTTAGAAATAGAGCACCTGGAACGTTGCCCAGCAACTCTGAAGCCCTCAGATCTCATGGAAAGGAGCAATGTCCCTAAAGACATTGGGCAGGCAAGTTGGACTGCCTACAGAGGTGTGGATTGCGCTCATTCAAAGAAAGTCATCTTCTGGTCCATATCTCACATCTATGTTTAAATGCTTTCTTTAATTTCTGTCTTTATGGATTTCTGAACTTTTTCTTTTACTACTTCATTTAATTTGTTTCATGACTTTATGCATTTATTCTTCAATTAACTCTCTTTCATTTATTTTTGTGTTTTCTTCAATTTCTTCAACTTTTTTGTATTTAATGTGTTATTCTTTAACTTGGTGAATGATTGAGTAATAAGAAGAACTTTATTGCCGCAAGGTATTAATGGCTTGCATTGATGAAAAAAATAAAAAAATAAGTAAACTAAAAAAAATTATAATAAAACAATCAACATCTGGTATGCATTGCAATAATGGGTGCATCTTGTACCGCAAGATACACTTTGCGTTCATCCAATTCAAATGCATTGTGTTAAGGAGTGTGTTACGCTCGTATGTGTTCTTTGCCCCCCCTTAGCAAAAATGCACTATGTTGAGGTAGTGTTGCGGTGGTAGAAATGTCGTGGGCCCGATCCTCCAGAAATGCGTTTAGTTAAGGGGTGTGTTGCGGGAATATATGCGTTGTTGCCCATCCCCTACAAAGATGCATTTACATTGATGAATTCATTGCATTAATTCTTTACCTTGCACCCATCTGAATAAAATTCCAAAGAAAATTCTTTTTGCAAACTGAGAAGTCTAATCGCTACAGTTTCCAAGGACATGATGAATTTGCAGCTGAAAGGACGTACGACTCTGCAATTTCATAAATGTGAGGAGTGCGAACGGTAGGCTTTTTTAGAAGCTCGGGGCCTGTCATCGTAGAATCCGCATTGGGCCCATCAAGGCCCAACCTATAAAAGCGAGTTTCTTCGTCTTAGTCTGTTACTTGCTTCATTTTGCAAAAAGAAACCCTAGCTTTTGCACATCGAGCTTTCTTCTTCCCAGAACCTTACCGAGTTTCCAGTTTCCTTTCACTCAAGAATCCATAGCAGACCAAACTTCCCAGCCTTCCGCTTCACCTTCAACACCTTCATCAGCCCAACTTTCCATGCGAGAGGCAGCATTTCTTACCGTCAGTCGTCGTCTAGCTGCCCAACCACGTACCGTTCCTCGAATCATCAGAAGACCCCGACGAAACCCTCTAGCATCCAGGCCAGTCCTATTCAAAAGGGGAAAAGTTCTGAGAGCACCCCACTCCCAACACTAGCAGTCTCCACTGAAAGTGAGAAGGAGAGGCAAGATGACAAGGAAGTGTTTGGGAGCATTTTGAGTAACCTAGAGAAAGGAGGAGGATTACCCGAGGTTGGGGTTGTAAACCAACCACTACTTGCGAAGAAGGTGATAGTGGAGGAGACAGAGGAAGTGGTGGAAGAGGAGACAAGGAGGAGCACTCTGGCCATAATGGATCCTGAGGAAACTACGCAAGTAGAATCCTATGAAGGACCCATCAGAGTCGCGTTGGAGGAAGTCGGGGAAGAGAAGCAATCAGAGGTGGAAGAGGAGAAAAAAAAAAAGAAAAAGAAGTGCAATGGAAGGAAAGTTGAAGAAGGTGAGCCATCCCATCACACAAAGCAGAGAAGAAAATCAAAGAGAATGAGGATGAAGAAGATGATGTAATACCCTAACCCCTAATTTGGAAGGCATGAGGAAATAGGATATTAAAAACAAGAAATATAATTAAATTATGAGGAATTTAGACGCGAGAAAACCAAGATTAATGAATTAAGTATGAAATAACGCAATGGTTTAAGTAATGTCTAGGTGCTGTGAAGGGCATGCGGTGATAGAAACGTTGGACCAAACAACTGTCCTATGCGTGATGCCAAGCGAGATTTAAGAGAGCAGTTTGAGTGAGAAAATGGGAGAGAGCGAGATTGGAGAGAGCAGTTTGAGCAAGAGAATGGGAGAAAGCAAGAGTGGAGAGAGCGAGAGAATGGGAGAGAACGGGAGCATGGGAGAGAGCGAGAGTTTGAGCGAGAAAGTGGGAGAGAGCGAGAGTCATGATAGCAAACCCAGCGAGAAAGTTGGAGAGAGCGAGAGCCACAAGAGTGAAACCAGCGAGATTGGGATAGATGGACACATTTGAAGAGAATTGGATGCGTTCATTAGTAATTTGGATAAATAATTCAGAAATTAAGCAGATGAAGTGGCAAAAGAAGATTACATGCAGGAAGATTTTTATCAACTTAAATAGGTGGTGTACGATTGAGATTACATGCAAATTAAGATAATTTTGGTTGGAAAACCCATAATTAGACAACTCAAAGATCGGTTAGCCAGAGTTAGTGTGGGTAGCCTAAGGAAGAGCCATTTCTATGGTGAGTTGTCGTGAGGAAAGAGGCTGGGAACAACTATAAATAGAAGGCCTCGGCATGAAGGTAAAACTCATTCTAAACAATTTCAGTAGTAAAAATCCTAAGTAGAGAATGAGCATTTAGTGGGAAAGCTACCGTTGGTGGTGGAGGCAAGGAATTTGAAGGACGTGCTGCACAGATTCATATTCTGTTTGAGTAGAGAAGATATTTACAAGTAAATTGCATTAGGAGGATTTGCTGACGGTGAGTGTTATATAGCTTTGATAATTAAAGCATATTGTGAGTGTTTATATAGCTTTGATAATAGATGCATATTGTGAGTATTTATAGCTTTGATATATGAATATATGCGTATGTAAATGCAAAATACATGCTTTTGATGATATGATGATCTACATGATATTATTTGTGTAATGACTATGGAAACTGGAATTATACCCGGGATATAGTTAGCATGCTTAACAAAAGGTGCTTGGCGGGAAAATAATCGGCCTCGGACGGCGGGAAATAATAGTTGGTGACGACCAGTGGGAAATATAGTCAAGTACCTAAGCATGACTAGCAGGATAAAGAAATAGTCGGTGTGACACTGACGAGAAATGGGTCATAGGAGGTTTCCATAGGTGATTGTGATGATTGATGATGATGTTATATGCCTGCCACGTGTAGCATGGGAATAAAGCTTACTGATTGCATGACTATATCTATGACCATGCATAAGTTATACTGTGAGTATTATCATGAGATTGATTTCCCAAAAACGATGATTTGCAAAGTGATTTCTATCTTAAAAGAGCCACTCACTGGGCTTAGTAGCTCACACTCTTCAAAATGTTTTCTTATATCCCCCCCCCCTCCCCCCCCAGGTAGGAAAGCGGAGCGTTCGAGGAGAGTCCATCACCCACCACCACCATCTCAGGATTTGGTAAACTCTCAAGGCACAGCTCAGACCATATAACAAAGAATAGGGAGAAAATCTACTTATGTGTATAGAGGGATAGGGGGAATACTGTAAACTTATTAAAATTTGTAATAAATATGAGGGGAAATATTGAACATAAGTATTATCTTAGGATGCTCTTAGTTACCCTCACGCTCTCTTCTCGGTCTTGGGGTTTAAGGCTTGGGAGGGGGTGTGATAGATGAGGAAGCTAGAGAGAGGAAGAAGCAAGAAAATAGTGAGAGAAAAGAATGCAGGCGTGAAGAAAGGCGCCTGAAGAAGAAAGAAGAAAGAAAGAAGAGGGCTGCAAGCCCAGAGAAGGATGGAGAATACACCTCCATAAGGGAGGACAAGGGGGAATCAGCACAACTTCGAGAAATAACGCAACCGAAAACAATGCAAACGGTTGCGACTAAAGAAGGAGAAGTAGGAGATGTTACCCCCTTGATGCTGCGTCACAAGGAGAATGCACCACAAGGGTCAACCATTGGCCTGCCAATTTTGATTGACGCATTAAAAGAACAAGAGAGGAGGAGAAAAGAGGAGGAAGAAAAGAAGGAAAAAATGGCATGGGCACAACTCATCATCACAGAAGGTGATAGAAGAAGAAGATTACAAGATGAGGAGGTGCGCCGCAATAATGAAATCTCAAGAATCGAAGAAATTAGGCAGCTCAAAGAGAAGCAACGCATATTGTTGGCCTCTGAGCAGTTCGAGAAAGAGTTGGAAACAGAGGAGAGAGAAGAAGAAGAAGAAGAAGAAGAAGAAAAGAAAAATAAGGCAGAAGAAGTAAGGAGAATTAAAGAAGAGAAGGAGAAGAAGCACCAAGCAAACATGCAGCGCTTAAGGAAGAAGAAAAGAAAAGAACTTGAGGAATGGGAAAGGGAGGAACAACGCAAGGCACAAGAAAAGAAACAAAGGCAGCAATCTCACCTTGCATTGGCTAAGAGAAGGGCAAAGCAGTCACAAAGAGCAGCAAACCTACGTTGGCAAAGGTGCGTCCATCAAGAAAGAAGGAAAACGATAACTTGTTGATGTAGATGGGCTTTTTCCCTGCGCCAAAGCCACTACCAGATTAGATCACGAGCGTGATCGTAGAACATGGATGAGACATATTTTGCCAGTGCCCAGCCATTGTTATTCCAGAGGTAGTGCGCGACTTCTACCATGGACGGCTACATGGCACCAAGGAAGTGGTGACCATAAAAGGGCAAACGGTGTCTTTCAGCGCAAGGGACATTAATGAACTATACCAGATGAAGGATAACCCGGATGCACCGGGAAACAAAATCATTGATGATCCCACTAAAGAGCAGATGGAAGATGCGCTGCGTGTATTAACGCAAACGGGCACTAAGTGATCGGTTTCATTAAAAGGCATCAAGACCCTAGCATCCAAGACTCCACTTCCAGAGGCATGGCTTTAGGTTTCTTTGGACAAACGGCGGCTGATCCCAACTTCTCATGAAAAGAAAATTTCAAGGGATCGAGTTATGGCCGCATATTGCATTGCGCGCGACATTTCAATCGATGTAGGCCGGTTGATCGCAAGACAAATCAGGGGTTTTGTGGGGCACATAAGAGGGCAGTACTTCTTCCCATGGACGGTTTAAAGTTTATGCCTATCACTAGGTGTGGGCATTGATGAAGAGCCAATGGTAGAAGTTCACGGCCTAATAAACGTCAAGATTTTGAGGTTGCTCCTCAAAGATTCCCCACACTACCTGTAACGCAGAAATTGATAGGTATGATTGATGATGCTCGAAATGATGCGATACTACCACTAGATATGCGTTAATTATGAATGTTCACGTAGTATACCATGCATTGTCACAAGTTTCCTTACGATGGAACCAAGTGTAATTCCACCGCAAGTTTCTCGGTGTGATCTGAGGTCGAACACGGGGACTGATTTAGGTTATTATGTTCATGATATATGCGACTAGGTTTTCAATCTTTAAAAGGTTGGTTTGTATAGGTATATAAATTGCAATAAAGTAGAGTAAAGCAGTAACGGTGCGATAATAAAATAAAAAAAAATCAATAAACCTAAGCTAGATGATACAAGATACAGGCTTCATGTTACAAGATGTTGCGGTCAAGCTGGCTGTGAAAGTTGTGCAAAGACATGGAATGCGGTAGCAAGTCTTATGAACAGAATAGAAAGAGGAAGATAAATAATATAAACAGCACAAGTTCTCAATTGCGTTGAAGCTAGAAATACTGTTCCGCTCTTCTCTTGGCGTACACCTTTCAGTGATCGACCATGTTCCCACATGTCAGTGATGAAACAGAGAATAACGTAATGAATGCAAGATTGCTTCAATATCTGAAAGTATTGCTCGCTTTAGTTAACACATTCTTCTAACCCTCTTTCGATAGATCAGAATGGCATCTTCACTTATGCTCTCACAGGTGAAGATGTCGTCTAGCATGCCTTAGCTAAACGCATTTTATACCTTTAACACAGATTAAGTACTTTTTTTATTCATATTAACTATCTAGGGATTGAAAAGACATCATGGAGAAAATGATTAATGGAGGAACAGAAATAGATAGAGAATGGTATATGAAAGCTATCGAAACATTTAATATGTCTATTAAGCATTTGATACATGATATGTGAATGAAAAGATAATGAGGAAGTGAAATATAATGATGAAAGAGATAGAACAGATACAAACAAGTGCCAATGTCTTGGCACTGGTTCGATGAAGATCTGCTTGCCGGATAGGATGGATTTGATGTAGGAAGACCTTCCCTCTTAGGCTTGCTCCACCGGTAGCAGAGATCTATGTACAGAGCTCCCGATCAGGTATTCGGCAGGTTGGATCTGAGATTCACCTCTCGGCCTTATCTCGTCTTCTTCCCAGATTTCTTCACTTAAGCACTCAACTTAGCCTTTTCTCTCAATAGTTTAGCAACACTTAGCCCCCGTATCCAGTAGCATATTTTTCTGTGAATTCGATGGGGTATTTATAGATGAAGATCTTTGACTCCGACCTTGTGGTCCCCACTTGTTGTTATGGAAATTCCAAAGATGGAGGGATTTATTCCTTCTGTTATGCAATCAGACCGTCGAATATTTAATCTCTTTTGGCCGCAATATCTAGATAAGGCAGTAAAAATAATTTGTATTTCTACAAGTTATCACACCCCCAAATTTAGATATATGCTTGTCCTCAAATCATATCTTCTACTAAGGCAATAAAGCTCAATTCCTATCCTATATTTCTGCGTCAATTGGTTGCTCCGAATGTTACACTTAAACACATTACATAACATCACAATTTCTTCCTATCCTTGCTAATTCTTAACAAGCCCTACTTTATTCTTCTATATAACAAAATTCTACTCAAAGACACTTTTCTCGTTTTTCAAAATAGAATGTTTATCTCTTCTTGTCAAAACAACTTGTTATATCTAAATATAATGGTAAAAACTTTTACGTCATTTACTAGAGACAATTGATCATGGTTACACTCTTCGTTTTGGCTTGTTCCTACGGGTGTCATGCGAACATCCAACTTCGGTTGTGTGCTAATTTCAACTTTAACTCGTGATATTCAGAGGAGTTGTCTCTTGCATTCTTGTATTATATAAATATATTTTTTTTTCTTTCATTTTCATATTGCGTTGATCTTAGAAACCCACCTTCGTTTTGGCTTGCTCCTACGGGTGTCATACGAACATCCAACTACAAGCAGGCTCCTTTCACAACTAAACTCTTATCAGGTTGGGAACATTTTTAAAGGTTTTCCCTTGCGCTGACATTGGAGTTTTGCATAATTTTTTTTTAACAGAAAACGACTGCATTTTCTTAAATACTGCATCTTCTTGATCTTATCTGCTCAAACCTTCCCCACCCCCAAATTTAAAGATGAGAAAGGTCCTCATTGCGTTGTTTGAATAGTCTAGCCAAACACTTAGAAGAAAAATTGAAAAAGAAGGTTCGAGCAGAACTTTGAAAGATAAAAGGTAAAGTATTGCTAAACTAAGAAGAAACTAAGTGGTAGTCAGAATTTACTAAGTATGGGAAATGTTTCTAAGTATAAACATATGATACATCATAGCAACACAATGAAGAACACAAAAGTAAAAGATTGAGTATCGCAAATATTGACAAAGGATGATAAAGAAAAAGGCACATGCAAAAATGGAGTGAATATGTACTCATTATATTAAATATTAACAAACTATACAAATAATTACAAATGAACGCAATACAAAATTTTGTGCCTGTACAAGAATCAAAGAATTTGATTAACTTATAAAAGAATAAATGAATTGAAAATTTCTTTCAAATTTGATTCAGAAGGGTGCACGATTTAAAAATTCACACCATGCTTCCATTAAATGTAGACACATATTTGCTGAGGACAGGCAGCACACATGTACTCCCACAACACGCCCCTTAACTAAACACATTTCTGGAGGATACCTCAACATAGTGCATTTAGCTAAAGATGGGCAAAGAGCACACAAGCAAGCAACACACCCCTCAGTGCAATGCATTTGGGTGTAATGGATTCAAGATGTCTCTTGTTAACACACAATGCACCTATCATCGCGTTACATACCAATTTTTATTTTTCTTTTTAATTCATCAATAATGCAAGTCGAACAGATTTGCGGTGTTCAACAATTCATCTAGTCATTCATAAAAAATAAGAACAGCGCTACTATTGCATACAAATTACACATGTCATGGAAATACACAAATGAATTAAATTGAAAGTAAATACAGAAAGCATTAAAGGCTAATTCTAATAAGCAGTAAATAACATAATTTACAAAGCAGTAAAGAAAGCTATAAGGAAAGCAATTAAACATAGATATAGGGATGCTAATTGAAAGAGTTTTTCAGAGTTATCGTAATAGCATCCTCGCAAGCGGTTAATCCTGCTTGCCTGCGCAGTGTCATCAAAGACATTGCTCCTTCCCGTAATATGTAAGGGAACAGGTGCAATCTACTTCCTTCGAGAGTCACACCAGGTATGGAGAATGCGTTGCACATTCCTTGCATTCTCCGTAACCATAGGTCTTGAAATTCAGGCACTTAATCTGGTTCTGATATGCTTCTGCGTGAAAAATACACCTGATCTCTCGGTTAGCTTAGAATTTCTGGATCACTCTAGTACTCATAAGCCATCAGACTGCTTTCTGCAATAAATAACCAGTACAAAGAGATCTGTCCTGCAAAATATTACAAACATACTCAAACAATAAATCGTTAACCAATCCCTAGAAACGGCGCCATAAACTTGTAACGCAGAAATTGATAGGTATGATCGATGATGTTCTATGCTCGAAATGATGCGATACTAATGCTAGATATGCGTTAATTATGGATGTTCACGTAGTATGCCATGCGTTATCACAAGTTTCCTTACGATGGAACCAAGTGTAATTCCACTACAAGTTTCTCGCTATGATCCGAGGTCGAACACGGGGAATGATTTAGGTTATTGTGGTATGTTCATGATATATGAGACCAGGTTTTCAATCTTTAAATATTTGGTTTGTACAAATAGATAAATTGCAATAAAGTAGAGTAAAGCAGTAAAGGTGCGATAATAAAATTTTTTTAAAAAAACAATAAACCTAAGCTAGATGATACAAGATACAGGCTTCATGTTACAAGATGGTGGGGTCAAGCTGGCTGTGAAAGTTGTGCAAAGTCATGTAATGCGGCAGCAAGTCTTATGAACAGAATAGAAAGAGGAAGATAAATAATATAAACAGCGCAAGTTCTCAATTGCGTTAAAGCTAGAAATACAGTTCCGCTCTTCTCTTGGCGTACACCTTTCAGTGATCGGCCCCACTTCCACATGTCTGTGGTGAAATAGAGAGTAACATAATGAACGCAAGGTTGCTTCCATGTCTGGAAGTACTGCTCGATTTAGTTAACGCATTCTTCTAACCGTCTCTCGATAGATTAGAATGGCATCTTCACTTCTACTCTCATAGGTGAAGATGTCGTCTAACATGCCTTAGCTAAACGCATTTTATACCTTTAACACCGATTAAGTACTTGTTTGATTCATATTAACTATCTGGGGATTGAAAAGACATCATGGAGAAAATGATTAATGGAGGAACGAAAATAGATAGAGAATGGTATATTAAAGCTATCAAAACATTTAATATTTCTATTAAGTGTTTGATACATGGTGTGTGAATGAAAAGATAAAGAGAAAGTGAAATACAACGATGAAAGAGATAGAACAAATACAAAGAACTGCCAATGTCTTGGCACTAATTCGATGGAGATCTGCTTGCCAGATAAGATGGATTTGATGGTAGGGAAAGCTTCTCTCTCAGGCTTGCTCCATCGATAGTAGAGATCTATGCACAGAGCTTCCGATCGAGTATTCGACAGATTAGATCTGAGACTCACCTCTTGGCCTTATCTCATCTTCTTCTCGGATTTCTTCACTTAAGCTCTCAGCTCAGCCTTTTCTCTCAACAGTTTAGCAGCACTTAGCCCCGTATCAAGTAGCATAAGTTTTCTCTGAAATCTATGGGGTATTTATAGGTGTAGGTCTTTGACTCCGACCTTGTGGTCCCCACTGATGGTTATGGTAATTCCGAAGATGGAGGGATATTATTCCTTCTGTTATGCAATCAGACCGTCAATTTTGCAAAACCGTTAGTTGTACACGTGTCTCAATCCTCCGCTTTTACGTTGCTTAGCTGCATCTTTCGATCGAGTAGTCACTTGCGGTGTTTGTTTTTATTACCGCATGTGGTTGAAAGTTAGCTCTGGATCGACTATCGCATTGTGCCATCATTGCATTAATCGTCTCTTCATTGTTGATTGACCGGCACAATGTGCCAGAGATGCGTTGATCAGTTTCTCGTGAGCCTTGAGCACAAGCGGTGACTTGGTTTCCTGCAAAACAGAGTAAAATCTTTTTTTCTTCCATCTTTATGGCGTTAGTGGGTGTAATTGCGATCATTTATAATTATTGTAATTCTAAGTTAATCTTCATACAATCGGCGCATATTTATTAACTTTTGGCCGCAATATCTAGATAAAGTGGTATAAATACTTGTATTTCTACAAGTTATCACACCCCCAAATTTAGATATATGTTTTTCCTCGAGCATATCTTCTACTAAGGCAATCATGCGCAATTCCTATCCTCTATTTTTGCGACAATTGGTTGCTCCGAATGTTACACTTAGGCACATTACTTGACATCGCAATTTCTTCCTATCCTTGCTAATTCTTAGCAAGACTTACTTTATTCTTCTATATGACAAAATTCTTCTCAAAGATGCTTTTCTAATTTTTCAAAATAGATGTTTTTTCTCTTCTTGTTAAAACAACTCGATGGCGGTGGTCAAAACTTTGCGTTATTTATTAGAGACTATTGGTCATGGTTACACCCTTCGTTTTGGCTTATTCTCACCGGTGTGATGTGGACATCCAACTACAGTTGTGTGCCAATTTCAACTTTAACTCATGAATTTCAGAGGAGTTTTCTCTTGCATTTATTTATTTATTTATTTCTATTTCGTATTGCATTGTTCTTGAAAACCTACCTTTATTTTGGCTTGCTCCTACGAGTGTCATACGAACATCCAACTACGAGCAGGCTCCTTTCACAACAAACTCTTATCAGGTTGGGAATATTTTTAGAGATTTTCCTTGTGCTGACATTGGAGCTTTGTATGAAATTTATTTCTTTATTATTTTTTTTTGGTATGATCGAAAATGGACGCATTTTTCTTAAATACTTCATATTCTTGATCTCATCTGCTCAGACCTTCCCCACCCCTAAATTTAAAGATGAGCAAGGTCTTCATTGCGTTGTTTGGATAGACTAGACAAACACTTAGAAAAAAAAAATTCAAAAAGAAGGTTTGAGCAGAATTTTGAAAGATAAAAAGTAAAGTACTGCCAAACTAAGAATTAACTAAGTGTTAGTAAGAATTTACTGAGTATGGGAAATGTTTCTAAGTATAAACATATAATACATCATAGTAACACAATGAAGAACACAAAAGTAAAATATTGAGAACATCGCAAGTATTGACAAAGGATGATAAAGAAAAAGGCACAGGCAAGAATGGAGTGAATATATACTCATTGTATTGAATATTAACAAAGTATACAATTAATTACAAATTAACGCAATACAAAAATTTGTGCCTGTACAAGAGTCAAAGAATTTGATTAACTTAAAAATTTGATTTAGAAGGGTGCATGATTTTAATTTCACACCATGCTTTTAATAAACGCAGATACATTTTTGCCGAGGATGGGTAACACGCATACATCCCCGCAACACACCCCTTAACTAAATACATTTTTGGACGATACCTCAACATGGTGCATTTAACTAAGGATGGGCAAAAGACATATACATGTGAAACACACCCCTCACCGCAATGCATTTGGGTGTACTAGATGCACAGTGTCGCTTGGTACCACTTACTACACCCATCCTCTCATAGTTTACTTTTCTTTCTTCTTACTTCATCAAAACACAAATCGAAAAGACTTTGCAATGATTCATCCAATTATTCACACAAATTATACGACGACGCTACTAAATTTAAGATATGGAGAAACATGCGAAATTAAATTGGAAAGAAATACAAAAAAATTAAAGACTGATTCTACTAGACAATAATTGACAGAATTTAGAAAACGGTAAAAGGAAGCTATAAAGAAAGAAAGTAAACATAGATAGGAAGGTCGATTGAAAGAAGTTCTTAGAGTTATCGCAATCGCTTTCCTTGCAAGTGGTTTAATCCTGCTTGCCCAAGTCAATGGTGTCCATGCGCCGATTAAAGTCATCTCCATAGTATGGCTTGATCCACTGACCATTGACTTTGAATGCACTGCTCTCGTCTAAAGTTGTTAGTTTTATTGCGCCGTGAGGAAATATTGTCTTGATTCAAAATGGCCCAGACCAGCGAGACTTCAACTTTCCTGGGAACAATCGCAAACGCGCATTGAATAGTAATACCTGTTGACCTTCGGTGAATGTCCGGTTGTTTATGCTGTCGTCATGCCATTTCTTTGTTTTCTTCTTATATATCTTAACATTTTCATAGGCATCCCTTTGCCATTCGACCAACTGATTCAATTGCAGCTTCCAGACTTTCCCCGCCCTGGCTAAATGTAATTTCAGCTTCTTGCATACCCACATCGCCTTATGTTCCAACTCAAGCAGCAGATGACAAGATTTTTTAAAGACCAGGGCGTACGGAGACATGTCAATTGGTGTTTTGTAGGCAGTTCTGTAAGCCCATATTGCTTCATCAAGCTTGGGTGACCAATCCCTCCTGGCAGTATTATCTACCTTCTCCAAGATAGTTTTGATCTCTCGGTTAGAAATCTCTACCTGCCCATTAGTCTATGGGTGATAAGCAGTTACAACTCGATGGCTAACGTTGAATTTAGCCAACAGGTTGGCAATTATGCGGTTGATAAAGTGAGAGCCCTCATCGCTGATTAAGGCCTGTGGTGTCCTATATCGAGCAAAAATGTTCTTCTTCAGAAACTTTGCCACAGTGGTCGCGTCATTCTTGGCACATGCGATGGCCTCAACCCATTTCGATGCATAATCAACCGCAACCAGAATATATTGATGACCTTCGGATGGTGGAAACGAACCCATGAAGTCAATTCCCAAAACATCAAATAATTCAACCTCTAAGATTGACGTCAATGACATTTCATTTCTTTTAGACATATTCCCCGTCCTTTGACACCTGTCGCATTGCACAACATGGGCATGGGCATCCTTAAACAGTGTTGGCCAAAAGTAGCCGCTCTATAAGACTTTTGTTGCGATCCTTTGCCCCCCAAAATGTCCTTCATATAGGGACTCATGACATAGCTCTAAAATGTGCTTGGCTTCATGCTCAGGAACACACTGACGTATTATATGATCAGGTTCTCGTCGATATAGGAATGGATCGTCCCAGAAATAAAATTTAGTGTCATGTCTTAGCTTCTTCTTCTGTTGGTATGTATAATCGTCCGGTAGTTGACCGCAAACTATGAAGTATACTATGTCCACATACCAGGGAACACTAATGTCTACTGCCATCAGCAGCTTATCAGGGAATTTTTCCTCAATATCCTTTTCTGTTCTTTAAACCTTGCAATTTTTCAATCTTGACAAATGATCCACGACTTGGTTCTCGGTGCCCTTCCGGTCTTTAATTTCTAGGTCAAACTCTTGCAAGAGCAACACCCACTGTATCAACCTCGGTTTTGCATCCTTCTTCGTCATTAAATGCTTAATCGCAGAGTGATCCGTATACACCACCACGTTTATTCCAATTAAGTACTGTCGGAACTTCTCTAGTGCAAATACCACTGCGAGCATTTCCTTTTCTGTGGTCGTATAGTTCTCCTATGCGTCGTTCAGTGTTTTACTCGCATAATAATTAGGATGCAATAACTTATCCCTGCACTGACTCAAAACTACGCCTACAGCATATCCGCTGGCATTGCACATTAATGCAAATGGTTGGGTCCAATTTAGCGCAATCAAGATGGGTGCAGAGATAAGCCATCTTTCAATGTGTTAAATTCTTTGGTGCAGGCGTCATCAAAATTATACTCATGGTCAGCTTCGAGAAGTGCACTTAGGGGTCTTGCGATCTGGGAGAAGTTGTGAATAATTCTTCTATAAAACCCCCCGTGTCCCAGAAATCTCCTAAGTGTTTTTATGTTCACAGGTGGGGGTAATTTTGAAATTGCATCGATTTTTGCCTAATCAACTTCTAATCCTGCCTTGGAGATTTTGTGACCCAGAACTATTCCTTCTTCCACCATAAAGTGGTAGATTTGTTGCCACGCATCTCTTCAAGAGTTTTTCAAGATTAGACAAACAGGAGTCATAATTACTGTTAAACACTGAGAAATCATCCATGAATACCTCGACTGACTCCTCCAAGTAATCTGAGAATATTGCCATCATGCATCGTTGAAAACTGCCTGGTGTATTACAGAGTCCAAATGATTTGCGTCGGAATGCGAACGTACCAAATGGGCACGTGAAGGTTGTCTTGTCTTGGTCCTCCGGTGCATTTTTTATTCGGTTATACCCTGAATAGCCATCAAGAAAGCACAAAAATTCATTCCCTACAAGTCTATCTAACATCTGATCAATGAACGAGAGTGAAAAGTGGTCCTTTTTAGTGGCCAAATTAAGCTTACGATAATCCATGCAGATTCTCCATCCCGTAGTTGTACTTGTGGGAACCAATTCATTCTTGTCATTAGTGATGACTGTCATCCCCCCTTTCTTCGGAACGCATTGCACTTGGCTCACCCAACTACTATCAGATATCGGGTAGATGACACCTGCGTCCAGCCACTTTACTTTTTCCTTCTTTACAACTTGCTTCATGGCAGGGTTCAAGCGGCGTTGCCTTTCTACTGATCTATTCTTTCCTTCTTCCAGTCGAATCTTGTGCATACAATACGAGGGACTGATTCCTCAAATGACTGCCAAGGTCCATTCTAAGGCTTTTGCGTTATTTCTTAGGATCCGTAAGAGAGCATCTTCTTTCTCCTTACTTGGTGATGTAGAAATGATAATCGGTAATGTGTCGTTACTTCCTAAAAGCATACTTTAAGTGCACTGGCAACGGATTTAACTCTAACACATGTGGCTCTTCTAAAGATGGCTTAATGCGCTGCGATGTCCATTCAGATAACTTGAGTGGTTTAAAATTTGCTTCCACATAAATTGCCTCCTCCACTATTGCGCTGATTTATCCATTTTCTTCCTCCAGCTCCTTCAGGGGTTCATGCCACTGTTCTCTCCGCGGCTCCTCGATAAATTGGCAGTTTTCTATATCTCCTAAGTACTTAACAGATTGAGTACGTTGAATTTTACTTCTTGATCATCGACGCGGATGGTCAACTCTCCTTTCTACATATCGATTAATGCTCACCCTGTGATGAGAAATGGGCATGCCTGGATGATAGGGATTTCTCTATCGGCCTCATAATCCAATATGACAAAGTCTGCTGGGAAGTTAAACTTGTCCACTTGCACGAGAACATCTTCTATCTTGCCCTCAGGAAGCTTTATCGATCTATCGGCTAGCTGTAATGTGATCGTGGTTGCTCTTGCTTCACCGATATCCAGCTTCTTAAAAATTGACAAGGGCATCAAATTTATGCTTGCCATTAAATCACATAGTGTGTTTTCGACCGTCATCCCTCCTATGGTGCAGGGCAATGTAAAAGTCCCAGGGTTCTTCATTTTAGTAGGGAGATTGTTTTGAAACAGAGCGCTACAATCATATGTTAGTGCAACTGTTTCATTTTCCCCAATCTTTCTCTTGTTGGCGAGAATATCCTTGAGAAATTCCAAATAACTCGGCATCTGCTCTAATGCCTCTATCAAGAGAATATTAATGTGTAGCTATCGAAGAACATCCAGAAACCTTTGAAATTGCTTGCTATCATCTTTCTTTTTCAGCCTGGACGGGAAAGGTGGAAGATCCCGCCGTGTTTCTTGTTCATTTTGTTGTTTGGCGAGGTCCTGTGCTTGCTGTGTGTCATTGGTTGGGGGTTGCGTTGACTGAGAATTCATGTCTTGAGGAGCTTCATCTTTTGTAGATGATCTTACTTCTGACTGGTGCAGTTTTCGTTATTAAGTAACTGGTCATCATTAACAGTCAAATCTGCTGGTGTTGTTACCGCATCTGGTACTTTCGACATAATAGGGGTTGTCGTTCTGCCACTCCTCAATGTCACTGCATGACATTGTTATTTACCTCTTGGCCCTGACACTCCTGAGTTTTCGTGCTGCATACCAGGCGCTATCTTCTTTAATTCCCTCGTAAGTCGATCTATCTGATCTTTTAATTCTTTAAGAGAGTCAGCTTGCGATTGTCTCATTGCCTCGCTCTTTTCAATATAATGTTTTAATGATGTCTCCAAAGACGAGGTACTGCAAGAGGTATCATATGCGAACAGTTGCTCACAGGGTGGCGTACTTGAGAATTACTTGGGCTGCAGTCCGAATTAGTGAAGATCAGAGGGTTGCCTTGATCCTCTTGATAATTGAATTGATAGAAACTATGGCCCTCTTGATTGAGATTCTCATCCAAACCAAAAATTGGGTGACCCCACCGACCAGGGTTATGGTTGTTGCCCAATGATTCATCATAAATAGCATATACGGGCTGTTGATTCCATGGGCAGACATCTACTGAATGTACCTCTCCCCATTGAGTGCAATCCATTGCGATCACATGAGTCACTGCATTAATTTGCACTGTTCCTTGAGAGAGAGTTCTCTACTGATTAGCCATCGTCTGGAGGAGTGAGGTCATTGTGGTCATTTGCTCGACCAATTCGCTCATTGCGTTCGTTGGCACATTAGCCCTTTCTACTCTTTCTTGCTCCTGACCTCTTACCTTAAGCCTAGTATCAATCCACTCGTCAAAATGTCACGAGATGTGATCCAATATGGTCTTCGCTTTTGTGTATGACTTATTCATTAATCCTCCTTCTGCGGAGGCATCGACAACTGCTTGCGTTGATTGGTCTAGGCCATTGTAAAAGGTTTCCATCAAAATACTATTAGGAATCCTGATATGCGGATAGTTCTTCACTAACTGTCAGAATCACACCCAGGCGGTGCTCAAGGCTTCATAACCCTTTTGTTCAAAATTTAAAATCTCCCTCTGCCTTTTTGCGTTGACAGACGGAGGGAAGAATCTGTTTATGAACCTATCAACCAACTGCTCCCATCCATTAATTTCGTCTGGCTCTAATGCTTGAGCCTACCTCTTTGCTTCATCCCACAATGTGTACGGTAATAGGTATAGTTTAAGACTTTCTTGAGTTACACCAGGCATGGAGAATACGCTATACATGTCTACAAAATTTGTCAAATGAGCATGGAGGTCTTCTCCCTGTAATCCTCCGAATTGTCCCACATTTTGAATCATTTGTAGCATAATAGGTTTTATTTCAAAGCTTGCATTCCCTTCAACTACTGGTCTTGAGATTCCTAGTGAAAAATTATAGAAATTTGGCGCCGCATATTCCCTCATAGGGATGTTCTGGTCAGCAGCAAGAAAAACGGGATCTTGCACTAGCAAAATTCCCCTTTGGTTTCCAGCAGGTGCCCCATTCTCATCAGCCATACTTCTTCACCATTTAGCCCTGATGAACTCTGCATGAAGAATACACTTGATCTCTGGGTCCACTTAGAATTACCATATCACTCCAGCACTCATAAGCTGTCAGACTGCTCTCCGCGTTGAACAATAAACTACAAGTCCATGTTCCCATTACTAGTTTCCTGGCAATGGTGCCATAAACTTGTTGATGCATAAATTGAATCTATAAATTACAAGTCCATGTTCCCGTTACCAGTTCCCCGAGAAGGCGCCATAAACTTGCTGATGAATCGCTGATAAGTATAATTGATGATGTTCTATGCTCGAAATGATGCAATACTACTGCTAGATATGCGTTAATTTTGGATGTTCACGTAGTATGCCATGCATTATCACAAGTTTCCTTACGATGGAACCAAGTGTAATTCCATCGCAAGTTTCTTGGTGTGATCCGAGGTCGAACTCAGGGACTATTTTAGGTTATTATGATATGTTCACGATATATGCGACCAGATTTTCAATCTTTTAAAATGTGTTTGTACAGGTATATAAATTGCGATAAAATAAAGTAAAGCAGTAAAGATGCGATAATAAAATAAAATACAATAAACCTAAGCTAGATGATACAAGATATAGGCTTCATGTTACAAGATGTTGGGGTCAAGGCTAGCTGTGAAAGTTATGCAAAGATGTGGAATACGGCGGCAAGTCTTATGAACATAACAGAAAGGGAAAGATAAATAATATAAACAGCGCAAGTTCTCAATTGCATTGAAGCTAGAAATACTGTTTCGCTCTTCTCTTGGCGTACACCTTTCAGTGATTGGCCTCGCTCTCACATGTCTGTGGTGAAACAGAGAATAACGTAATGAACACAAGGTTGCTTCCATGTCTGGAAGTACTACTCGCTTTAGTCAATGCATTCTTCTAACCCTCTCTCGATAGATCAAAATGGCATCTTCACTTCTGCTCTCACAGGTGAAGATGTTGTCTAGCATGCCTTAGCTTAACGCATTTTATACCTTTAACACCGATTAAGTACTTGTTTGATTCATATCAACTATTTGGGGATTGAAAAGACATCATGGAGAAAATGATTAATGGAGGAACGGAAATAGACAGAGAATGGTATATGAAAGCTATCGAAACATTTAATATATCTATTAAATGTTTGATGATGGTGTGTGAATGAAAGGATAAAGAGAAAGTGAAATTCAACGATGAAAGAGATAGAATAGATACAAACAAGTGTCAATGTCTTGGCACTGATTCGATGGAGATTTGCTTTCCGGATAGGATGGATTTGATGGTAGGGAGAGCTTCCCTCTCAGGCTTGCTCCACTGGTAGCAGAGATCTATGCACAGAGCTTCCGATCGGGTATTCGACAGATTAGATTTGAGATTCACCTCTCGGCCTTATCTCATCTTCTTCTCGGATTTCTTCACTTAAGCACTCAACTTAGCCTTTTCTCTCAACAGTTTAGCAGCACTTAGCCCTGATTCAAGTAGCATAAGTTTTCTCTGAAATCTATGGGGTATTTATAGGTGCAGGTCTTTGACTCCGGCCTTGTGGTCCCCACTAATGGTTATGGTAATTCCGAAGATGGAGGGATATTATTCCTTCTGTTATGCAATCAGACCATCAATTTTGCACAACCGTTAGTTGTACATGTGTCTCAATCCTCCGCTTTTGCATTTTCAGCTGTATCTTTTGATCGAGTATTCGCATGCGATGTTTTTTTTTATTATCGCATGCGGTTTAAAGTTAGCTCTGGATCGATTATCGCATTGTGCCGTCATTGCGTTAATCGTCTCTTCATTGTTGATTGAGGAGCGCAATGTGTCAAAGATGCGTTGATCAGTTTCTCGTGAGCCTTGAGTGCAAGCGGTGACTTGGTTTCCTGCAAAACAGAGTAAAATCTCTTTTTCTTCTTGCTTTATGGCGTTAGTGGGTGTAATTGCGATCATTTATAATTATTGTAATTCTAAGCTAATCTTCATACAATCGGCGCATATTTACAAAATTTTGGCCGCAATATCTAGATAAGGTGGCATAAATAACTTGTATTTCTACAAGTTATCATATGCCAAGGTGAGGTTGGTGAGAGGAAGTTGCTAGGTCCTGGGCTAGTTCAGACCATGAATGAGGCAATACAAAAGATCAGAGCTCGTATGCAAACAGCTCATAGCAGACAGAAAAGCTATGCCGATGTGAGACGTAAGGACCTGGAATTTGAGATTGGTAATAAAGTGTTCTTAAGGGTGGCACCTATGAAAGGTATTCTAAGGTTTGGTAGGAAGGGAAAGTTGAGTTCGAGATCCATTGGACCTTTTGAGGTCTTTGAGTGAGTTGGCTCCGTAGCTTACCGTTTGGCATTACCCCCAGCACTGTCTTCAGTTCATAATGTCTTCCATGTTTCGATGCTAAAGAAGTATGTGATAGACCCATCCATGTAGTTGACTACGAGCCTTACAGTTGAATGACAACTTGAGCTACGAGGAGAACCCTATAGAGATCCTCGTCAGAGAGGTAAAAACATTGCGCCGCCGGGAGATTGCGCTTGTGAAAGTCTTGTGGAAGAATCATTAGTTCAAGGAGGCCACTTAAGAGTGAGAGAATGAGATGAGGGCCCAGTACCCGGAGCTTTTTCAAGAATGAACTTTCGAGGACGAAAGTTCTTTGAGGAGGGAAGAATGTAACACCCCGCACATTTTTTTAGTAACAATGTAATTTCAGTATCTTTATTATTTGGAATTTCAGTAATTATTATTAGTTGGAGGGCATTTTTGGAATTATGGACTTCAAGTATAAGTGCGGGAATTTAATTGTTGGCGTGAAATTATTCAATTTGAAATTCAAATTGAAAATTAATGGCAGGAATTAATTTTCTTTTGAAATGGAAAGGAATTAAATGTAATTATATTTACTTCCTTTTTTGTTTTATTATTATTATTATTGTTGTTGTTGTTGTTGTTGTTGTTGTTTTTCTATAAAAAGTCAAAACCCACCCCCTTTTCTTCCTCACGTTCGTGAGCCCGTCTGACACCGTCCAAAGCTACCACGTCAGTTTCTTCTTCATGACCTCCGTCCACCACTGCTCAAGCATCGTTTGCTTTTTCCGTCACTGGATCTATTGATTTGGGTAAGATTTCTGCCGTTTGGGTTTGTTTTCGGTTGATTCTTGAATACTCATTTACTTTTGGCATCAATTGGTTGATACACATTGTGTTTCAACTTTGGATTCAAGTTTGTGAAGGTATTAAGGTGTTGCTCAGTGAAGTTGGAGTTTGTTTTAGCGAGTTTTGGTAAGTTTTATGCTTTGATTACCCTCTTGTGGATTAATTTTGGTTGTTGAGAAATTTTGAAAAAGTCATTTGGAAGTGATTTTTGACGAAGCTACATATGGATAATTTATTTGAGACATTCGTAGTGAAGTATGTATTGGATTCAAGCTTTAATCATGTAAGCCTAATTTCAAATTATGATTAGGGGGTTGATTCAAGAATTTCATTCAAGATGAAGAAGAGTTTGGTTTGCTAATTATTTGGACTTAAAATTGGAGGTTTGGAAGGTGAATTCGAATTGGACCACACCTTAGTTAAGGTTATCTGAAAATATTTTGTCATATTTGGGTGTTTGGAATTTGGCCTTAACTATTAATTTTAAAGCTTGGTTTATGTTTAGGCTTGATTAAGGATTCAAGAATTTCACAAAGATTCAATTGCTTTTTGGTTCGACCTAATATCAAGGTAAGTAATCTTACTACTGGAACTGCCCACGGGCCAGGCATTAGATGTATGCTAGCATGTTAAATGAAGGTTATAGCAGAATGACAGCATGAAAGATTGATGGTATAACATGATTAAAGTATGTTTTGTTATGAGATCCGAATTATTTATTTATGCACATAGACACTGGAATGCTAGTATGAGATGGTATGTGCTTCCATAGTTGTATTTGATCTGATGATGTTGAGGTATACATGTATGTTGTAGAACCATGATGTTGAGGTATATATGTATGTTGTAGATCCATGATGTTGAGATTTATATATATGTCATAGATTCGTACAGTGATGATAATGAGACTGTGCAAATGTCCTTACTGATTAGTTAGATGCCCATTAGATTTTGTGTTTCTTTCGGGATTCACCAGTTTGTGTTTCCTTCGAGATTCACCAGTTTGTGTCTCCTTCAGGATTCACTAGTTTGTGTCTCCTTCGGGATTCATCAGAGGTAGTGGGCATACTTAACTACAGTAGGATAGGACTTAGTCTTCTTCTTGTTTCATGTGCATATGTGTCCCATAAAGACTAGAGCAGTTTATATGTTTCACTAGAGGTGAGTATCTAGAAGACATAGATACCCAGCCTGACCCCAGTAGTGGGGTCACTTACTGAGTATTTTATACTCATTCTTTCTCATGTTGTTGTTTCTGGTAAGGGTAGAGATGCATCGGCGATGGACAAACGAAATTCGTGATCGAGCCACTAGGACTAGTTTTTACGCTTCCGCTCATTAGATTTAAAGTTCTTTTCATGTTTCTCTTAATTTTTAGTTTTGATGTTTAAAACTTACTTGTAAGAATCGTTTTTCAGATTTATTTATTATCCTTTATGATTTATGGGTACCCTACTATTGATTTAGTATTTGAATTAATGAAAGTCTTTTGAACTTACCTTATTTAATTAGCATTTATTTCGCCATAACCGAGTGTCATTTTGAGTTCCGTGCATGCATGTATTTAGTAACAGCCTAACTTAAGTCCTAGGGGGTCGGGTCGTTACAAATACCTTGTCTTCCCGAGGATCGTAAAAGAAACCACCTTTTATTTCTTTTAGGTAGCCTACAAATAGGTATACTTTTGAACGATGTTCCAACTTTTTAGGATTTTGCACAACAGATGTGCTAGACAAAATTCTGAAGTGACGTAAATTTCCTTTGCGTCCTCTTCGGAGCTTGTAAGCCGTTTTAAAAACACTTTTCGAGGGAACCATGTTTAAAATATACACTGCAGTTCTAACTACGTGTCCCCAAAAAGAATTTGGTAATTGAGCGTAACTCATCATGGAACGAACCATGTCTAACAAGGTTCTATTTCTCCTTTCTACCACACCATTTTGCTGAGGTGTGCTAGGGGCTGTGAGTTGAGACTAGATTCCATGTGCTATCAAATAGTTCTGGAATTCTAAGTCCATATACTCATCACCTTGATCTGATCGAAGTGTTTTAATTTTTTTACCTAATTGGTTTTCAACCTCAGCCTTATACTCTTTGAACTTTTCAAAAGTTTCAGACTTTTGGTGCATTAGATAAATATGCCCATACTTAGAATAATCATCTATAAAGCTAATGAAATATTCATACCCTCATCTCGCTCTAACATTTAGAGACCCACAAAGGTCTGAGTGTATCAGCTCTAAGACCTTTTCTAGAAAAAGATTTTTTGTCATTTTACCCTCGAGACAGGACTCACAAGGTGGTAATGAAATATCTTTTAACTTATTTAGATGATCGTTCGTAACCAATCTCTTAATCCTGTTGAGATTTATGTGACCCAGTCTCAAGTGTCAAAGATAGACATTTGGAGAAATTTTCTTTTTCTTATGAGTCTCAGCAGTTTTAAACATCTCTATATTCAATACGGCTTTAACCTCAATCCGTTTTAACATATACAAGTTATTTTCTAATTTTGTAGAGCAAATTTGTTTACTTCTTGTATTGATCAACACTTCATCATTTTCGAAATAAACTTTATAATTTTGTTCTAGCAAACAAGAGATAGATATTAGATTCCTTTTTATAGAAGGAATGTAATACACATTTTTCAAATAAATGTACTTATCTCCTATAAATAACTTCATGTCTCCCACTGCTTTGGCTGAAACAACCTCCCCGGTCTCTAGCTTAAAGATTGTTTCACCTTCTGTCAACTGTCTCCAGGAACTTGTTTCCTGTGAGATAGTACAAACATGATTAGCAACACCTAAATCAATTATCTAGATTTTATCGTTTTCCACTAAACATGCTTTGATAACAAGTAAATCATATTTATCTTGTTGTTCGAATTTTGCATTCTCATCTATATTATTCGAAATTTTAGATTAGTTGGGAGATAGAGGATAATCCTCTATTAAAACTCTTTTGGTGTAATCAACAGCTAGTAATTTGTTTGTTGATTTGATTTTACTGTTATTTAATTCGGAAGTGAGTATTCTAGAAGAATTCGATATGCTGATAAAATTTAAACAAATTCTAATTAGCAAATTGTAATTAAATCCAAAATCAAGTTTTAGCAAAAAGTAATAATGTACCCATAACCATTATTTATTTGCAACGATACTTTAGTGAGTCAGAATATGTGCTACCGAGGGGCAGTCAGATACTCCTTCACTAAAGCAAACAATTTTGACCAAACACTATCTCCAGAATAACTCTTATTTCTATAGCCGTTTAATTACTATTTTCGGTCAGAAATTACTAACACTCTTAATAATTCTGTAAATGTAACCCTCTGTTTTCAGACTTCAAAGGTCGGCCCCAACTATGCTACCGAAATGGAGAGTCAAGGTTGGGAATGGACCTAAGAAATCCTATCCATTTCGGAGTTTGAGTTGTTTCGAATCCTATGTTACAAGCCTTCGAGGGGATAGCCATTGTTAAACGACTAACAAGGGCCACCTAAAGCAAACCAGCGGTGCAACATAGGAATCTCATGGTCCAAACTAATGGAAGGGATCGCAGGATATATTGACACATATCCTTCACTCACTTACTATAAACTACTTCCTCCGTTCACATTGTTGTTGACTCGTACAAATACTTTCCGAATGGAGACTTCCAGGGTGATACAAAGCGTCATATGAATCTCATGGTGTGAACTATCGTGGAGACGTGGTAGTTGAAATCTATATATCATATAATAGACTTATGTTTGAACTACTTCCTCTTATTCACCAAAATCTAGATTTATGCTAAAAAAATACTTTCCGAATGGAGGTCACTTCCAAGATGACACGAAGTATTGCTTAAATCTGGATTGTGAACTCTTAGGGACGTGAGAGCTAAAAATAACGTATCGTATATGTTATTAATCTCCCATTGAAGTGTTCTAATAACTTTATCATATAGAAGTTATTAAACTCCCAGTGAAGTATTCTATTATTTGGGTAAATTTACACTTAGGTTCATTTCGGCTAAACAAACTACCCTAAGTCTATGTGGTTTATCCAAGTATAACGCTTATAATGGGATCTCAACTTACGATGCTTATAAAATCAGTTACCAACGCTCAACCTCTCGGTCATAATCCCCAGGTAGGAGGTGTTCCATAAACCGTCAATTTAAGTACCCCCAGCCCTAGACAGGTTTATGAACCAATATGAGTTTGTAAAAAAAAAATTATAGGTTTTAACTATTTAAAATAGGTGGTCAACCTACGTAAGCATGCAACTGTTCTTTGTTATGGATTTTAAATGTCTAACCCAATTTTATAACAACTTATAAAACTTTAGACATACTAAACATCCACAACACATATAAAGGCATTCAATATTTAATATAACATTTATACTAATGGTAGGAATGTATCAGCAACAGTGGAAGCAACAATGGTCATTAAGCACTCTAATTCATTAATTTTGGTAGAATATAAAGCATGCTTTTGCAGAAACAAGTGGGTATCAAGACATACCTTTATAGAACTTCTTCAAAGCTCGATCTCCAGGTGCAAACTTCTCCAAAACTTGTTACAGACCACCTCAAGATCTCCCTCACTATTCTCTTGGTGCTCTAGATTGAGTTGTGGGACTCAAAACAAGCTTGAATCAAGGGAATTTTGAGAAGAGCTCACAGCAGCAATCCAGTTGAAGGACACATTCTTCACCACGAATTTTCAACTAAAATTCTATTGATTGCATGCCTCAAATTCACTCTAATCTCTTCAATATATCACAGACCATCATACAAGGAAGATAGTTGCATGAGATATAGCTCATGCTTGGAGTAATTGAAGACAAAAGAGATGGATCTTGTGTGAGCAACTTCAAAAGTGATAATGGAATAAGCCATAATTCCATTTATGTGTTTTTCATCTTTTTCAACTTTTTCAAAATTGATTTCAAAAATCAATTTCATTTATGAAATTGAAAAAATTATTAATTTTATAAAATTAATTTCAATCAATTTTTCTAATAAAATTAATAAATAATTATTTAAACAATTTAAATAATTCTAATCAATTTAATATCAAATATTAAATTAATTTTTTACACAAATCCACCTTTATATATTTAAATCATATTTAAATATTAATTCTCCTATTCTGTTTAATTCTTAAAATTAAACACATAATTATATCTCATATAATTACTAATTCCCTTAATTCTAATTTGAACGTTTCAAATTAACTTATCATGCTACTTTAGAGCTAATCCATTTACGAGCTAGTAGGGGAACCTCGCGAACTGATGGTTGAATTTTATGAAGTGGAAATTATGGATGATATGTGTTGGTGGATTGCGTTGTGCACTCAAGTTTCCCCAGAGGAATCCAAGTATAAATTCCTCAGAGTTTCCTGATAAGTCCAGGGTCGAACATAGGGACTTGTGAAAATAGTTGCGTTGGAGATTTTTATGAAAACTTGCGGTAACCAGTTGAATAAATAAGTGTTGGGTTGTTGTTGCATTAATGAAAATGATAACCAATGCGGTAGAATTCGAAAAGAGTTGGTAAACGGGAAATACAACGAGTATGCGGTGAACGGGTTGAGAATGGTTTCGGCTAACACTCCCTAGGATGCGTTCATGCCTTGCGATCATGCAACATGCATACAATAATAAACTACCTCTCGGTGTGAATGCCACGACTTCTAAGGCTAGAATGCATGCGATAAATATGCGGTAAGTCTTCAGGGTTTACACATAAACCTCTATCTCTATTTATGCGATGACAACATGACATTCACACAAATATGCGACCACATAATATCATTCCTATTCCTAGGATGCATGCGATGCAAGTTGACAAACATAGCTTATCTCTAAGTCCCTATCTCTTATTTATGGAAGCCTAATCTTGCTCTTTCGAGTCCAGATTCTAACCTAGCTCTCTCGAGACATTAGGTTCTTTCTTTAGATTCTCTCTCGAGTAACTCTAAAAGGGTGTTTTGCACAACATTAAACATGACAATCGCAAGCAATGAACTTCCTAGATCATGTTAGCTTAGTTCCTCTCAACCCATTCAACTAGTTTAGCTACTCATGCATATTAAGAGAGTGAGCAGATGTAGAAATAGAACTTCCATTGAATAGATATAAGATGAAGTACAGAATAACAATGCAAGTATAGTAAAGAGCCTGGAGCAATTTTTTGTTGCCAAGCGTTACACTGTTTCTACTCGTGCTCTAAAGATATTCTCGCTTTCGCGAGAGTCAGCCTGTTCGTTACTCTTACGCCCCAAGGTTCACTCTCGAGCTGCCTTAGACAATCTCCGACATCACCACTCTTCTCTTGCTCTACCGTAAAATGGAAGAGAAAACTATGAACAAAGGTATGAACTTGTAATGGTGATAAGGTAATCGACTGCTTAACCCTTTCTCTGAAGAATGCACTTGGTATTTATAGGGCATCAAAGGTGAAAGGCAACTTCTCTCTCTTGGTTATACAGATGGGAATTCCTGACTGATGCACTGGATAATTGTCACCTATAACGCTAGATGTACTTGTGACCGTTATCGACTGTCAACTTAATTTGGATCCGACTGCCGTCAGCTTTCTGTCCAATTGATCTTAATTGTTCTTTCGTCTGGATGTATCCACCATGTTGCAGTGATTCTTCTTGGGTGAATGTTTACGAGCACAATCAACACAAAGTCTTGCGGTGAAGTTGCATTCGACCATTGTATTCCTATGATCGCAATCTTTGCATTGCGTTAACGCATTATTCTGCACAAAAATATAAAGATCAACTACTCTAATGCATTGGACGCATGCGACCACAATATTATAGAATTTATGCTTAATGGACGCAATTTAACATATTTCATCAACGCAATCCAACATTGTTTAAGGATTTAGCACTATGATATTGTGCATTTTTGCCCGTTATCATGGATCTATAGATCATGGGCTCCAACGATCCGAGATTAATTGGCTAAACTCATTAAACCAAATTAACTCTTATTCTTGAACTAATGAGTCACTCCACTAAAGCCCATAGTTGGACTCCCCTCATTGTAGATATATTATGTCCACATGATTTAACCATAATTAGTAAGTCAGCCCTTCACAGGTTGTTTGTAATAACGACTGAGTCAAATATATGTTTTACCCCTGAGATTACGTCTTGTTCCTCAAGTTCCTACTAATCCTCTAATAAACAACTGGTTTGTGATCCAGTCACTAAACCAAAACTCTCTTGGCCCAGTGAGAGGGTGGGGCCCCTTGTTTAAGACCTGGATTCAGTACTTGAGAGAACAACCTTTCTTCTATCCCTAAATCGGGTAGGCGTGAACTCCATCTTGCACCCTATGTCCCCAGCTATCTATTAGATCTTACCCCTGAAATGGGAGGCTTATTGAGTCGGCGCTATTGAGCCAACCCTCACCTATGCAAATCTAAGAATAATCTCGAATAAACAGAAGTTCATAGTTAGCTCATGATTAAGATCGAGTTACCTATGTCATCTAAGTGAAATAGTCAGTCTTATACAGTAAACAACGTTATAAAGTAAGAGTAACTTATTTTTTGGTTTGATCTTATGCAAACTCATTGCATATGATGCTCCCACTCTTCATGTCATAACACGTATGAATTAGGATTACTTTGTATGTAGCACTTTACAATTCTTTGTAACAACTACAGAGTAGGTTGCATCCAATAGTGTTATCAAAATAAGGCACCCAACCTTATTCATATACTATAGATCATTTTGACTATTTACTCGAACCTGGTTCACTTTTATGTCTCTACATAAAGTTCAAGTACTCATGTAATAGTCATGGGTCAGTTTATTGGATTTAGATTTTCATGTATACAATTTATAAAAGCAATAATAAGTTTATTGAATATAGAAAATGTTTTATCATTTTACAAACTGTGAATTTTAGGACATAAAACCCAACAATTTTGTTCATCAGTAGCGGGGAGAGCTACAACCCAACTAAATAGCTACAAGGTGTTTTAAGAAAACACTAACCACTTTGAAACACTAACCACTTTGAAGTCTATAAAAGGCGCTATTTGCACTTCCCTAAGCATCGAACAATAAGCTCAAGCTACGTAAAAACTCTATTATTTTTTGTTTTTATTTTTCAGTAAACACACCCGAATGACTACTATTCTAATCCTCTTCATCTTTATAATTCTCTTTCGAGTGCTTGTTTCAAAAGAACAAGCACAAAGGCTATTGTTCATCTCGAAATAGAGGATGATCAACCAAATGTGTATATGTGATAAATAATATAAATAAAGGAAGTCTAGTGCAAGTATACACGATTAATAAATAATAAACTTGGGAGTATTTCAAGTATCGGATTTCAAGAGACTAGATGCAATTCAATTTTTTCTTAAACAATATTAGGTGGTAACTTAGTAAAAATAGAAGTGATTTTGGGTAATGTGCAAAATATTAAAGTAAACAGTAGATGGGATTAGGGATTTAAAGTCAAGTTTCAACCAAGAGGCTTTATGCCTTGAGCTACCTGGCCGGTGATAAATACTGATAGACTTCTATCACTGATTAACAATGATAGAAGTTTTAGAAGTCTATCAATATCACTGATATACTTATTTTGTTTAAGGCTTATGTTTAGTGATAAACTTTGTTTGTATTTACATGTAGCCACCTCAATAATTTGAGGCCAAAGAGGCAACCAAAACCTACAGTATGATGATAGACCCTAATAAAAGTATAATTGATATTATTGTTGGGATTGGTGTCCTAATTCTCCTGGTGATCTTGTAGTTTGTAAACACTTTGTACACATTATTATTAATAAAATAAATGTTATTTTATAAGCATTTACTCAAATCCAATAAACTAAGATCCGTGGTTATTTCATGTAACTTAAGCATGTATGTGGAGACATACAAGTGAATCATGCCTTAAGTAATAACCTAAATGGTCTGTAGTAGATGAATAAAGGAGGGATACCTTATCCTGATGACACTACAGATACGACCTGCTTTGTAGATGTTACAAGTGTTGTAAAGTGCTACAAATGGTCTGATCCTGACCATTCATGTAGAGACATGTGAGCATGGGTATCCTATACAAAGAGTTTGTATAAGACCAGACTACGAGATGTTTAGTCTTGTTATATAACGCTGTTAATAATTGAGACTTACATTTCACTAGAATGACCATAGGTGACATGACCTTAATCCTGAGTGAGTTGGAAACTCCTGCTTATGAGGGCAGTCATTTGATTTGTATAGGTGAGAGTGGCAAGATTACCAACTCAACAAGCCTATCATTCTGGGGATTCATCTGATTGGAGAGCTGGGAACTCAGCTACACAAGACGGAATTCACTCCTTCCCCGAAGCAAGGGTAAGTAGATAAATTGCTCCCTTAAGGGTTGATTCCAGGTCTTGAATATAGTGGCCACACCCTCTCCTGGCCCGAGAGGACTTAGTCATAGTAGGACTATGACTTATTGTTCATTAGAGGAATTAGTGGTACTTAAGGAGTTATATGTAACTACATGGGGAAAAACGGTGAATTGACCCAGTTGTACTTACGAGCGATTTGTGAAGAGTTACCGCACAGTTGATTGGTCATATAGACACAGAAATATATCTATAGTGCAAAGAGTGCAGCTGTCGGTCTTTAGTGGAGTGACCAACAGTTAACGGATGATGGATCTTATGATTAAAGAGTTTAATGAGTTATTCACATACCTTTGAAGCTTCAAGTTACAGGTTCATGAGGTCCCCTTGATAGCTCAATGGGTTCAAGTTGTGAATCAGATTTTGGGTTAATTTGAAGTGTTTAAATTAACAAGAGAAAATTCAATTATATGTGATATAATTGATATGATGTATTAGATACATTAATTGGAGAAATCAATATAAATATGATTTATATTTAATACCATAAAATAGAAAAAGAACTATGGTTAAGTTGGTTATTATATTTATTTATAACATATTAATTATATGATAATTGATTATTATTTTTCTCTAATAGCTGAAATGAGTGGGAGATTATTGGAAGTTTTATGGTAATTGTGAGATAGAAAGAAAAATGGTTTTTCCAACAGTTGATGATTCATTTGGAATAATCTCACAAAAGGCTATCAAGTAAAAGTGTTTTACTAAACGATAGCACAAAGAGCATACACAATCGAGTTACGAGTTTACTATAAGATAGTTACTCGTTTACTCATTGCTACACGATCGAGTAGTAAAGTCTATACGATAGGCTTCCGTTTCTAAACGATCGAGTATTTCGTCTATAACATTCATCTCCCACTTACTCGATCATCTACTCGACTGTCTACCTCATGTTTTCCTCAATCTAAAATCATACAGAGCCCACAACTCCTGGATTCTCACATTAAGAATACCAAGGTAACTCTTGTGGTGGTGTTCTAGTTTTGTTCGAGGATCGGGTTGAACGTGATTGTGATCGAGGTATATCCAATTGTTCGTTGAGATCAATTACTGATTGTTGCGTTCGAATTCTTGCTGTTGAACGAGTTGCTGAACGATCGAGGGATACTTGAAGAAGAGTTCTCCGAAGGTTTGCATATTTTATCCCTTGTTTAGTCTTTTAAAGAAGCATGCTGTAATTTACTGTTTATGCATAATCGTTTATGTTTAGACTGTAATTGTTTGTGTTCATTCTGAATGAGATTTGAAATGATCTGCTTCCACTCATTGGATCTTTATTTAGATTTCCTACAACTGTAATGCCTCACCTTTTCAAAATAAGTTAATTTTTATCAACAGAAATTTAGTTATGGATTTCATCTTGGTTAAGTAATTTGGATTAAGTTGTATTAGACCCCAATAGAAGTATATAAAAGTATGACACTAATAGAATCAAATGTAAATGATTGATAGGCCCTTTTATCAAGACTCTGATATACTATATAACTATTTATGTTTGATAGACTCTAATATACTAATAGACTTCAAGTAACAAATAAATATCTATCAACTCTAGATGTGATAAAATAAAAAAGTCGATTGATTTTGCCATATAATACAATTCCCCTAACTAAAATATATTTAAGTTGTAAAAGAAAAAAGAGAATGTAAAGAAAAAAAATCAGAAGTGAGAAATAAAATAGTTATCAAACAAAATATTATTTCCCTTTTTTCAATAGATAAAGAAACATAAATATTTACCAAATATATACATATTTCCAATATTTAGAAAAAAGAATATTTCTTCATAAAAAAGAAAAAGAAGAAAAACATGAAACATGAGAAAAAAAAGGGGCACTTGTACTCATGGAAAAACTAAAAAGGAAAATTAAGTCCATAATCCAACAATTTAAAGTTTGTAGGAATGATAAAATTAACAAGTCCGATCCAATTAAAATACCCATATGACCAAAATGCCCTCACAATAAAAAATGTGTGATTCCATCTGATTGTCATTTGATTACTATCTGATTGCTATGTGATTACCATCTAATTTGTCAATGATATTGATGATTGTTATTTGATTATCATCAAATTATTATTTGATACTATGTACTTTGTGAGTGTTATTTGATTGTCATCTGGTTGCTATTTAATACCAAGTAATTTGTGCTTGCCATATAATTTCTATGTGATTTCTATTTGATACCAAGTAATTTGTGATTGTGATTATGATGTTTGACAAAAACCAATATTGTGTTATCTGATCATATGAGAGTCATTTGGTTGACATTTGATTATCTTCCATATTTGTCAATGATTAAGTAGTTTATGATATTTATCTGATTTTCATCTTAATACCTTTTTTTTTTTTTTTTTATCAATTATTATGTAGTTTCTGATTGCCTTCTGATTACCTTCCATTTATCATCGGTTATTAAGTGTTTCTGACTGCATTCTAATTGTCATATTATTACCATACATTTGTTGTCAATTACTAAATAGTTTCTAATTGCAATTTGATTGTCATCTAATTACCTTACGTTTTTTTGTCAATTCCTAAATAGTTTCTGATTGTCATTTGATTATCTTTCATATATTTTGTTAATTACTAAGACCCCTTCCGATTACCTTCCATTTATCATCAGTTATTCAGTGTTTTTGACTGCAATCTAATTGTCATATTATTACCTTACATTTGTTGTCAATTACTAAATAGTTTCTAATTGCAATCTGATTGCCATCTAATTACCTTACGTTTTTTTGTCAATTACTAAATAGTTTTTGATTGTCATTTGATTATCTTTCATATCTTTTGTCAATTACTAAGACCCCATTTGGTAACCATTTCATTTTTTATTTTTTATTTTTGAAAATTAAGTCTGTTTCCTTCCCATTTCTTACAATGACTTGCATCTTTCTTAAGTACAATGGTTGAATTATTAGTCAAAATTTGACTTGGTTTTTTAGACCATTGGTAACAGGTAGGTAACAAAAAAAAAAAAAAAAAGAAATTTGGAGGTACAAGTTGTGTCTATAGACTTAATTTAAAAAAAAAAAAATCAAATGGTTACAAAATAGGGCCTAAGTAATTTCTGATTATCATTTGATTGTCATCTGATTATCATCGGATTACTTTCCAGTTTTTTATCATCTGTTAATTACTTTCTTTTTGATAGAGTACTTTTTTTTTTATTGTCATCGGATTTCTATCTGATACTAAGTAGTTTGCGATCGATATCTAATACTTATTGCTATTTTTTTTTTCCATTTTACTGCAATGAAATGAGAAAAATAGGAAGAATAAGGAAAAGGCAAAAAGTA
This sequence comes from Benincasa hispida, assembly GCF_027475165.1. Taxonomy (NCBI): domain Eukaryota; kingdom Viridiplantae; phylum Streptophyta; class Magnoliopsida; order Cucurbitales; family Cucurbitaceae; genus Benincasa; species Benincasa hispida. Next base: position 59,162,563 of record NC_143485.1, read on the forward strand.
AAAAAGAGAACGATAAATTTCAAGGCAAAAGGAAAAAAACAAAAAGAAAAGAAAACAAAAGGAACAAGGAAAGCATGGAGTAAGTAGTACTGCTAGATTGATTGCTGTTTCACTCATATTTTAGTTTATGTATGTAGTGATTCATGGTGTGATACACTCATTACTTCAAAAATAATTGAGGTATTGTACATGTTGATTACTGTTAGATAGACCCTTGATTCACTCATGTTTTACTTTATGTATTTAGGCATTGATATTTGATACACTTGTTTCTTAAATCTAACATAGTATTGATATACTTTAACAGAATATTTAACAAAAATCATATGACAATCACAGAATACAAGAGTAATCATATGACAATTATAAATCAAATAACAATCGGATGACAATCACAAAGTAAGTTACACTCCTCATCTTCAGCCAAGATATGAATTAAACAAAGCCCAAATCATATCCATATTGACAAATCTATACTCCTCAATCTCTTCGGATCTCAAATAGAATGATTGGTCATGGCCTAAACCAAATTGAACGAGGAAAACTTTTAGTTATAACAAAAAGTTTGCCGATGGAATCGATACAAGGGCAATTCAGAAATAGAGAGGAAACAGAATTTGATATTTGAAAAGTTTGCCGCATCTACAAAATGACTATACGGAAGGCAGGCCTATGAAATTATATTTTAAAATTACCACCTACTGCAAATTCCCAAACAAAAAGGTTATAAAACAGACTGTAAATTTTACTTCTCCAATCAACGGTGGGGGCGCGACCAATTTAAGGCCAGGGAAAAGCGGTGGCGCTCGTGCCAGCCAGTCTGCGTTAACGAATTCCGTTAATTCTCTCTCGTCTACTTCTTCTGCCAACTACCACGAGCTCAACTCCTTCTGTCCTCGAAGATTATCCCCCCAGTCTGCTTCTTCCCCTTTTCCCTCGGTTGTCTGGAGTACAAGCTTACTTTTCTACTCGTTGAAATCCTCTCATGGCTTCAGATGCCGATGAGGAGAATGCTTGGCAAGAGGCTCTACGGAGGATGCTGCCTGCTGGTGCACCGTTACCAGACGAAGAACACCTTGATTACTCAATCGCAGTTGAGTATCGAGGCCCTCCCGTGGCTCACGAGCTACCGAAGATCGATCCACTGGATTTGGAGTCACTTTCTATCCTCTCTCCTTCCGTTGTTCCGATCTCCGACATCTCTTCGATTCCGATTGTTTATCCTATTGCTCCCAGGGTTTCCAGGTTCAATCAGTTAAGAAATGGAGCAGTTCCCCGTAGTCCTGTGGAGAGTCAGAGATCGTCTTCAGTTCCAAAAGTTCAGCTGGAATCACATAATGGCGAACACTCAAAGTTTGGAAATGGTACAGACGAGGCGTTCAGTTCAGAATTGTCTGTTCAGCACTTAAATTCAGAGTCTGCACCTGCTATTGTTGAAGGTAAGCGTGCAAACACTGTTGTAACGTTTGTTACACCGAGAGATTCGGAAGACGACGACGAAGATGTATTTTCCTCTCCCAGGTCGTGTACGACCGATGTGATGACATCCCCGGCCTTATCCCATTCCCGAGAAAAACAATCAAAAAAGAAAGGAATTTGTAGTAGATGTGGGAGAGGGAATCGGTTGAAAGAGAGGGAAGCTTGTTTGGTCTGTGATGCTCAATACTGCAGTAATTGTTTACTTAAGGCAATGGGATCAATGCCAGAGGGTCGGAAGTGCGTGGGCTGTATTGGACGACCGATTGACGAGTTGAAGAGGGCTATATTGGGCAAGTGTTCCAGGATTTTATCAAGAGTGTGTAGCCCTTTGGAGATTAAGCAGATAATGAAAGCTGAGAAGGAATGCCCGGCGAATCAGCTTCGGCCCGAGCAGCTAATTGTGAATGGAAGGCAATTACGTCCGGATGAGTTGGCCGAGATTTTGGGCTGCGCGATCCCTCCGCACAAGTTGAAACCGGGAAGGTATTGGTACGACAAGGACTCGGGGCTTTGGGGAAAGGTGAAAAAAAAACCAATCCATGTTCACCAATTGTCTATCTTCTATTCATCTTCTATTTACTTTTCGTTTGATTTAGGAAGGAGAGAAGCCTGACAGGATAATTAGTTCAAAACTGAATGTTGGAGGTAAGCTTCGGGCGGATGCAAGCAAAGGGAGCACAAAAGTTTTTATAAATGGGCGTGAAATCACAAAGGTTGAGCTTAGAGTACTGAAGGTATCAACTATCACGTGCACGTTAAATTTTCATCAATCACCGCAATAGGAGAGAAAAAAGAAGCAGAGAAAGCATTCCTTAATTTTTTGACTGACAGAGTGTTAAGAAACTAATGTGGGCATGATATACTATTACTCTCTTGTTAAATTTTTCCATAAAAAGAGGAAGAAAATAAGATAAAGGATATATTAGATGAATTAAGAATACTGTCAACCATATCGGCAGAGGATATCCGATCCATGTCATGATACTTGACTAATAATTTATGTTATAACACTGAGACAATATCACTATACTGCATTGGTAATAGAACCTTTAATGGTTTAAGATTTCTCATAGCCTATTGGAAAACCTTTTTGAAATCATCTAAATAGGTCTCATTTTGTAATTTCATTAAATCAATGAAATTTATTGTTTCTTCTCGAAAAGAAAAAAACCCTTTAATGTAAATCCATAAATATGTTATTAACCATTATCATTTGTTGTCAGATGAATTGTGTTTTAATGTTATATGCATATTTTGATTTGTTGTTCGACTATTTCCACAAGGTAATAGACAGGTAAACTAAAGATACAAAAGACAAAAGAAATTTCTTCAACAATAAACAAGATTACAATCAAGTAAAAGACCCAAAAAACCAAACGAAAGTCAAGGAACATCCAAGAATAGCTGAGGATGTCCCACATCAAAGGATTGGGTTGTAGACACCGTGAACAATCAACCCAAAAACCCTAAGTTGATGCTTATGATAAATTTAATTTTATCAATACTTCAACACTCTCCCTCACTTGGGAATTTGGACATTGTAGAAAGTCCAACAAGTAAAAATTAATGTTAATTGGGGAGGAAATAAGAGATTAAGCAAGTAAGAGACTTGGAAAATCACCTAGTCAACCTAAGTTGAAGTACCTTTTTGTTAATCCATTTGGGCTCTACTAAGTAAAAATTCTTATTTTCGGTTATTTGGCAGTTGTATTACATGGCTATTTTTACATTCTTGCATTAATGAATGACACAAATTTATTTACCCTCACTCTTTAACATGATATCAGATATAATTTTTTTCTCTTTGGAGTTTCCTATGCATCCCTCAATACAATTTCATGGCTTCTTCTGAAACTCCAAACCTTAGTAATTCTTCTTCATCTTCCACGATTCAACCTCTAAATCAATCCATTGAATATGGTTCTCGTTTTTTATTTACTCAGAGAGTTGAATTACACTAGTTGGAGTCGTGCGATGTAACGACCCGACTTTTCTAACCTTTACTAAAGGGTCACTACTACATGTATGCATAAACTTGAAAGCAAACCTTTGCAACTTATGCAATAGAATCAAACCTTTTTTTTCTTTTATAAAATAAAGAATTTCAACAAGATAAATGTTCAGAAACCTCAAAACCTTTGCTCGGGATACCCTAACACCAGTTCAAAATAAACAAAATAAATAAATGAATAAAAACAATCAAAGAGTTCAATCGTTTGACTGCTAAAACTAGAACATGAAAGACATGGGAAAAACATATGTGGAAGCGTTGGTCTAGTCCCTTAGGCACGGTCACAGATTCTTCTTGTCATTTGCCGATCTATCCTTGCCTTTACTTGAAAAACATAACATAGGAAAGGATGAGTATAAAATACTCAGTAAGTAACCTCACTACCATGGTCAGGCTATGCATGTATGTCTAATAGATGCAACATACTAGTGGGACTTGCATGCAATCAACTAATCCTGGGTGGCCATCCAGTGAGCGATTTAACCCATCCTAACACGATTAACAAGATGTAAACACAATATCATCACTAGTAAACACAATATCATCAACATATATGACTAACAAGATGGCACCATCCTCAGATATCTTAAAAAAGACTGAATGATCTAACATGCTCTTCCGCATTCCAAAGCTTTCAATCACATGACTAAATTTACCAAACCAAGCCCGTGGACTTTGCTTTAATCTATACAAAAATTTACGAAGGCGACACACCGTTCTATTCTCCCCTTGAGCAACAAATCCTGGTGGTTGCTCCATATACACTTCTTCTTAAAGATCACCATGAAGAAATGTATTTTTAATATCAAGCTGATGTTAAGGCCAACGATTGATTGAAGCTAATGAAATAAACAACCTCACAGATGCTATTTTTGCTATTGGAAAAAATGTATCATCATAGTCAACGCCATAAGTTTGTGCATAGCCTTTCGCTACAAGGAGTGCTTTTAACCGAGCAACAGAACTATTAGGATTGACTTTAACCGCAAATATCCATTTGCAACCGATAGCCTTCTTTCTTGCAGGAAGAGAAACTAAATCCCAAGTACAATTATTATCTAAGGCAGTCATCTCCTCCACCATTGTGGCACACCAACCAGGATGAGACAAAGCTTCATGAACAGTTCTAGGGATGGATACACCCTAAGGATGCAATGAATGAACATGTGGAAGACGACCAATGGACTCTAAAGATGCAATGAATGAACATGCGGAAGACGGCCAATGGTTATATGAAACAAAAGAGGAATGTTAAAAAACTGTGATATTAGGAGAGATGAGATATTTATTTAGACTAGGACAATAACACCGATACCCCTTTTGAACACGGGAATAACCATGGAAACTACATTTTAAGGACTTTGGATCTAGCTTGGTATGTTGAGGCCGAACATCCTGAACAAAGTAGTCACAACCAAAGATTGTGGAATGGGAAACAAATGTTGTTTGGGGCATAAAGTACGAAAAGGTATCTCACCCTTATAAATGGAAAAGGGCATGCAATTTATTAAGAAACAAGCTGTGGAAACAACATACATGCATTTGAAACATCAAAGCTCTGGCTGTCTTAAGGAGATGGCGATTCTTTCATTCTACAACCCCATTTTGAGATGGAGTATCGACACAGATGAAGAATGCCATGGGCATCTAAATAAGACTCGGGTGCATGAGAGAAATATTCCTTAACATTATCACTCCGTAAGATTTTAAGAGCACCACTAAACTGAGTTCGAATTTCAGCATGGAAGTTATGAAAATGAGAAAGTAACTCAGAACGATTTTTCATTAAATATAACCACGTCACACGAGAATAGTCATCGAAAAATGTAACAAAATACCGAAAATCTCTTTTGGACTCTATAGGACATGGACCCCAAACATCAGAATGGACTAATTCAAATGGAACACTAGTTCGTTTATTGACTTAAGGATACAAACTCAAATGATAAAGTTTTGCAAACTGACATGACTCACAATCTAAAGAAGACAAATGTTGAAGCTGGGGACGAAGACTCTTCAACATGGAGATAGACGGATGACCCAAACGACAATGTTCTTCAAAGGGAGACGACACATTGGAGCATGTGATGGCTATAGGTATTTGTGGTTCAAAGATGTAAAGACTTCCAAATTCACGCCCTTTACCAATAGTTTGCTTCATCGTATAATCATGAAATAAACAATAAACAGGAAAAAAGGAGACACAACAATGAAGATCACGAGTGAGTTTACTGACCGAAATTAAATTAAAAGAGAAATGTGGTAAATTTAAAATTGATGACAAAGAAATTGATTCAATAAGATGGACGGTTTCTGATCCTAAAATAGGAGTGGAGGTTCCATTAGCTATAGTAACATTAGGTGAAGAGGTAGATGTACAAAGGTTAGAGAATAAATTGGGGTTACTTGTTGTATGGTCTGTAGCGCCAGAGTCAATGACCCATTTCAAAGTGGAGGAAAGAAGATATGTTACTTGTTTTTGTGATGGCCATAATAGGAGTAGAAGGTGATGCTGTCAATGACTCTTGATACTGTTGAAATTTAGCAAACTTCTGTGTAGAAATTGTAATTGACTTGTCAAGATTATCAGGAGTAGAAGTGACAAGTGTAGATGGCACCCTCTGACCCTTATTCATTAATCTTTTGCATTCACATTTCATATGGCCAGGTTTATGATAGTAATAGCAAACAACACCTCCTAAATTTGATTGTTGGTTATTAGGATGACCTTTGGAGCTGCTATTTGATTCAACCCCTTATTACCTTTATAATTATTTGTGCACCCAATCAAAGCGTTGCTTGAATCAGATGACATAATTGCTCGTGGTTTCTATGTATGGAGTATTCAAGTATAAGCTTCTTCCAAAGATGAGATGTTTGAGCTTGACAACACTGGATCTTTGACCGTCTCATATTTAGGTGCAAGACCAACTAAAAAACTCATGATAAAAAACTTTTCACATTGAGCCATTAGAACTTTTGAACCCGTGCTAATTGGCATCAAGGCATTGAATTCCGCACATGTATTTTTGACCTCCATAAAGTAGCTTGTAAAGGATTTCTCTTCTTGATCAGATTGGTATAGAATCTTACAGACGTCAAATACCTTATTAATATTCCAATAGTTCCTTGACCGATTCGTAGTGTTTGACTAATTCAACGATTTCACTGTTTATAGAATTCTTGATTTGTAGAAGCATTCTTGAATCGTCCCAATACCAAATCTTTTTAGTAGCATTAGTTGGTGGCTCTTCCACGATGTGATCATCCATTTCAATGCTCTTAATAAAGTGACAAAGATTTGATCTCCATGAATAGTAATTATATCCATTCAACTTGTGTTCAGTTACTTTTGACACCATAGGAACCATCACATGATTATTGGTTTCTTATCATACATTACCTAAAAAAACAAAGAAACAATGGAGAGAAGTGAAGCAAACCCTAATTTACTGAAGAGATGTTTTTTTCCTTCAATGAACCACAAACAGTGAGTATGTAGCCCAAGCAAACACACCACCAAGGAGAGTCAACAAAACCGAGGAAACCCACAGAAGACGAACCGGGACTGGCGGGCACTTGTCTACACGCGTCGATGCATGGATCGATGGCAGAAGGAAAAGGCGATGTGTGAGGCCCACGTGCTGGTCAGATGGATGTTGGACTTTGGGGTTCAGTAAATCAGAGATTGGGCTCCTCGATGGACTGGGCGGACGACCCTCCCTCTATCCGACGGCGGTAACGACTGACTACGAACAAACCAAAGACGGTGGTGATAAGCAAAAGTATAAACTCACTTCTCCACAAAACCTTAGATGAACACAAATGGGTTCTAAATTCTCAAACCCTAAGGCTCACAAAACCTTATTTCTTTTTTTTTTTTCTTTTTTGTTTAGAACGCTCTGATACCATGTAAAACTCTTAGGTTTGAGAGAATTAGAATACATAATTCCATTCACTAAAGATATGAATATATAGAAGTGTACAAGAGTGACCAAAGAAGGAAAGCATAAAAAAGGAAAATATAACAAGATATTTACAATAATGGAAGACCCTAACAATAGAACTATAACGGTTTGGAATTAACTTGTTGCTGTAAAGGCATTCTATTGTCTTAGACACGTTATGTTCTTCAGCTTCTCGAGGATACCAGTCTTTTGTCTTTCAAGCCAGCTTCTCTACTAATGGATCCAAATCTCAAGCTTTAGTCTGATATAGGCTTTTATTAGAGAATCCTTCTGTTTATTGCGACTCATTGGGTGCCTTTTATACTTAACTATATCGAGGCCAGACATTCCTTTTGCAGTACACAAGTTAAGCCAGTTTGTTGCTAATTCTCAACAAACCCCATTTTTCTACTACTTAGTTTGCATTATCTAAATGGGACTTTTGGATAGGCTATTTTTCTGTCAACTTCCTCTTCTTTTCAGGCGAATGCCTTTGTTGATGCAAATTGGGCATCTTGTTTTAATACACGCAAGGGTACTTCAGGTTTTTGTATCTTTTTGGATGAGTCCCTTGTCTCATGAAAAGCCAAAAAGCAAACCACGGTAATAAGGACTCAAGTTCAGGAGGGGTACATGATTGAACGATATCACATCTGAATAAGAGGGATCCTGAAAACATGAAAGTGTAGTTAAGAAAGATTTAAAAGAACTAAAAGATACTACATATACCTATAAGATGCACCTTCCTTTTTGGTGGCTCAATTATAAGAACTGCAAAGTTAAACGTGCTTAGTTTGGAGCAATCCTATGTTGGGTACCCTCTTGAGATATTTCCTAGGATGCATGCGAGTGAAGACAAAGTATGCTGAAAGGACCAGTGTTGGTTTGGGGGGACAACTTTCACTTCTAAAAAGCATTCAAGGCAAGTGAGGATGACGTAGCTAGGTCGCAGGAGAATGTCGGGGCCATCAGGGACCAAATCTGGATTTCGAATCTTGGTATGAATCCTGGTCCTGGGGCATTACAGATAGTATCAGAGAGGAACCTCTCCCAGTAAGATGTGGTTCGAGAACGAACCAAGCGGAAGTTGGTGGGCATATAACGACCCGAGTTCAGGAGGGGTACATGATTAAACCGATATCACATCCAAATGAGAGGGATCCTGAGGACACGAAAGTATAGTTAAGAAAGGTTTAAAAGAATTAAAAGTTACTACCTATACCAATAAGATGCACCTTCCTTTTCGGTGACTCAATCATAAGAACTCCAAACTTAAGCGTGCTTAGTTTGGAGCAAGCCTATGTTGGCTGACCTCCTGGGATATTTCCTAGGATGCATGTGAGTGAGGACAAAGCATGCTGAAAAGACCATTGTTGGTTTGTGGGGACAACTTTCACTTCTAAAAAGCATCAAAGCAAGTGAGGATGACGTAGTCAGGTCGTAGGGGATGCAGGGGAATGTCGGGGTCATCAGGGGCCGAATTCGGATGCCAAATCCTGGGCCTGGGGCGTTACATCGATTTCGAGATCTTCATTAGAGGCTCAATACCGAGCTGGTGATTGGCTGCCATCATTGGTGAAATTATTTGGTGTCATGGGATTTGAATGTTGAAGTATTGTCACCTACTTTGATCTATTGTGACAATCAATTGGCTATTCACATTGCCTCTAATCCAGTTTTCCATAAATGGACAAAACATATTGAGCTCGGTAGTCACTTTGTTTGCGATCGCATTGTTTTTTTTTTTTTGGTCTTTTTTAACAAGAAACAAAACCTCTTCATTAAGATAATGAAATGAGGCTAATGTTCAAAGTACAAAAACTGAGGATCAGCAGATGCACTCAGACATTTCATCTCAACTAGGTTGACACCCTCTTAGCGCCTTTATCATTTCCAAAAAGAAACTAGTACAAATCCACTAGGCTCAAGGAACAGCTCAGCCAAAAGTGACACAAATATAAGGGAAAGTAAAACTTACGAGAGTTCTTGAAAGATCAATATAATAATAGACCCGAATCCTTTCCAGCACAACATAATACTCGAACAACCCATAACCAAAAACAAAACAAAATAAAATAAAGCAGTAGATCTGAGAAACTGATGCATTTGTCTTCAAACTCCTAGCTAGAGGTGTGGATGAAAGCAAGCCAATTCAAGCTAATCTTGTGCGAAGTACTTTGAGAGAGAGCACCACAATGAAGCATTAAGCCGTGTTGACTCAAAACGAACAAAACAAGGAGTTTCCTTGTCATGGAACACTCTTTGGTTTCTTTCAAACCATAATTCAACAATCCGACGAACTGGATCAATACGACACCAATGATGATATGGATTTTGTCAACAATGAGGAGGCGCTTTCACTCCATTATTCCACAAAAGATTTGGAATTTTCTTTAAATTTGGCCCTACTAGAATCTGCTGCACATTCTCTCTGAAGTCATTACCAAAAACCCAGCAAATATTAAAGCACTTGAAGAGGGATCTCCAACAGTTACTTGCATAGGTGCAGTCAAAGAATAAATGCTGAAGAACCTCCCCTTCAGCTTTGCATAAGGCACACCAATTAGGAGATAAACTGTGAGAAGGCAGTTTCTCTTGTAGAGCAGAAGAGCAATTGAGCAGCCCAAACAGCATGATCCAAACTATAATATTCACTCTCCGAGGACTCCTGGACTTCCATAAAGCTTTCTTTATACTATTTTCAAGAGGGGAAGCCAAAGAAAGGTGCTTAACTAGTGATTTAACTGAAAAATAACCATTAGCTTCAAGAGACAATGAACAAATATCTTGGCAATTCCCTTACCTTCTTCTTAGAGACAATGCTCAACACATTTTGAAACTCTATAATCTCTTCTTTCTTTTAAAAGTCCTGAAAGTGATGGACCAAGAGGAAGTGGAATGATGAAGTCAAGCTGTTGCCCATTTAGTTTCCATTGGAGACATTTTTGCAAGGCCTTACCCCTTTCTACTTTTAGTTCTCTTTTATCCTAGATGGGTGTTCTAAATGTGTTTGACCCATCTTGAGAGGTAGCATTAAGTAAAAATGTTATTGCTTTACTTTCTTACTTTCCATTGTTTGACAGTTGTATCACGTGGCTATTTATACAGCCTTGCATTAATGAATGAGTATGCAAGTTTATTAACTCTCACTCTTAACAGGCTCTCCTACTTTAACTTTAACAGGCTCTCAATCACAATTTCATTATCAATGAAATTATGATTGAAAATTTCTCACTAAAAAAAAAAAAAACTTAACAGGCTCTCCTACTTTAGCTTTTCATCCTTGGTAGTGAAAAAGAGATTGCATTTTTGTATTGGGTTTATCTGTGAGTATGGGGGAGGAGCGGACATTATTGTGCTTTTTCTGTTGAAAATGTCCGTTCTTTGCTCTTACTGTCTCTTTTTCTTTCAGTTGGCTAATGTGCAGTGTCCTCGAGATACTCATTTCTGGGTGTACGATGATGGATCTTATGAGGAAGAGGGTCAAAATAATATTAAAGGAAACATATGGGGAAAGGTTCTATCATTTGCATCGACCTTTTGGTTTTAATTGCAGTAAAGACTTATCATGCTGATTATATAATGACTATTGGTAGGCAGGCATCGACCCGCTTGCTGTGTTCGTTATTTTCACTTCCAGTACCTCCCGGCAATCTCCATGGAGCCAAAGAAGATCCAACCACCATATCTGGCAGGTCTGGTTTGGAGCATGGGAGAATTGATAAGCTTCTCTTGTTTGGGATTGAAGGATCTGGAACTAGCACTTTGTTTAAGCAGGCACGTGCCACATTATTTCTTTTTACCCTCAATTAAGCATTACTTTAGTTTCCAGAATTGCTCCCATTTCATTTCATTTCCGATTCTGATGCCATCTTCAGCGGCACAGAAACTTATTATGATTTGATCTTGATGTGAAGTGCATATAAGCTGACCCTAGACACATAAGGTTGTAGAAAATAGTACTAATAAAAAATATTGATGATTTGTTTGTTTTGCTTAATCATCGAGTCAACTTTTCATGGTAAATTTCATACATCAATAAAATTTGTTTCTTATCATAAAAAAAGAATTTTTCATGGTAAATTATGATTTGGACGTCCTCTAATTCAGTGAAAGTCCATTCTTTCTTGGTATTTTTTATTTGGAATTTCATAGCATCTTTTTAATACTCAAGGTATCTTCTGCCCCGTTTCTATGGAACAGGCCAAATTTTTATACGGGAACAAGTTCACTCCAGAAGAGCTTCAGAATATAAAGCTTATGATCCAAAGCAATATATATAAGTATCTTAGTACTTTGCTCGAAGGCCGGGAGCGGTTTGAAGAAGAAGCTATTATTGAGAAGGAAACTGGAGCGGCTGTAGAAGAGAAATTGGATGCTGAAAAGGATGCTGCAGGTCTGGGATTGCTTATAAATTTCCGTTTGTTAATTAGAAGCCTTTCAGTTTCCACATTGAAAAGAATTTAACTCCCTTTTCTGTCACTATAATAAAAAGAGACCCACAATTTTTTTTTTTTAATTAAAAAAAAGGAAACTGACACTTTTCATTAAGTAAATGAAAAGAGTCTAATGCTCAAGATACAATAAATTCTAAGCAAAAAGATAAATCAAACCTTAGAGACATAAAAGCTCCAAAAACATAGCCAAAACAACATAACAGAGAAAACAAACAACCACTTATAAGCAGGACCTAGCTAGATCAACCGTGATGCGTGACGGTACTAGACGATTGGCATTTATATTTTTTGGTTAGTGATAAACCATTTATAGCACGTTCCCTACAAATAAAATATGTTGAATGGATTTATTCATGATAGTGCTATTCGATGGTTTTATTTTTAATTAACCCCAGAATTGCAGAGTAGAATTTGTTGATTTATCTCTAAAATTTCTTGTGGGATGATACTTCATTATTCTGCAAAGACATCATGGATCCAGCAGTTTAGGTAAGCAAGCAAGGGGTCAAATTGTGGGGATGACATTTACATATTGTAGCAATCTTTAATAGTATGTGCGAAAGGTTCTTGCTGTACTATTTAACCTGTATTTAGATGAAATCATTAATCGATTTCACTCATGCAGTTGACTTGGATGGTGCCACATCATTGATTAGTCTGTATATTATTTTGGTTGTGGCATCTACTACATCTGTGCTGTGAGTGAACTAGTGGCTGAGCAGTTTCGATGGGTACTAATTTCTCTCGGAACATGCAGAATTGAAGGTTGCACAAAGCTGAATGATATGAAAAGGAATATTATAGTGATTCTGCACAAGGAATTAGATTGAGGGGTGTTGATACTCCAATGAAATTTGATCAGCACGTTGGTCACCTTGAGGCCCAACTGTCCAAGAAAGACAGTAAGAATTAGGAAAGATCATGAAGTTCGAGTTCGATGAACTATGGGTAATTTCAAGACTTATTGCACATAATGATTGGAAGAAAATAGCAGTGGTTTTGGAAGATCATTTCAAAACCAAAGTGTTAATCAATCCATTCCTTAGGCTTTGATTAAAGTTGTCAATGGAAACTTAGCCAATTTTATTAAATCTCCAGGAAAATGGACGGCTTTTGAGGATTTTCATTTGCATTTTGAAAAATGGAATAGCAGAATGTCATCCAAGATTTATAAAGGGATACAGGGGGTTGGATTTTAAATTTTTTTTGTAAAGGAAACGATACTTTTCATTGATAAAATGAAAAGAGACTAATGCTCAAAGGACAAGGAAACCAAACTAAATTACCAAAAATACCAAAAGGAATACAAGGAAAAGAGGACAAAGTAGGAGAGGAAATCAATCCAGAACACAACGTGAAGAGTCTTGAACCTGAGTTCAAACAAAGTGAGCAAGCCAAGGAAAAGACTTGTATAAACAGCTGAACTCTTTCAAACCCAAAGCTTTAGCAGAACTTAAATGCCAACTAATCTTGAGAACATGCACACAAAACAGAGATGCTGCCAAGACTATGTAATCAAACAAAAGAAGAGGGCAGGAAGCTAGAGAATGAAGAACCCGAAAGATATCACAATAGCCTTCACTATCTTCGAAAAGACATATTCCTTGAACGTGTAGCTTCAACCCAAAGGTCTGCAAACAAAACAATGTGCAAAGGAACATTCTAAAGGACCTTAACCCACTTTACACAATTGAAGACAATTTTAATCCTTTTGATCTCCTATCTCATCTGGAAGGCTTGCTCTCTCTTCTCTCCTCCCATCCTTTCCTCAGTTTCCTGATAGCCCTCCTCCGTCTCTGATCATTTTTCTGGCAGCATCTTCTTCATCTTGGCTCTCTTTGCAATCTTTTATAATCCTTGTAGCAATGGAAATCAAGAGTTGCAGTATTGATAAGAACCTCTTATGTTCTTGGTATAATGGTAATGGATTCTTTGTGGCAGACTTGAACAAGAATCAAAAAGCTTTCCTTTCTTTTTTTTTGGAAAGGAAAATGACCTTTATCATTCATTAAAAGAGAGTACAGGAGTTGTGTACTTGAAAATAAAGGCAAAATACAAAACCAAAACCAAAACCAAAGGATCAGCAGATGCACCCGGGCATCTCAACTAGGTTGACACCCCCATAGTGCCCTCATCATATCCAACGTTACAGAGGGAACCTTATAAAGCTACCAATAAGGTTAAGAACTATGAAACGAGAACATTCAGAAGCTTTACAAACTGAAGCTACAAAATTCCGAGAACAAAACAAAAAACAACAAATACAACAAAAGTGACAAAAATACTGAAAATTCGAACACACGAATTTGAAGAGCCGTCCATTGACTTTTGAAGCTAGTTTTCCAGTTGAATGAATGCCTGCCAGTTTAAACTTATATCTTGTAGGGAGTAAGCTTCAAAACACTTAGAAAGGGAGCACCAAAGAGAAGCATTAAGCTTTGCCGCCTCAAACCGAGCAAACCAAGGAATTTCCTTATCGTTGAACACTCTTTGGTTCCTTTCAAACCAAATCTCAGCCAGCACTGCTTTTGTTCCATTAATCCATAGGAAATTTGAGCTTTTCTTGAGGGCTGGCCCAGAAAGTGGCTGCTGTACGTTGCTTTTGAAGGAGCTGTCAAAGACCCAAGAAGTGGTGAAGCAATTGAAAAGTGCTCTCCAACAATTTGTGGCGAAAATATAATCGAAGAAAAGGTGTTGAAGGTCTTCCTTGGCTGATTTGCAGAGGGCACACCAATTGGGGGAGATATAAAGGGAGGGCAGCTTCTGTTGTAACACAGAGGAGCAATTAAGAGCTCCGAAAAGCATTATCCACACTGTTATATTAACTCGCCTAGGACTGTTGGACTTCCAAAGAGCTTTTTGAAGGTAAGGTGAGAGTGGTGAGGCCAATGAGAGGTGGTTTACCAGTGATTTAACTGAGAAGGAGCCATTAGCTTCTAGGGACCAAATGCGAGTATCTTGTCTAATATTAACTTCTTTCTTGACCACCAAGGTTAATAAATTTTGGAACTCTAAAATCTCTTCTTCCTTTAAGAATCTTTTGAAGTTGATGGATCATGAAGAAGTGTGAAAATCCCAATGGTTTGAGATTGAACCGTTTGGGTTGGTGGTTAAACCAAACAAGGTAGGGAATCTGTCTTTAAGAGGAGTATACTCCAGCCAAGGGTCTTGCCAAAACGAAATTCTGTTTCCATTTCCCAATTTAAAGGTTGCCAATACCTCAACTTTCATCTATGCTCTTGAAATGCTGATCCAAGGGCTGCGAAGGCTACAATGTACCTTACCGGAAGTGTGCCATCCAAAGAGGCTGCTGCCATGAATACTCGTGATAACTTGTCTCCACAAGGAGGTTTGTTCTTGCATAAACCGCCAGCCCCATTTGGCTAAAAGGGCCAAGTTCCTAGCCTTCAAACCTCCTAGCCCAAGTCCCCCATCTTCTTGTTTTTTAGATACAAACTCCCATTTCGAAAGGTGGTTTATCTTACCACCTTTGTGACCTTCCCAGAAGAAATTTCTTATGGTTCTTTCTAAGGCTGAAACCACTTTTTCAGGCATCAGAAAAGAGGACATATAGTAGATTGGTAGATTAGAGAGGACTGATTTGCAAAGAGTAACTCTTCCTCCCCTTGATAAATTATATCTTCTCCACTTGTCAAGTTTCTTATGCACCTTGTCTATAACCGACTGCCAAAACTCCACTTTTTTTGGATGTCCCCCAAGGGGGAGGCCCAAATATAAGAAAGGAAGGTGTGCTAGTTGACAATTCAGCCTTGAAGCTACTGCCCTCAACTTGAATTCTTCTATATTAATCCCACAAATGGCAGATTTTTCCCAATTAACCTTCTGCCGGGAACACCACTCAAAAATTGCAATGGATTTTCTAAGAATATCTAGCATGTCATCTTCATACTTACAAAATAGCAAAGTATCATTAGCAAATTGAAGAATGGAGATCTGAACTTTGTTTTTTCCAACCACAAAGCCTTCATACAAGCCTTTTTCCCGGGTTCTGTCAACCAACACGCTTAGCAAATCACTAACCAAAAGGAAAAGAAAGGGAGAGAGGTGTCTCCTTGTCTAATTCCCCTTGTGTCTTTAATTCTACCTCTTGGTCTTCCTTTTATGAAGATGGAGAACATTGGATTAGAAATACAACCCATAATCTAAGAAATCCTTTTGGGGTGGAAGTTTCTTCCATGAAGGATTTTTTCAAGAAACTCCCAATCTACTTTGTCAAAGGCTTTTTCAAGATCGAGTTTCAGAATCCAATCTTTCCTCTTCTTGCTTCTGTAGTCTTCTACTGCCTCATTTGTTATTAGAATCGGGTCAAGGATTTGCCTACCTTCAATGAATGCACTTTGAGTTGGGCCTATTAAGCTAGGCGTGATTTGTCTTTCCGCAAGAACTTTGGCTATAATCTTATAGACTATAGTAGATAAACTAATGGGTCTGAAGTCTTTCACTGAGACTGCCTCGCCTTCTTTTGGATTAGGCAAATGAAGTTTTCTTTAACACATGAATTGAGCTTTCCATTGTGATAAAACTCATAAAAAATGGCCTTAAGATTGTCTTTTAGTAAATTCCAGAATCTTATATAAATTCTATGGTAAAGCCATCCGGACCTGGTGCTTTGTTTCTTCCCAAACGTCTTTATTGCTTCCTTAATTTCTACTAGGTTAAATCTGGATACCAGCTGACCATTTTGTTCGGTAGAGACCCTTGTCCATTCCAAATTCTGAGGGAGTGATCGAGAGGCCGGGCATTTTGAGTAAAGACAGCCATAGAATCCCAAGATTAAAGCTTCTACTTCTCTGAAGGACTTTGTTGGATCTCCTTGATCATTAATCAACTCGGTAATTAAACTTCTTCTTTTTTTGGCTGCAAGGAACCGATGGAAGAAAGCTGTATTCTCATCCCCCAATTGTAGCCATTTCAGCTTGCTTTTTTGTATAAGATCTCTTTCCTCTGTTTGATAAAGAGATATTAAGTCTGCTTTTAAGGAGATTCTTATATCTTCCTCTATTGAGAAACCCTCTTGACTTTCCACAATCGTATCTCTTCTTCTTATTTCTTCCCGTGGTGCATCTTCATTAGCTTTCTGTCGTTTTACTTCTTCTGCTAACCATCTTTTTAGGGCCTGCTTCAGGCTTCTTAATCTAGCTGAGAAAACAAAACCAACCCACCCTTGTTGACTTTCTACATTTAAAGATCTTTCAATTATTCTACAACAATCCTTGTTAAGTAACCAACTATTACAAAGTCTAAATGGAGAAGGTCCCCATTTGAAAGCTCCAGCTTCAACAAGAGTGGAAAGTGGTCGGAAATTGGCCAAACTTGTCTTGATACTCTCGAGTTCTCAAAGAAATCATCCCATTTGTTTGAGATAAAGAATCTGTCTATAAGCGATCTTGATACTAATTCACCTTCTCGTGACCAAGTGTATCTTCCATTTGACATTGGAATTTCAAGTAAGTTTGAATTTCTAATGAAGTTGTTAAAATGTCTGATTTCTCTTGTTGTTCTCCCCAATGGATATCTTTCTTGTCTTCTTCGAATGTAGTTAAAATCTCCATCGAGACACCAAGAATCTTCACATTTTTCAGCTAGGGATGATAGTTCAGACCACAATCTCTCTTTCTATGTAGTTGTTTGGACCATAAACATTTGTTATCCAACACACTTTCTTGCAAATGGTATGGTATTTTATTGTTAACGAGAATTCTGCCTTAACAATCTCAGAGACTGATAACTTGCTTTCATCCCACAGTGTCAGAATGCCTCCTGATCTACCTTGCGATTCCACAAAAGCCCAACACATTTCCTTTGAGCTCCATAAGCTTTTTATGGATGGAAGGTCGAAACTATCCTTTTTCGATTCTTGAAGCAAAACAATGTTCGGATTTACTTTGTTCAGGATCTCTTTATAACCAACCTTTTTGTTTTATCACCAAGACCCCTAATATTCCATGAGATGATCTTCATTTGAGACTCTTATATCAAAATTTTCTGTAGGAGCGACAAAGTTCCAGTCCTGATTAAGCCAAGATAATGTCACAGATTCCCAAGAAGGAGTTGAGCTATTGAGGTAAGTTAGAAAAGGTTTGGGGGGGGGGGGCTGGAATAGAGACTTTTAATGCTTCTGTCTCCTGATCTTCATCACTGTGAAACAGAAGATTCAAATCCATGTCGGCTCCAACTAGATCTTCATCATCCTTGTGGTTGAAATCATGTTCCTCATTTTCTAAATCTTCACTGCTAACACTGACGATTGAAGCTTCATCAAAACCTTGTGAGAGTCTTCTTGGATTGAGAGACTCAATGGAGGAGCCTTGCACGAAAGGAAAAGTTGGGTTTGAATTTTTGAGAAGTTGAGGAGTAGATGAAGATTGTTTAGAAGTAAGTTTAACTAACCTTTCCATCTTGGCATATGGAATTTGAATCCTGGCACAACAATCCTCAAGAAGATCTGAGTTTGCGATTAAGGACCATGATTTAAAGGAGGACCTTCGTCTTCTTGCAAAGTGCTTGGGGAAGGGTTTGAAGAGGCGCGTACACTGCCTAGAGATTGAGGCTGATTCGTCTTCAAATTCTTTCAGAGGCTTTTGAGTTGTCGGGGAACTAAATTGGTCTGCAATGTAAAGCTGAATGCTAGAGGGCTGACTGGCTAATTTCTCCAAATGATTAACTGCGTCATTAATGTCTTGTGTTGAAGTGTTAATAATTAATTTGGACTTTTCACTGACCAAAGAGGGAGAGGGGGGCCGATTAGAATATGAATTGCCCGTTTTTTCCTCTCTCTTTAAAGCAGGTGACTCTTCAGCTTCCTCTGAGTGTCATGCGCCTCCCACATGAGGGTGATGCTTCGTATTCCGTGTTTCTTCAAAAGAGAACCGTTCAACTGCCGAAGGGGAATTCACTCCAACACAAAGTGGTTGATCTGACTTCTGCAGCCTCCTCTGGGAGGACTCTTCATCTTCCTGAGAGAATTGTGCACCAACTATTGAAGACGGACTTTTCATCTTCCTATGTGACTGTTGTGGAACTTTTTTCAGAAAAGCATAGGGATTCCTTGAGAATTCTGGTTTAGACTGCTTGGATTCAAGAAATGACCATTCATCTTTCAATTCATTGACTGTGATTCCTTCGTCCTTCATTACTTGATTTAATCGGACTAAATCAATCTGATTTGAAAATTTATGTACAAATAACTCATCTTTAACTCTTGCGGGAGGGTCTAAACATTCTATAACTCCAAAATTCAAAAAGATACTTCCTCTAGTCTCATCTTTTATTTCAGTCGTTACTAGCATGAAACCACACAAATTTCTAGCAACCTGAATTCTTGCCTCAGCACAATTGGTAAGATTGAGAGTGTCTAATGCAATATTCTCAAGCCCTCCAAAGTAGGCTCCAATAGTTTCAACGATGCTTCTGTTCCAATAGTCTAAAGGTAGATTTTTTATTGAGATCCACCCCCCAAAACCTTTCATAACCAAAGGCCTACCATGCTTATTTTTGTTCCATTTTTCAAAAAGTAAATGGTAGGGACCGATTGATTTCCATTTACCTAGTTCTTCGATCAACTTTTCAAGGGTTCCTTGATCGACTTTGATAATGGCTTTATCTACAAATAAAGGATTAATAATGACATCCGATTGAAGGGCTTGTTTCATCACTTTTGAAATCTCCTTCCAATCATTGAATACAAATAACCTCGAGATGATCCATAAGTTGTTGAAATCTTCCTTGAGCACTTCGGAGTTCTTTTGGACCCAAAAGGCCTTCTTGCTTGTTTAAATGAGGACGGAGCTGAGGGCTGCTTCTGTTTGTTGTCACTCTTGGTTGATGAATCTGGGGTATTGCACTTGAGATCTCCTTTTCCTTTTACCACATCCGCAAAACTTGTTCCATTTTTGACCTGAGAATTTGGCACTAATGTAGCTATGGTGGGATAAGCAGGGGCTGTTGGAATCTTCTTTGATAGCAGACGTGAATCCTCACTTTTTTTTAAGAAACTTTTAATCATACTGATGAAAGAATGCCAACCTTGTTGCTTAGGACCTTCTAGGACATGAATAAAAAACCGACCTCCGGTTGATGGCCACACAACAAATCTCAAAACCCAATCAGAAAAATCCCTGAACTTGGATAACCTTGTGACTCCATCGCAACCTCTGTCGTTGCTGAGAAAATAAAGTTTACTCGAATTTGCTAATAGCTTGGATGCTTGCTCCACAAATCATCTCAGTTGTGCCCTTGAGAGGGACAGCACCCTACAAGCTTCCATGTCCTGAATGTAGTACTGATTATACTTGGTCCAAATACAAAAGGAGTATCCATTCACGTTACAACTTTCTATTTCCATAAGGTAGTATCTTGAGTAGTATAACTCTGATGAAAGGAATGATGGTAGGGAAGAGAGAAAGTTGCCGGAGGATGATCGGAAAGGAAAGGAGGGAAGAGAGGAGAGAGGAGAGAACAGAGAGAACTGACCTCATTCCAAAAAGCTTTCCTTTCATTTGCAATGATCACTTGGTGGTTAGAAGCACGTTTGTCTGAATTACTTCTCCATCCAGTCTACACTTTCTTCTTGGAAAAAATTAAAATTTGACGAAGGGGTTAATTGCTTATCAAAATTCTGTGCTTCGGGAGTTTCGTTTGTGGAGTGCATTATATGGCCATCTTTGGGAGGTAGGAAAAATATCCAAGTTCCAGTTGGTGTTGATAAACAAGGATGGCAAGTGTTTAGGTCAATGATCTGTGATAGTAAAAGTTTATGTACTCCTTTAGGTTCTACTCAATTAGTCTCTTGGAAAATAGTTGTTGAAGTCGTCTTTGATCCAAGTGTCAATAAGAAGTCATATTCTCTTTTGTCAAAGTCTTATGCTGAGGTTCTTCGGTTGGCGTCTAAACCTCGTATTTTGAAAATTTCAGATTGTATCGAGGGTAAAAAAGATACTTTTGTTCAGTCTTCTTACTGGATAAGGAAAGAAACAGAGATGGACATCAATTTTGATTCTTGTTTGCTTGTGACTCACTTGATGGCACATTATTCATGGTTGGAAGTTAGAAATCTCTTGAGGAGTATTTTTCGTCTTCTGCCTTGATAAACCCTTCTACAACTTCTATGTATACTATTGAAATCACCACCAATGCACCAAGGTACAGTGTGCACTTCCAATATTAATACCAGAGGTTTGATTCAAATCAAGTTTCAATAGAGCTTTATCAGCCATGAACGGGTTGATTACCACTCTAGATTGGAGATGCTCCTCCAAGGCAGTCTTCACAACGGACCATGAATGGTGAGCAAACAGTCTAGAGACCACAAATAAGGAGTTCAAATTCAGGTTCAACATTTCAGATTCCATTTTTACCCAGAAGGATGAAGGACTAACTTGGGGATGCTTAAAATTTGAAACACCTTGTTTAAGTACTGCTGCATAAGAACTTTTTTTTGTCCAAAACAGCAGTTGATGCAGCAAGATTTCGATTACCCAACTTTTCAGATTGATCAGTGGAGGCTAGGGGTCTATTGATATTGAAACTAACCATTTCTTTAAACTCTTGCCAGCCAGAGTTGCCATCTCCATAAGGAATGTGAATGTTCTTCCTTCCACCTGTTGAAGGCCAGACCGCACACTCCACAAACCACCTGTCATTGATACGAAACTTTGAAAGACAGATTACGCTTTGATCTACTCTTTCTTTAAGTTAAAAGAACTCAAAAGTCGGACTGCTTAATAACCTTTTCAAGCTGAAGTCGAGCCACTTTGCATTGTCATTGAGAAGAATACTTTCTGGCCTCTTTTCAAATCCTCCACAAAGAAGCCATTGCCAACTTGCCACATACAGAAAAAATGATCCCTAATAGTACAACTTTTCACCTTCATAGCTCCTATGCCTATTCAGCTTACAACTAAAAGTGGCTTAAGGGATTGGCAAACCTAAATGGCCGGAGAAGTTTCAGAAGAAGCGAGGAAGGAGGCTAGGAGGGATGGGGGAGGGGGAGTTCCAAGAATTTCAGATATAAAATTATTTCCAACTTCGATAGCAGAATTGATCAATGACCATGGAATCCCAACTAGATCCTACCGAGAAATTGAAGATCTTATTTTGGGGTTTTATTCCTCTCTTTATTCCAAATGTGAAGGGATTCGATCAATACCATACAACCTTGAATGGCCAAGAGTAACAAGAAACCAAAATGAGCAGCTTGTGGCAAGATTCACCCTTACAGAAATCAGAGAGGCAGTGAATGAGTTGGAAAGGAACAAGGCCCCTGGTCTGGATGGCTTTACACCAGAATTTGTTCTTAAATTTTGGAATCAACTAGAGGATAACTTCTCTAGGCTGTTCGACGAATTTTACTGCGACGGAAAGTTAAACTCGTGTTAAAGAGAATTTCATATGTCTCATTCAAAAGAAGGAAGATACGGTTTTGGTAAAAGACTTTAGGCCCTTGTGTATAAAATAATTGCAAAACTGCTAGCTGAAAGACTCAAAGGGATCATGCCAAGCACTGTAGCTCCAACTTAAAGTGCGTTCATAGAGGAGAGGCAAATTCTTGACCCTATTCTCATAGCCAATGAAGCTGTAGAAGGCTATAGATCTAAAAGGAAAAAAGGATGGATTCTAAAGCTGGACTTAGAAAAAGAATTTGATAGAGTGGATTGGGACTTCCTCGAGAAGGTGCTTCATGGAAAAAACTTTGATATTAAATGGATTTCTTGGATAATGGGATGCATCTTCAATCAAAAGTTCTCCACTTTCATAAATGGAAGACCAAGAGGAAGAATTAAAGCTACTAGAGGAGTTAGGCAAGGAGATCCTTTTAGCAAGAAGTTTTGGCATACTCGTGAGACTTGTTGGAAAATACATGGCAAGCCTCCACAGTGTTTTAAAAAGCCCACTCGGGCGCGCGCCGAGGCCTAAGGCGCAGGTCTGGCGCCTCGCCTTGGAAAAGCGAGGCTCACAAAATAAGGCACGCCTTAGGCACATGTTTTTTGTGAAGCCCCAAGGATCAAAGCCTTGTGCCTTGGGGCTTTTCAATTATTTTTAAAAAATAGTAATAATTAGGGATTTTCCTTCTTTATTAACTAAAAGGATCAAGTTTACCAAACCTAAATGCAAAATTTCTTGTATTTTGGGTCCCTTTTTTTCCATATTTCAACTTCAATTATACTCTCTTTTTAATGTAATATTTTTATATATAGTGTGCCTCACAAAAAAAAAGCCCGCGCTTTTTCATGCGTCTTGCGCCTAGGCTCCAGAGGGCCATTGCACCTTAAGGCGCCTTGGGCATTTAAAAACACTGAGCCTCCAGGATGGAAACCAAAGGCCGAACGTACTCTCCATACTATGGTTGAAAATTCACAAGAACATCAGGTCAAATCAACTGCATCTCAGTTCACTTCAGAACAAGTAGAACAAATCCTAAAATTATTCAATCCTAACACTTCTCCATCACTTTCGTTTGCACAAAATGGTAAATTACATTACGTGTCTTCCTTCTCTCAACAACAAAATCTTACCTGGATGATAGATTCAGAGACACTGATCATATGACTAGTTCGTCTAGCCTTTTTTTCTTCTTATAAACCTTGTGCAGGAAATAAAAACGTGAGAATGGCCGATGGTTCTTATTCTACCATAGCTGGTGTTGGTAACATTTCAATATCATTGTCTTTGGTCTTATCTAATGTCTTGCATATTCCCAAGTTGACTTATAGTCTTATATCTATAAGAAAAATCAGAAAAGACCTAGCATGCCCTTCCAATTTTTCATCTTCACTCTGTAAATTTCAGGACCTAGCCTTGGGGAAGATGATTGGCAGTGCTAGGGAAAGTGGTGGTCTCTATTTTCTGGATGAGGAGTCCAACTCAAATAAAGAAGCTCAAAGAAGTTCATGCCTCCAAACAATGTTTGTTTGTAGTAATGATGAAATTTATTTATGGCTTTAGACTAGGTCATCCAAATTTCTTTTATTTAAAAAGATTGTTTCCAAACTTATTTCGTAATAAAGAACCGTCACTTTTCCAATGCGAAATTTGTGCATGTGCAAAACATCATTGAAGCTCATATACTCCACATCCATATCAAGCATCTAGGCCATTTACATTAATTCACTCTGATATATGGGGCCCTTCACGAGTTAGAACATGTCATGATAAAAGATGGTTTATAACTTTCATAGATAACCATACTAGAGTTTGTTGGGTTTATTTGCTAAAGGGGAAATTGGAGGTAGAGAGCATTTTCAAACAGTTTTACCATATGGTTTACACTTAGTTTAATACTAAAATTCAAATTCTTCGTAGTGATAACGGTAGAGAATATTTTGCTCAAGTTCTTGGAAGTTTTTTATGGAGAACGGGATAATCCAATAGAGTTCTTGCAATGATACACCACAACATAATGGTAGGGCTGAAAGGAAAAATAGACACTTGTTAGAAGTAGCTAGAACTCTCATATTTTTATGAATATACCTAAATATCTTTGAGGTGAAGCTGTGTTACACTCCACATATTTGGTTAATAAAATACCATCTAGAGTTTTAATTTTTAAAACTCCGATTCAAGTTCTCCAAAAAAGAGTTTCCAAAAACCAAAATTAATAAATTCAATGGATCTAAAAATATTTGGATGCACAATTTTTATTAAAAATGCTGATAAGGGTACTAGTAAATTAGATCCAAAAGCAAGAAAATGAGTTTTTGTAGGTATTGCTCCAAACCAAAAAGGATACAAATGTTATGATCCTACAACTAGGAAATTTTTTGTTTCTATGGATGTACAACTTTTTGAAAAACAACATTTTTTTTCCAATTCAGATTCAGGGGGAGAATACACAAAATCAAATTTGGAAATGAAAACACTCAGAATAATCTAGAATCCATAGAAATACTAAGTTTACCACCCATACCACCACAAGATCTAGAAGTTATTGCCAAAACTCCTAATAGTTCTTCAGGAAAGAATACTCTAGAATTCCTTAGTTGTGGAAAAGATGATTTCGTTGAGGTAGTATAAGATATAAATTCGAATTTAAAACATGGAAGTCAGAATCTAGGAGTAAGTCCTGAGTCACAAATAAATTGTAAAGATACTCCATCCAAAACTCTCGAATTTGACTTAGAAAATGTGCATACTCAAAATTTTTCTAAAAAAAAAAAAACAGCATCATTATTCTGAAAACAGATCACGCTTGGAGTCAATGAAACTCTTTGGGCAAGCATATGAGAGAAGGATAAGCCATCAAGAACCTGAAATTGTCACTCCCCGGATCTGTCAAGAGTCGGAACCAAGATCAGAAAATCCAATAGGTGAAACTTCCATCTCAGATCTTGACATTTCTATAGCCTTACGGAAAGGGAAACGCTCATGTGCCAAATATCCCATGTTAAATCATGTGTCACACTCAAAACTGTCCAAATCTTTTGCTTTCTTTACTTCTAATGTCACAAACATTCAAATTCCCAATAGTATTGTTAAAAGGAAATTAGGGTTTATTCCTAATTATTTTATTTTCCATTATTATTTTTTTTGGTATTTTTCCATTTATGTATTTTCCTTTATTGGTTTATTGGTGTCTATTTATTCATCTAGTAGAAGGTTGATTATGTACTCTGAATTGCTCTGAATTATTCAATAATGTACAAATTTAACATGGTATTAGAGCTCTAGGGTTTTGTATTATTGAACTCTAGTCGCCGCCGCTCTAATCTTTGCTGTATTATTGAACTCTAGTTTCCATGATTGATTAGAATTAGGATTAGTTTCCTTGGTTTATTTGGATTAGGATTAGTTTCTTTGACTAATTAATATTAGGATTAGTTTCTTTTATTAATTAGGATTAGGATTAGTTTGCTTTCCAATTCTCTATAAATAGAGAGATTGTCTTCTTATATTGACAACTTTCGATTCATAATAAAAACTTTGATTTTATATTGGAGATTCCTCTTCTTTCATCTCCTAGGCTACATCAAAATTTGAAGGATTCATGGGACCATCTATCAATGGGGAGATTTTTTATTTTTATCCATTCTCCATAAGAGGGCACCATCTGAATCTTGTAATAGGCTTTAATGCTCCAAGGCTCAAATTTCACCTTAAATGATCCAACCCTATACCAATCACATATGTTGCTTAAAATTAACCATTGTTCCCTATTTTCGACTGCCAAGATGGCCTTGTTGGGTTGTAGTGGGCTAATGGAGCCAAAATCCGACCCTTTTGTAAAGCGCTAAGTATTTATGCCAATTTTCGTGTAAGTTTTTTCGATAGATGATGATGGATTTTTCTGGGTAGAAAGCTGCAAGTTCATTCGAATCTGATTGTGAAGAAGGTTGTTGCTGATGGGGATTTTTGGCTGATCACTAGTCTTTGTTGTTGTCTGATGGGGATTTTTGGCTGATCACTAGTCTTTGGCAGAACATGGAGAGCTTCTTTGTTGGAGGTAGCTGATGATACATAGCTGGGTTTCTGTTTGTTGTTGGACTGTGTTTGGTTGGTGCACTGAGAAGAGGGAGGAAACTATTCCACCCAACTTTGTTGTTGCCTCCTGGTAAGATAATTTTATTTAACCCTCTATTTACACCAAGCTTGACTATCTTGGCAAAAAGGGCCTTCCGGTTAGATATTTTTTCCACCCATAGATCATACTCCATTAGTCTAGACTTAATGAAGAATTTTGGTTCAATGGTGCTTCAACCAACGAAGAAAAAGTGTTGTGGAGCCATGTGAGGGATTCTCAGTGAAGGATTTCTCCCTAGAAGCTTCAGTGATCTTGATGCCAATAGATGTCTCAATGGTAAAAGTTTGGGGGAGGGGGTGAAGATGTCGAGCCGTCTCTCCGAGCATCTGATTAGTTGGTTGGAGAACTACCGAGGTTGGCAGTGAGAAGGGAAAGGAAAGGGGAGAGAGGAGAGAGGAGAGAAGGGAGAGCCATCTTTTTTTTGAAAGACAATATCCCCCAGCTATTTGAGAGAGTTGGTTCTCTCCAAATTCAGAAACCAAACAGTACTAATGAAAAGCATAAAAGAAACATAAGGCAAGGATAAACCCCATATAACTCTACAGCCAAAAAGCTCCCTCACAATGTACAACGTGCGCCCACTCTGAAAAATAACCATGTGAAATTCTTTCTTGCCCCTTCTTTGGTATGTCTTGCTTATGGAAAGCCTAACGGACTATTGGTGTTGTGAGAATTTTCAAGCTATTGGGGCATATTTTTGTAGTCTTGTTAGCATAGCAGCTGATACTTTCAATATGATCTTTTGCTCGATGGCTCAAATTCAAGTCCAACATAATGTTTGTGGTTTAATGCCAGCAACAATTGAAATTAAGAATAAAATCATAGGAAATATTTATCTTCATTTTGTTGACATTGAAGTTTTAGACACTCCAAATATAGTTTATGACACTTTATTTGTGAGTGATTTTCTCAATCCAGTTGATCTTTTTTTATTTAAAGCAAGTTATGGAAGATGAAGATATAATCCTATTAAGTCCTGAAGCAGACTTTTTTGAATCTTTTCAAAATTTTCCATTATATATATTTAGACACATGCGCACACACACAATCTTAATAGCCAACCATTGCTTGCCATCTTTTCTGTTTGTTTGTTTTTTCGTTTTTGGGTGTAGTGGGGTATAGCCCCTGTTGGAGGAAAATTAGGGATGGGGTTGCACACGCAATCATACGTTAGACATGGCTTAAGCTGTGCGTTTACGCCCATGCGTCAGAGGTCATGCGTTGGAATGAAAATGCATTAATCTAGTATGCAATGACCACGCATTCCTATCACAAGTTTTCTTACGCTCGCGCCATGTATAACGCAAACGCAAGTTTCTCGGGGAATCCAAGGTCGAACACAGGGACTTGTCACTCAATAATGCTTGTGAAGCAATGCATTTGAGGCGAAGAATAAAAATAAAAAGAAGTTTAATTGATTTACACACTACTCCTACTCCTATCTAAACAGATTGAGCAATAGAAGACTTGCGATGAGAATAGGTAGATACACAACAACCATCAACGCATAGTAATATTTATTATCTTAAATCGCTCGAGTAATCCCAGCTCGTCACACTAATGCATCGCACACCTCTCGGTGATCAGCCGCATGACTATATCTCTATAGTGCATGGTTGCGTCGAACATAAGATTGTACCTATCTCTAGGAACAATGCATACTTTGCTTTAGTACGTTCCATCTCTTACCTTCTCAGGCAGTTAGACGCGACTATTTAACTTATAGACAAGCAATGCAACAACCCATAGACAAGTGTTGCTACAGCCTTTCACCAAGCAAAGAGGATTAATTCACTATACTCGCACAATGCACACCTCTCGGTAGGTTGCTACATGCGTCCTATCTCTAGGCTACACGATTAAATATGCGATCACCTTTGATAAATAAACGATGAAGGTAAATGTTGATAAAGATAAAGATGATGAAGAAGATGGCATTGAAGGAATCAAGAGATGCATTGATTACATAATGTCTTAATATCTTAAGCTAAAATGTAATACAATACAGAGGTTAGAAGAGAAATGGACTCTGCGTCAAGGCTGCCGGTGGTGCCATGGATGAATGGTGGAGATGTCTCTCTCGAGCTCTATCTTCGGTGAAAGCTCCGGTCGTCACTCGGTCTGGTTTGTGGAGGTGAAGAATTCTCACTGAAAATCTTGCTCAAGCTTTTATCTGTGATCGCAAACCTTTGCCTTGAGGCAGAAGTTCGGATGCTTTGAAATGAAGGTCGAAGGGGCTATTTATAGGGTTTAAACGCCGATAGCTATCATGATTGCGTTATGTCTCACTGCTGCCTTTGTCGCGGTATGGGCAATGTCACATTGTCTTATCTTGTTGATACTCCCAAGGTATGAATCCGAGCTTGATTCAGCTAAAGTATCAACGCATTCTACCCATCTTGCGATCATCCTTCTATTATGGTTGTCACACCGTGGCCGCAATTTCCAATTGATTACCGCATTCGTTCGATCACCGCAACTTCCATGCGATGGACGCATTCGATCACCGCAACTTCCATGCGATGGACGCATGCGATCACCGCATGCATTCGTCTATGCGATAGCTCGGTTTTCAGCGCATGCGTTTGTCTTTGTGGTCACCTAGCTTCAGTGCATGCGTTTGTCTGCGATTGCTTATTTCTAACGCATGTGTTTGATTCCTGCGATAGCTACAAAAATAGACACTTTGGCACGGAGTAATGCATAATATTGGGGTCAGTGAGGATTTAGGTGCTAATCGACGCAAAACTCAATTCTTCACAAATTCTAAGTATTATCACCGCATTTCCTACTTATTAGCCCTCATAATTCTAAATAAAAGGCTTATAATAACTGACATTTCTGCCAGTTATCAGCCTCCTTTTCTTTAAAAAAAAATATCTAATGAAAGTTTAGTTTCTCATTAAGAACAATATGAATTCCAATCAGCCCCTCTGTTGATTCAATATTGAAGTTGAGAAATGATACTGTTGATTTGTGAATTTTGGGGTTCTGGCCTTTACCATTTTAATTTTAGCTGCAGAGCACCTTAAGAACATTCTGAAATTTATATGGTAGAGACTTGAGGGTAGAAACGGGAAGCAATATAGAAATTAACCAGCCAATCTTTGGTGAGTACGTTATGTGTTGACTGATTTGTGTAATATATGCAGCTGAAACAGGAGTAACAGAAAGTAAGCAATGTATATATTCAATCAACCAGAGATTTAAGCACTTTTCTGATTGGTTATTGAATATTATGGCTACTGGTGACTTGGATGCTTTCTTTCCTGCTGCCACTCGTGAATATGCTCCAATTGTGGATGAAATGTGGAAAGATTCTGCACTTCAGGAAACATACAGGAGAAGAGATGAATTGCACAGCCTTCCTGATGTTACAAAATATTTTCTTGATCGGGTATGCATCTTTTTTCAAAAATTATATTGTAACTTTTCAATTATGCACCAACACCTTGACAGTTCTTTTCCCCATTCTGAAGGGAGAAAACAGGATGGAAAACTGCTCTGTATCCTTGTAATATTCACGATAACCACCATAAAACTAATTGCTTGACACACAGTGAACAAATCTTTAAATACAGGCAAAAGTAATGAGATTGTATTACGTCAAGTGCAGGATACTAGATTTCTGCATTAAATTACAAGAAATCCTTGTTCTATAATCAATAATAGTCGACTACTTTCTACTATCGAATTCTATAAACTGCTCTTGGTGGAGGATGGAAATTCTCACATTCCTTGCTTTGTTGTTATCACCATAGTTTATTGGATTATGTGAATTGTGGTTTATCACAATGAGTATTGTCTAAAGGTGACTCTCGAACTTTATTTCCACCCTCCCCCAACCTTCAAAAGTATATAATTATAATTTGTGGGTATCCAATTCATTATCTTCAATGGATGTTTCTGCAGGTGATAGAGATATCAAGCAATGAATACGAGCCTTCTGATAAGGATATTTTGTATGCTGAAGGAGTCGGTCAAAGCAATGGCCTCGCTTTTATGGAGTTCTATTTTGATGATAGGAGCCCCATGTCTGAATTATATGGTGAAAATCTAGAACTGCCCCCTCCATTAACGAAGTAAAAAAGTTTCTTTTTCCCCTGGTGTTCTTTTCTTCACTCATTTTTCTTTTTCTCACATTTATGTTTCTTTTTTCTTGCCACAGATATCAACTAATTCAAATAAATTCCAAAGGACTGGTTGATGGTTGCAAATGGTTAGATATGTTTGAAGACGTGAGGGCCATGATATTTTGTGTTTCCTTGAGTGACTATGACCAGATGTGGTGCCATAGTAATGGTCCTCTGCAGAATAAAATGCTGGCTAGTAGAAACTTGTTTGAGCATTTGGTGAGGCATCCTTGTTTTGGGAATACTCCTTTCCTGCTGCTGTTAAACAAGTATGATGCGTTTGAGGAAAAGATAAATCAGGTTCCATTGTCGACTTGTGAGTGGTTCCAGGACTTCTGCCCTGTAAAACCACACAACAATAATCAGACATTGGCACAACAAGCATACTATTACATTGCAGTGAAATTCAAGGAGCTATATTTCTCCATTAGTGGCCAAAAGTTGTTTGTTTGGCACACACGAGCTCGAGAACGTGCTTCAGTGGATGATGCATTTAGATATATTCGAGAGGTTCTCAAATGGGAAGAAGAGAAAGACGATAATATGTACAATATCATTGGAGACGAATCATTTTATAGCACTGAAATAAGTTCCTCACCAGGCATGAATCCAGTTACTTGAGACAGCTGGGCAGTTGTGGTTCTTCTGCAAGGTGGAACGAGCAGTGGAATTGGTTTAGTTCTCAATTGAAAACTTTATGATAGGGTTTTCCAATTTTCACTTTTGGTTTGAATTCTAAATGAATATCATGGTTTATAGATTGAGGAAAAATGGGAATGTCTTTGATACGGCAGGTTTTTTTTTTTTGGGTGGATTTTGGGATGATTTGTTGTCTGTATAGCAAGCGTACCTTGTTTAAATTAAGCAATAAAAAGCAAGCTCTTATTGATTGATTATGTACCAGGTACTAAATTATGAGAAACCAAGTCAAGCTTCAGCTGCTAGGGTTATTGTTATCTCCTTTATTTCATTTTTATCTTTATCATCATATCCATGCTGAATGATAGACTTAACTTTAAGGTTTAAATAATTAAATTGAAATTACAGTCTCGGGGATATGAGAAAACGAAATAACTTCAAATGAGCTCCAGATGTCCCAGATTGCTACGGACTAATATGAGATCTCGCTGACAGAGCAGAATTTTCCTTTTAACAAATGAATTCATTCAAACAGTCGGATTCAATACCAATTTGACAGCAATTGACTATTTTAGCCAATTGAAGACTTTCAAGGGTGGCTCGAACTTCCGCAAAAGGGGTATCAAATACAATGTCAAAAAAGTGAGCGGACACAGAAATCATGGCCCCAGAATGGTCCGAATAACGATGCTTAAGCCAATTAATTGCAAAGCCAACCCATTTTAAAGGCCAAAATGGAAAATGACATGGCTTTGAAAAAATACCAAGTAATCTTCTCTGATGTCATGGACAAGTGAAGTTACACATGTCTTTTTCTCCTCTTTCGTTCACACGATTTTCTTCACCTCCTCAGCATGATTTCGTTTTCCAATGGGTTTTCTTTTTCTCTGGCATAGCTCTGACTAATGATGTGCAGCCAACGGTTGAATCTCGACTCTATTCTTTGAAGCTAGATTTCGTACTTTGAATGATTTGGGAAACTTGGAGAAGATTAGAGATTATGGGCATTTCAGAGTTAAGGAGTTGAAGCCATGGGTGTCGATTCCAATTCAAACAATGATGTGTGAGAGTGAGAGTGAGACCAAGAGAGAAAGTGATCTAACGGAGAGAAAGCGAGAGTGAGAGCGAGAGAAAGGGCAAGAACGAGACGGGTAAAGAGCGAGAGATATAGTGTAACGACCCAGATTTGTACGCATACAGGAAATTAAAATTAAATGTCAAATATTAAGCAGGACAAAATTTTATTTTAAGGGGTGGTAAATGTAATACCCTAGCCCTAATTTAGAAAGCATGAAAACAAATAAAATATATAATTAAGAATGAAAAATATATAAATTTAATAGGAAAATCGGGTGAAAATTTAGAATGGGTATTCATTATCCAAAAATAATGAATAAGGGAGTAGAATTAGGGAGGATTAATTAGAAGTTGGACGCTAGCTAACGGGCAGTAGATAACTTTTTGTTTGGCACTACTCATTGGAAGAATTGGAGGTGAATTAATTGCCCATATACTTTTAAAATTTGAAAGAGTTAAAAAGAAGAAGTGGAATTCACAAGCAGTGAAGGCAACCACGCGTGAAAACTACCGAGATTGGAGAGAAAATTGGAGAGAGCGAGAGTAAAGAGAGCGAGATTCTCAGCGAGACAGTGGGAGAGAGCGGGAGCAAGAGCGAGAGCAAGAGCAAGAGCGAGAGTGGGAATGAGATTGAGAGCGAGAGCGAGAGCGAGACAAGTGAAAGCGAGAGAGAGGGTCGCGAGAGCCAAACCTGCGAGAAAGCTGGAGAGAGCGAGATTCTGAGAATAAAGAGAGCGAGATTTGGACAGAAGCGTGGATTATGCGTTGAATTTGGCCACGATCTTATAGATTATACATGGAGAACCCTAAAATTGAATACAAACAAATGTTGAAGACGTAAGGGCAAACGTTAGCCAAAATTAGGTGTCTTATTAAGAGAAATTCTTAAACCTAAGTAATTTTAAAGAAGCCATTTGTAGGATGAGTTATCACATTGAGAAGAGCCGAAAACCACTATAAATAGGACCCATTGCCGGAAGATTTAACCCATTCTCAAACAAATCTCAGTAACAAAGAATCGTGTGAAAGTAAGTATGAGTGAGGAAGTTCTGTGAGGTTAGAAGAGATAAAAGCTTGGTGAGGTGCTGCCCAAATTTCCTTCTAGTTTAAGAGGGAAAGCTCTATTGATCAAACCATAGGGAATAATAAGAAATAACTAGAATCGCAGTCAAGGTAGTTATCTCACCAGTGTTTCATGGTAGTGTACCTTTAATATGTTGCATAATTATGTGATTGTTATGTTGCATTACATGTTTAAAATATATTTGTCGACAAGATTAAATTTTATGTTGCATTACATGTTATGTTGCATTACATGCATTATGTTTGTTCATAAGATTAAATTTTAATTAGATAAAGGTTATGCTTCAAGGGCTAGCAAGGCATGTATGGTTGCACCCCTCTAGACCCAATTCTATGTCAAGATTATTTTAGGGCTAGCAGGACATGTATGGTTGCACCCCTCTAGACCCAATTCTATGTCACGATTATGATAGGGACTAACAGGGTATGTATGGTTACACCCCTCTAGTCCAATCTTACGTTTATGTTAATGGTTGATGTTGGATTCGACTCTGGCCCTACTGACTGCATAACCCACTAATCATCAGATGGGCTAGTTTCCGCCTAAGTCCTCATCTTCCTATCATGACGGAGAAATTTACGTTAGAAGCATAACCGACCACCACATGTTATTATACGTTTTCGGTCCCAATCATATGTTTTCAGAACATATTGCATGTGATTGTACATTTGGTCACTACCCTATGTGAGAACTACTTACTGGGTATATTATATACTTATCCTATTTTTACAGACTTTGTAGGTAAGGACACAGCGTAGGTGGCAGAACTGGACGTCGCTCAAATTGCCAACCATCAAACTCACTATTATAGGCATATGCATTTTTGTATGACTACGCTAGTGTTTTATGGATTCTGGCTTTTTGTAAAATAACTTTTTATATAGTTTTCTACCTAATTAATAAAATCTTAGATATGTTCTTTTGAGATTTTTACCAAAACTCATCTCATAATAGAAAAGTCTAAGCATGCATATCGTAGCGGTCGGACCATAGTATGTAAAGATCCTGTCGTTACATATAGAGAGCGAGATAGAGCGAGAGATATAGAGAGCGAGATAGAGCGAGAGAGACAAAGAGAGCAAGAGATATATAGAGAGAGTGAGCGGGAGATATAGAGAGAAAGAGAGTGAGAGATATATATAGAGTAAGAGATATACAGAGAGCGAGAGAGAAGAGAGAGAGCTAGTGATATAAAGATAGAATGAAAGCGAGATACTTTCCACATGTGCATGAGTATATCTTGATAATTTCACCTGAATTTGACATTAACAAAGGATCATTCAACATTTTCTTTTTTAAAATTTGGGTCATTTGACATTTTTTTATCCAATTTTGAGTCATCCGTACAAGAATCCTGAGTTAATTGGATATAAAAAAATTGTTGTTAATTTTTAGGACTATTTTGTAATATAAGAAAATGAACCAAAATATTTTTTAAAAAATAGCAAAATTTCACTGTCTATCTATCATAGACCGCAATAGACTACTGTTTGTATCTATCTGTGTCATGATGGACACAAATAGTACTTTATTGCGATCCATCGCAAATAGATTGTGATGTTTTGCTATTATTTGTAAATATTTTTAGCGTTTTTTCATTTAGAATATTTTCCCTAATTTTTATATAATTACATTGTTTTTCCCTTAAATGACATAAGCGATAATTGCTATAGCTGTAGGACGTGTCGTATTTTGCCTCTTAGTCCAAGCCCCATTGTTCAAATCCACACTTATGTACCTCTTTTTTCTTTTATTAGTTTGATACTATGTACATTCTACGTGTTGCATAAAGTTTAAAAAGAGAACTTAATTATAAAATTTTCATAGTATAACTTTAATTTATGGATAAGAGAATTTTATTCTTTGAATACATTACGAATAAACATTTATAAAATTTTGGATGTTTGGTGAAAAAAATAATAGGCCTTTTAATTAAGTTTAAAATTTATTATTAAAAATATATAAATTAAACAGGTTTAAAATAACATATAAACTAAAATATTTTGTACTATTTTTTTTTTTAAAATGTGTGATAATCATCTTAGTAAAAAAAATATTTTTTGTTTTATGAGATGATTTGATTATTTTCATTATTTCAAACTTTAATATGAACAAAATAATGATATTTTTTATTTGAATGATTTGATTATCTTTTCAATTTTAAATTTTAATTTAAAATAAAAAGAAAAAAATTGAAAACTAAAAGATACCTATGGTAGTAAAATTGAAGGTGGGAAAAAAATTCGGATGATGTAATATGGGCATAGAGTTAAAATATATATATATATATATATATATATATAAAACATTCAAGCAAAATAATTCAAAATTATTAAAATTAGTTAAAAAAAAAAAAGAATAAAAGGAAGATAAGATAGCGGAGGAAAAACTGAAGGTTTAATTTAGCCAATTTAGATTTCAAATACTAATTTGATTTTATTTTGAATTAGTTGATGTGATAAGACGAATCCTTTGAATTGGTTAATGTAGTAGTTGATAAATTTTTTTAATAAAAAATTAATGTGAAAGATTCAAAACTAAATCTAAAAGTAATTTTAAAATAATAAATAGAGGGCGTTAAAGAATGATTTAATCTTTATAATTAAAATAAAAATATTTCATATATCAATGGGCAAATTTTTTTATTATATCTTTCTCATTTTTATTTTTTTAAAATTTTAATTTAAACGAAATATTATTTTTTTAATCAAAATCCTAAAAACTGAAATCTCTCAAAAGATTATGAAAATAGAAAAAAAGTATAAAAGAATGTAGAAGATAATAAAAATTATTATTAACCCCTAAATTAATTGTACATTTACAAAAATTAAAAAGTGAAAAAAATTACAAAAAAATAAAAATAGTCAATCACTCTCTTCTATATCACTTTATTATGTCAACCTCTAAATTGTTTGAATTTTGTTGAACCTCAAAAGCAAGGTCTTCTTCATCCTCTTCAATATTTGAGAAAGTCTATATATATAGGTAAAAAAAACTATAAAAGCATATAAAAATACATTAAAGAACCCTATATGATTGAAAAGTGAACAAATTGAAAAAGAGGACATACATTAAAAGAGAGAGATGATATTTCATCTAGACGTAGAAAAAATATCTGAAACAGAACAATTAACTCTTCTGGATGATGGAAAAGAAACATTGAAAAAGATGTTATTATAAACTTTTTTTTTTTTTTTTTTAAAAAAACCTGAATGCTACAACAAAATTTCTTAAAAAAAAATAAAAAAATGAAAGCAGAAAAGTGGAGAGAGCAGGTTAACAAATTTTTAATTTTTCTTATAAAGAGAGGAGATACATAAGAAATGAGAGGTTGAATGAAGAGAGACCTGAAGCCAAAAAAGTAACTCTTCTCAATTATCTTCCATTCCTTTAACGTGAATTTGAGATTAAGGGATAAAATGTGACTTTTAAAAAAAATAGTTGCCTACTTTAAACGTGTATGCATAAAAATAGGGAGAATTTTTTTTTTTTTAATGATTTTATTATATAACTCTATGATCATCAACAAAAAGGGGCAAAAGGAGAAATAAAAAATTTCTCTCCCATAGCTCATTTTAGATTTTAGTTAGTACTAGTTGGAACTATATACGTTGCACATGTTTCATAACATTAAAAATAAAATGTATATGTATAAATTGAAATAAAAGTCTAATACTTGATAATCTTTTTTTTATATATATATTGTAAAAATATTAATCAAAACAAATTTAAATTAGTATGTTTTTCTCACTACAAGAATAACAGATACGATAGTTAACAGAAAAAGCTATAAGAGACATTTTATAGCCTTATTTGAAGGTCTTGACAGTATGTGATGGAACAAACACATGTACAGCGGAAGGAAAAACGGATTTAAAGTACTCTAATTAGGTTAATTTCTGAAAATAAGCATGCAAGTAAAATAAGTAAATAAGGATAGAAGAAATACAACCTTTGTAGACTTGAATCTTCTCCAAAATAGCTCCAATCTCCTCACGAACGGTTTGTGATAACTTGTAAAAATACAAGTTATTATATCTCTTTTATTTAAAGTAATAAGGCAAAGGTATGCAATTAGATAATTTGTATCAATAGATCTATACAAAAAGTAAAACATGCGATCACATACTTCTAACGCATAACATCTTTAAATTCTAGACTAATTTCACTACTTCTGTGCAGTATACCCTTCAGCAGTTTGATGATCGCATGATCACATGCCCATTAATGCGTTCAAAGAAAGAAGCAGCCTGAGAAGAAAATGAATACAATCGCATAAGCTACAAGCGATGAGGCATGACATGACATGGGCGGTGGCTGTCACATCGCAAGTTGCGTTGGTGGCTAACAGGAAAGCTGTGCTGAAGATTCAATGAACCACTGACACGTTGCAGTCGGCGCAATAGGATATGGAATTTAATGCGGCCCATTAACGCAATCATGAGCTTAAGAAAAGAAGTGCCCGCAAACACCTATAAATACCCATGCAAATGTGATGCAGAAAAAAGTTTGAGTTCTTAGTTCTAACTTTTTCAATAGACATCGTGACATATATCAGGGGATACATTGTGGGAGACGAGAAGAACACACTAAGAAGGGATTCTACTTGAAACCCCTATCATTCTTCCATAGAAACTCCTTGTGAGAGCTTAGGATTTTAGGGAAAGAAGAAGATAACACTGTTCGATTATCTAAGGTAGTAGCTGTAAAACAAGCCAGAGGAAGCAAGACATTGCAAACCACGGCTTGACTCTCTGACCCTTTCTCTTTGTGTATTTATATTGTATTTCTTGTATTGACAAATTTAGAATTGCAGTATGAATACATGTTTATCTTTTTCACCAATATCATGCATAGCTAAATCGGTTCATGGGTTAAGAAGGTTGTAGCTAACACGACTAAATAACTGAAGGAATCATGCGATTAACTTGTTTTATGCATGCTTATATATATTGCTTGAATTAATTGAGAAATTGTTCTAAGTAAAACTAATCTAAGTTTGAAAGAATTTTGATTGAGACCTCATAAAACGAGAAAAAAATGTTACTTAGAAATAAGTACATTCTTTGCATATTACACCTATCGCATGCATCTTAGAGATACGATAATGTGGCAAAAGACACTGAGAAGTGTTGGTTGTAACATTGAGTGTATAGCTTGATCGCATATTTTATCTAGTTGTTTAGAAAATGTTAGTAAAAATTCTTCTCAACCCTACTATCGCATAACTATTATCCAATTTACACTGCTTCATTTTAAACACAGTCCTCATCACATATTTAGGTTTAAGTTCGCTTATTCAACCACTCCTTTGAACATTTTAAACTCGCGCTAAGATCATATTTTCGGTTTCATTGCATACTTACAAGAACTCCATGCGTTCGACCCTGGACTCACCAGGAACTTAGGTCTTGCACTTGGGTTTGACTAAATAAAACTAAGCATTAAATCTCATAAGCATTATTATTTCATCGCATAAATAGAATGTATCAATTCGTAGACCACCACGGGAGTCTTCCCAACTATTCTCCGACCTTAGAACGGGATGGTGGGATACGATGAGTGACTAATTTGGAGAGAAAAAGGTTAAGCCTTAGAGAGAAAAATATTATGAGATTATCGTATAGTCTCATCAAATTCCACTATGGCGAAGAGTTCTTAAAATTCATTAAAGACTCCCTTTTAAAGACTATTACATGTAAAACATGCAGGTTTAAGTTTGAGGAGAATTTGACAATAAAAAATCCACTAACTCAAAGTAGGATTTAGTGGGATAAGTGTCTTTAAATGAAGACAACACTTAGTCAGGCAAAGTTGGCATTTCCTACCCACAAATGTTGGATCTTTCTACTAACTTGGCTAAAGTTTGACTCTCAAAATCCAAAGTCAACAAATTTGACTTTTTGACTTTTAAAAATCAAAAGTCAACAATTTGACTTCCATTGCATTTTTGACTTAGTCAACAATTTGACTTTTAATGCAATTTTGACAAATTTCATTTAATTTCAAAAATTAATTCTAATAAAAAATTTAAAATTAAATTAATATTAAATAATTAATTAAACAATTTAATTAATTTAATTTAATATTAAATCCATCCCTAATCCAAATCAATATAAATCACTATTCATAATCTTGATATTTAAATCTTATTTAAATATCTTCTATTTTTTTTTAACATTAGGTTAAATATATAGTATATATGTAACGACCCTAGTTTCTTACAACATTCTAGAATGCTACTTCATACATGCATAGACTCAATCGTACAATGTCTTTTAAATCACCAACTTAAAGAGCCAAAATTTTTATTTAATAATGCTCAAACGAGCAAGGATGGAAAAATATAATTAAATAATAATAAATAAATGAAGCAAAATAAAATAAAATAATTTACCAGTCGGGGTACCCCTAATTTCTACTAAAAAATGTTTAAAATTAAATAGTCAAATAATAAAATTGAGATATTTTGCATAATAGTGAAAGATGCCTAACTCCTAACTCAGATCTCAAAACATAATGCTATATGCGGAAGCAGTGAAACGTCCTAATGGCCAGGTCATGAATCTCTCTTGTCATGCACCAGTCTGTCATTACTCTTACCTGAAAAATAGGGAGAGAAAAGGGTGAGTATAAAAATATACTCAGTAAGTGGCCCACTACTGGGCCCACTCAGTGACCTATTAGTTTATCCATTGGACCAAAAATGCACAAAGGCGTCATGAACATAGGCATAGGCATAGGCATAAGAGGCGAACCCGAAGGCACACTTTCATAAGTAATGACACAAAAGTCACAACATAATTACAAGTGGTGATCCCAAAAAGAACACCATACATAAGCATAAGGCGTGGCCTGAAGGCTCACACATGCGATGTGCATGGCCCAATGGTACATTAGCAGTCACTAAAATCTCATATGGACATAAGCTCACAAACATCCAGTACATAATTAAACATAAGCATACAATCAAGGCCATGACTCAACATCAAACTTTAGCACCATTACCCTTACGTCAATCAACTATTTCACAGACTACTCATAACTCATACATCAGTACTTACTCATAACCCATACATCAGTACTTACTCATAACTCATACTCATATATCAGTACTTACTCATAACTCAAATATCAGGCCTTAACACATTATATCCATGCTTCAACCTTATCACATTATCCCTTTAATTCTTAAACCCAATTCATCACAATAAGAATACTTCAAATTCAACACATCAAACTCAGCACAAAACCCATAGTAGATTTCATCACAGTTTCACATATGATATAAAAATATTCCTCAGTAGGCCTAACAATATCCTAGGTCAACCAGCAGTAAACCACTTACCTCAAGATAACTCATTGTCCAAAACAAGACCCTACTCTGCTCGAGGACTTCCTTTACTGACACACGCTCCTGAAACCAATTGCAAAATCCATGGGTGAACGTTAGCTTAGGCCCAAGAATCCCCAAATGACAATGGGCTACCAACAAAACAAAGAAAACAACTTACCCCCAACAGACCGCTCGGCCGGACTGTCGCGAATTGACCGCTACCAGTGCTGATGATAAATGGCGAACAGAGAACGACGCTGGAAGGGAAAAATCCGGCTAGACGGCATGGAAGAGAAGCAGGCCGCATCTGAGACTCGCGTGGATGGAGCGAAACGAAAACGGACGACGTGCGGTCTACGACAGAGAGGCGAAGGGACTCAGTTGACGGCGAGTGGCAGCGTCTGGAAGGCTCACAACGATTGAAGAAAATAAAATAAAAAGAAGATGGGGGGGGGGGGGGGAGCTGGGAGGAAGAAGAAGAAAAGAAAAAGAAATTCTCTCTCTCTCTCTCTCTCTGTTTTTTTTTTTTTTCTTACCCACAACCTAAGACCCCCCTTTTTAAAACCCTAACTCTTTATTCTCAAAATAGCCAACCCTTTTTTTTGTTCTTTCTTTTTCCTTTTTTTTTTAAAAAAAAACTTTGGAGCGTTATAATAATAGCCATGGATCTTTAGTTATTGGATATAGACTTTACAAGTGCAACTTACATATTCAACAACGATTTTATTTAATAAATGTCAATAACATCTTTATTGAAAATAGATTATGTTTAACAATACAAACTGCGAGCTTTAGGACATACAACCCAACAACCTCTCGCAATGTAGTATGTGACCATCAGTCAATCCATTGATACCGTCTTATCATGCGTTGTGAGGATCGGTCTCTTCCTAACCAAATACACCCACAGTCTTCCTTCCAGATGTAGCCTACCCAAGATCTTCCTTTCGAGGTGGGGAGATCTTCCATACAAAGTCTGGTAGGGCGAAAAGCCTCATCACATCCTCCATGTGTTCGACATTTGGCGCCGTTATCAATTTATTGCTAGGCGCAGCAGGGTTGCTTTTTAACTTGAAAAGTTCATTAATGTCCTCGATGCTGAATGGCATAGTGTGGCAAGATACCATCACCACATATTTCTCCTTGTGCAAGTTGCTCTAGTAGAAGGCATGCACACCATTAGGCATTACGATGGAGGGGCTCTAGCAAAAGTCCTCCCATCCCAGTTCTGCAATGATGCTGGTGATGTAATCTGGTAAAGGCGATGGCACTGGGAAGAACCCCATTTCCAGTAGCATATCATCCCCTTCCTTCTTCTTCCCTTTCTTGGCGGCTCTATTTCCAGGAGATGTCTCATCCATCTTCTCTCTGCCCTTTTCCTGAGCCTTTGCCTTTTTTGAGCACATAGTCATTTCACGCTCAATTTTTTGTTTGTTCTTCTCCTCTTCCTTCTTTTTTTTTTTCTCCAACTATTATTTTTCAATTCTCTTCAACTCTTTGTGGCACTTAATTCTTTCCTACCTCTATGCTTCTTCCTTTTTTTTTCTTTTCCTCTCTTCTTCTTCTTCTTCTTCTTCCGTTTCTCGCACAAAATTCTCAGTGGCTACTTCAATGCGCTTATCTGCTTCAATGCTTTCTTCAATCAAACATGCTTTAATATAACACTTATATTAAAACTAAGCATGCATAGTATATATTTTATAACACTTATAACATATAACAAATGCATGTCACATGCTTTTCCTATGGTGGGGTTTTAAAACTATATGGCATACTATATGCACACATAATCAAACAACATTATACATCACATGCATAATAGGTAAACAACACTAAAGTTGACCGATTTTGGTATTAAAACAAACAAATAACTAACTTATTACACAAATCAGCAACTAGCTTCCTGAAACCTACTTCAAACACTTTGAACCATTTGAAACTGCTTAGAAACCACTCGAACCAGCCCAAAAACAACAAAAACCAAGTTGAACCGGTCAAATAGATCGGTCTAGACCGTCTGGACCGGCTGGTCAATGCAAGCGCGGGCGGGTTGGGTCGAACGAAAAATGCGGGTGCGAGTAGGCGGGCGGCGAATCGGGTCGACGCATGGGTGCGTGGGTGGCGGTCGAACGTCGCATGTATCTACTTCAAACTGGGTCGGACGGGCGGGTCGTCGGGTCTGGTGGCTGAAACGGGTCTGGGACAAAAAATTTCCTTCATTTTGAAGCGGTCCTCTCTCCCGGAACCAAGAAGTTGTCCATAAAAATTTCTTAGTATCTTTCTTAGAAGTTCTCCTAGTTCTCCTTGTTCTCCCAGTATAAAAACTTCTTAGTATAAAAATTTCCCAATTCTCTCATAAAAATTTCTTAGTATAAAAAATTCTTAGAAGTTCTCCCAGTTCAGCACAAGTTTTGTCTCTTCACATCTTCTTAGTATCTTTTCCAAATTTTTTAGACAGACTTCATAGTTTGCCCATACACCGAGAAGTTGTCCATAAAAATTTCCACTAAATGTTCAAGATACTCAAAGAAGATGACCATCATACACCTCTGGAACGTGCTCGGTGATGGAATACGAGACATACGCAGTGGAATAAGAAACTAATTACATTCTAATTGCTTCTAGTTAAAAGGAAAAAAACATGCAACCCTAAATTAATTAATTAGGATTTTTTGAAAAAAATATCTTTGAAGCTCCCGATACGCTTTTATCTCCACCCGAACACGAACCGGACAACCACTAGAGCTGACCTACTATCCTCTGGACTTAGAACCGAATTATGGGACCCGATGGATGAAGAAATCGAGAGAGAGAAAGAGATGGAAATAGGAGATGGATTTTTTTGGGTTGGGTTTTTATTTTTTCAGCCCAATTTTAGAAACTAAATTTAACAAAAATTGCAAAAGTTTTTCATCCCATTTGGAATCCCAAATTTACAGAAAAAAGCCATGCAACAATTGCATCAAACAAATTCATAAAAACCCAACACCTCAAAATCCACTATCTAAGTGGGCTCATGTCTCCACTATAAGCCAACACCTAGCCCACTATCTTGTTAGTGGAATTATCCAACAAAAGTTTGGATTTTCCCACTAACTTTAGTCAAAGGGCAAAATAGTCATTTTGTCAAAGTAAAACTTTGACCGAAATGTTAACATTTTGACTTTTTATGATTTTTTCAGTGTTGACTAATTTTGACCTCCCGAGTATGAATTCGTATTCATTTTCTCGAAATTCAAATCACATTTGAATATAAGGTCGGTCAAAGTTTGACTTTTCCAAGTCAAAATTAACTCTTTGACTTTTTACATCTTTGACCATTTTCATTATTTCCAAGCTTCTGAATATGATCGTATTCATATTCTTGATATTTAAATCACATTTAAATATTAAAGTTGTATCCCTAAACCTGAAAACTGACCACTATATCACATATACTTGTCAGTTTCTCTCTCTTCACCTAATTCAAATAATTCGAATTATTCTATCATACTGTTCTAAGTTTATTTCATATGAGCTAGTAGGGGAACCTAATAGACCTATAGATCATGGGCTCCAAAGATCCAAAATTAACTGGCTAAAATTCTTTTAGACGGAGCGCATTCCACTATAGTTGCACTCCCCTCACTATCGATATATTTGTGTACATTTGATATAACCATGATTAGTAAGCTAATCCTTCACAGGTTGTTCGTAATATCGGCTAGGTCATAAAAACCGTTTTACCCCCAAGACTACATCTTGTCCTTAAGTTCCACTAGTTCTCTAATGAACAATTGGTTTAAGGTCCAACCTATAAACCGAACCCCTCTCGGGTCAAGGAGAGGATGGGGCCCCTTGTTTAAGACCTGGATTCAGTACTAAAGGGAATAACCTATCTACTATCCCTATAACGGGTAGGAGTGAATTCCGTCTTGCACCCTATGTTCCCAGCTA
Organism: Benincasa hispida; assembly: GCF_027475165.1. Taxonomy (NCBI): domain Eukaryota; kingdom Viridiplantae; phylum Streptophyta; class Magnoliopsida; order Cucurbitales; family Cucurbitaceae; genus Benincasa; species Benincasa hispida. The sequence continues at coordinate 59,207,198 of NC_143485.1, forward strand.
TCCACCTGATCTTACCCTGAAATACGAGACTTATTGGGCCAGCGATAATGAGTTGCCCTTACCTATGCAGATCTAAGGATAATTCCAAGTGAATAGGAGTTCATAGTTATCTCAGGATTAAGATTAAGTTACCTAGGTCATCAATTAATGAAATAGTCAATTTTATACATAAAACGGCGTTTAGAATGTAAAAAGTGACTATTTCATGGTTCAGTCTTATGTAAACTCTTTACATAGGATGCCCCCACTTTCATGTCTCCACATGAACGGTTTAGGATCACATCATTTGTACTAACTACAAAATGGGCCACATCCATAGTGTCCCTAGAATAAGGCGCCCAACCTCATTCATATACTATAGACCATTTTGGCTATATATTTGAACTTGATCCACATTTATGTCACTACATAAAGTTCAAACTACATTAAATAGCCTTAGGACCTTAGTTTATTGGATTCAAGATTACAATTTCAATAACAATTTTATCGAAAAAGAAAACAGAATATGTTTATCAATTTACAAACTACGAGTTTTAGGACATAAAATCCAACACTTGGCGCATTGCATAATCTGAACGGTATGCGTCGAAAAACGAATGTTCCGTAGGGACAGGTGATTGTGGTTTTCTCTTGGTCTTCAGGAGCAATCATGAAGCAGAAGTACTCATTCCCTGCTAGGCGGTCTAACATCTGGTCAATGAAAGGCAAGGGGAAATGACCCTTCTTTGTCGTCGCATTTATTTTGCGGTAGTCCATGTAGATATGCCAACCAGTGGCGGTCCTCATTGGTATCAATTCATTATTTTCATTTGAGACTACCGTCATCCCTCCTTTCTTAGGCACACATTGCACGGGGCTGACCCACGTGCTATTGGCGATTGGATAAATAATGCTTGCGTCCAACCATTTGATTATTTCCTTTTTCACGGCCTCTTTCATCGCAGGGTTTAGTCTGCATTTATGTTCGATCGACCCTTTTTGGTTTTCCTTGAGACGTATCCTGTGCATGCAATATGCAACGCTGATTCCTCTAATGTCTGCTAGCATCCATCTTATTGCTTTTATGTACTTTTTCAGGATGCTTAGCAGCTCATGCTCTTGTTCTTCTTGAAGTGCAAAGGAAATTATTACTAGTAGAGTTTCATTTTGCCCCAGAAAAGCATACTTCAGGTGGTTTGGCAAGGTTTTCAATTCCACGGTGGGTGGTTGTTCCAAGGAAGGTTGTTATGCTTTTCTCTCTTCATTCAATGTCAATTTTTCTCCTTTGGTTGTTGTTTCCACGATCGCATTGCAGGTTACCACAGATGCGGTCGCATCCTTTCTTTCATCTTCATCTTCAAACTTTTCTTCTTCATGACAACTGGGTTCTTCATCGAAATCTGTTAAGTCTTCTTCTTTCGAATACTTCATGGCTCTAATAATGTCAAACCTGAGCTTCCTTCCGTTCATGCTCAGTGTGATCTCTCCCTTGTGTTTGGGTTGATGTCCTAAAGTCTCGTGTCCTATAGTTTGTAAACAGTATATACGAACACCTGTGGTTGTTAATATATGATATTTACTTCACCTCTTATTGTTTTGCTCATTTACTTGTTTTATTTGCTTTACCACAAACCAATAAACATAAAATCCCTGGTTATCTATATATGACTCAAGCATGTATGTGGTGACATACAAGTGGATCATGTCTTGAGTGATGACCAAAATGGTTTGTAGTATATGGATATAGGAGGGAAACCTTATCCTGGTAATGCTACAGACGCGGCCCGCTTTGTGGAATGGTCATTGGTGTTGTAACTTGCCACAGATGGTCTGATCCTGATCATTCGTGTTGGGGACATGCGAGCGGGGGCGTCCTATACAAAAAGTTTGTATAAGACCTGATCAAGAAGTGTTAATGTGTCGTTATATAACACCGTTCATGACAGAGACTTCACTTGACTAGGATGACCATAGGTAACATGACCTGAATCTTGAGTGAGTTGGGAACTCCTGCCATTGAGGGCGGTCCTTTGATTTGTATGGGTGCAAGTGGCCAAGTCGCCGATTCAAACCTACCATTCTGGGGATACATCTTATTTAGGAGCTAGGAACTTAACTACACAAGATGGAATTCACTCCTTCCCTGAGGCAGGGGTAAGTAGATAGATGGTTCCCTTAAGGGTTGATTCCGGGGCTTGAACGATGTGGAGCCACACATCTTCTCTTGGCCCGAGAGGTGTTCACGCATAGTTAGACTATGTTGTATTGTTCATTAGAGGAATCAGTGGTACTTCAGGAGTAAGATGTAACTATAGGGGCAAAACGATAAATTGGCCTAGCTGTACTTACGAGCATCTGTGAAGGGTCATCGTACTCATGATTGGTTATATCCAATGGACACAGAAATATATCTGTGGTAAGAAGAGTTTAGCTATTGGTATTTAGTGGAATCACTAACAGTTAACGGATGGTGAATCTCGTGGCTAAAGAGTTTAGTAAGCTATTCACGTACCGTTGGAGCTTCGAGCCACAGGTCCATTAGGTCACCTGGGTAGCTTGGATAAATTTGAGAACTAGTATTTGGGTTAATTTGAAATGTTCAAATTGACAAGAGAAAGTTCAATTATATATGATATAATTGGACTGGTTAATTATATTTGATATAATTTGCTAAATGTATGAGATACATTATTTTGGAGGAAATTAGATATAAATATGATTTATATCAAGTAGAGGAAAAATACTAAAGTAGATATATGATATCAATATAAATATAATATGATTATATTTATTAATTAAATTAATTAATTATTTAATAATTAACCAATTAATTCACGTTTGAATGTGAGAACATGGGGCTGCGAAGGTTAAGGTAACCGGTAGGTTAAAGTATGAAAATCGTTTTCATTTTAAGGAATTAATCCAGTTGTGCTTTTAATATCCCGTGCCTAAAAGAAACCGTGAAAGAGCGAACGCGAGAGCCTATATGATAGAATCTCATTCGTCTAAATGATCGTCTAGTTCACGCGTTCTCTTAACGATCGTATACCTCTTTCCTAAACGATCGTCCAGTTTTTCCTAAACGATCGTGTAGCTCTACTATACGATAAGCGTCTCCACTATACGATAGCAGAGTTCTTCTCGCGCGCGCTTATCGTCTACACGAAATCTTTTCCTCTGTCCTCTACCAAACTCACCAGAGTCCACTCTTTGGGTTTTTGACGCCAAGGATACCCGGGTTTCCCTTGTGGTGGTGCTGTCCTCGCGACCTTTTTTGTGTACGTTCAAATTATGAGTAACAGTCGTCAGACTCGCCGGATGCTGGTAGATTGGTAGGAGTTTTCCGCTGCTGTGGGTTCATACATACGAAGACTGTCTTCCTTTGGTATGAACCTCTTTTCTCTATGTTTTAATGTATTCTAAGCATGCCGTTGATGAGTTTAATATGCATAACTGTTAATATGGAATGTATATTGTTTATGTTTCGATCATTGTGAAATCGGAGCGATCTAAGCTCGCTCATGGAACTCTCGGTATGAGATCCTTCAATTGGTATCAGAGCCAGGTTCTGATACTCCGATTTCATTTGTTGCAACGAAGTAACGTTTACATTCATGGTGGGTGCATTTCTATGCTGTTTTTAAGTCTTAATACTGTTGTGGACGTGCCGGATTAATGGATGTTTTCGGGATGAATTGCCTCGGTCTGTTTAAATTCTTTTTACATTTACGATTGTATGTAAAGGCCCCTGCGTTTTTGGGCATATATAATCGTAATCGAGTCTGTATCCAAAGTGTTTTTAGTCTTGAGTCGTTCGTCGAAGTTCTGGGCAAAGGTTGTGGCTCTTCGAGGAAGAAGATGATATAGGGTTGATCATATCGTGTAGAAAAGGTTCTATGCGATTGCTATCCATCGCATCGTGAAGATGAAGGACTAAATGATCGTGGTTGAACGCATCGGTTGAACGATGGGGTATACGATCAAAAGTTGGTCGTATCGAAAAGACGATTGGGCATGCGATCACTGAGTATCGTTTAATGCACGCGTGAGCTAGACGATCGTTTAGGTCAGCCAGCTTCATCGCTTAGTAACTGACTAAACGATCACTTAGCATCGTAAGGTAAATCGTTTACCAAGTTGCACGCATCGGTTAAACGATCAGATGCTTGCGTATCCTTTAAAGTGCGCTAGACGATCGTTTAAGTTAGCAAGCTTCATCGCTTAGTAACTGACTAAACGATCGCTTAGTAACTCAAGGTAAATCGTTTCCTATTGTTGCGCTACATGATCGCATGGACGATCAGGCTTTGTAGCCTCGTCATCGTCTACACGATCATTTGCAAATGTTCCTATCGTCTAGTGCACGCTGAATGGTTATCTACCTGCTAAAGATTGCTACACGATGGAGATCTCCTGGCGGTTCAAGACTCGGTTCGCCTGTGAACCGGTTTGCTCGATGAAAAATGTAATAGATAGGGTTTTTCATTTCGATTCTTTTTGGTTTAAAGGCTCATCTCGGTCCATTAATCTATTTATTTAATACATGTGATTTATGTTTGTTATGTCATATGGTATGCACATATATTAAATCCCACCTTAGGTTATGCATTGATCATGCATCATCTCTTTACTGTAGTTGTTATAATTTAGAGAAGCATGATTTTATTATGTAAGAGCATGCTCATGCATCATTAATATAAGAGTTATATTTATGCATGCATAAAAACATTGACATGCATCATCTTTATATTATAATTATTATAGTATAAGGGTGAATGATAGCATGTTTGCTTGGTTATTACGTGTTATATAAAAGTTATATAGTAATGACCAGACATTGCATGAAGCATGACACATAGGTTACTTTATAATTGTTATAAATACCTCGTTATGCGCAATGTTTTTTTAGTTGTTTCTTTTTAAGAGTTAAAGAGAAATTAGAACTAAAAGAAATAAGAAAGACATGCATGCTAACTTAGGTTTAATTCATGTTTTAAAATGTTTAAATCTTGGATCACATAGACCTAAGTTCATAGTTCTAATATGATTAGCAACCCTAAAGCTTTAATCTTTTAATCAGTTTAATAGGATTAAATTGGCTAATAAAAGGTTAAAGTGTAGCAAATCTATCTATAAGGGACCTTTTGTCTAAAATGGGTTCTGTCTAGGCTGGGATATTTAAGTTGACGGAAACATAACACCCCTACCTGGGAACTTACCTGGAAAGGTGAATTAGATAGATTTGATGCATGCATGCAAGTTAAGGATAGTCCATTAAAGTGTTTAAACGTGACTACTTGTACTTGTTTATATTTCATAAACAAACGTTGTTTATGAGCAGACTTTAAAAAGACCACTTAGACTAAAGGTAGTAGCCGGATTGTCTATGTTAATGAATCCCTAGGTAGAACATTCAGTGGGAGGTACTTGGGGCATAAGATGCTTCACTTAAACCTTTCACTTTTCTTCTAAAGTCCACACCGTGAGATCTATCCTCGGCCTCGCGGCACCTATGGCGTGTCCCCCCCAACGGATGGTGTTTGGGTAGGTCAATATCAAGGTGGATGGAGAGAATGTTCATAGTAAGTGGGAGCGGGAAGTGCGACAGCATATCCCTCGGTCTCCCTCGTTAGGTTGAATAAAGTTATAGCACATTGCCTCGATACACCCTGGGAATGTCCCCCTAAAGGATTTCAGTTTTGCGCGTTTCTTTATTTGATCTCCTATAAGAGGATAAGGTAACTTAGTCTCTTATCCTAATCTGTCTTTTCTCTACGGTAAGTGCATTAGGGCGGGACTTTGGCACCGAAAATGAGGGATTACACTTACACAGAATAATTAAATGTTAACGATTCTGGACCGAAAAAATGGTGGCTGTTAGGTTCAGTTCCAAGAGTTGGTTCTGCCTAATGGTTGAGAATGTCTCATCCCAGTGAAGGGGTAACTGATCACCCCACCAGTGACATTTTTCCTAACTCATTGGGGCATCATTGCAAAATAGAAGTGTATAACTTAGGGTACTTGAAACTGTTTTGCAAAACTAATGTGTTTTAAAAGTGGTTTAGCAAAAAACTAATCAAGATTTGTTCGTATTTTCAGCAACTTTTTCAAATGGCTACAACTACGTTATCTTTGTTAAGCGCTGAAAAATTAACTGTTGACAAATTTTCAACATGGAAATACATGATCATGATGATCCTAATTATCGAGGATCTCATGTTCGCTCTCACGGAGGCTTGTCCTCCTATTTCAGCTTCAAATGCCGCTTGAAATGTTCGGGAGGCATACGAGCGATGGACAAGGGCGAATGAGAAGGCCCGAGCCTATATCTTGGCAAGTCTTTCTGACGTCTTGGCCAAGAAGCATGAGCCTATGGTCTCAGCCCGTGAGATCATGGAGTCCCTGCGGGGGATGTTTGGACAACCATCTGAACAGCTTATGCATGAGGCTCTTAAATACATATTCAACTCCAAAATGCAAGAAGGCACCTCTGTTCGTGAGGGCAGCCAGGTTAGCATGGTTGAATGTGTTCGTGAACATGATGGTCCACTTCAATGTGGCGAAGTTGAATGTGTCTACCATCGATGAGGGCAGCCAGGTTAGCATAATCCTGCATTCTTTGCCGGAGAGCTTCCTACACTTTGTTAGTAATGTGATTCTTAACAAAGTGAAGTATAGCCTTATAGCTCTCCTCAACGAGTTGCAGACATACCAATCTTTACTGAAAAGTAAGAAGAGGCAGAAGGGTGAGGCAAATGTTGCTTCATCCTCAAGGACGTTCCATAGAGGTTCGACCTCAGGAACGAAGTTTTCACCTTCTACTTCTAACTCTGCAAAGGGGAAGAAGAAGAAGGGTGGTAAGGGAAAAGGGAAGGCACCTGCTAACCCACCGCCTGTCGCCCCGAGGAGGTGTCCACCAGTTGCTAAGGGAAGTGTTTCCATTGCAATCAAGATGGACATTGGAAGAGGAACTGTCCTCGATATCTGAAGGAGAAGAAAGCAACCAAGGCTAAGGCCAAGGCGGATAGAGGTAAATATGATTTACTTGTGCTTGAAACTTATTTAGTGGAGAATGATGATTCGTCCTGGATAATTGATTCAGGCACCACTAACCATGTTTGTTATTCTTTTCAGGGGATTAGATCTTGGTGACAGCTGAAGGCTAGTGAGATGACGATAAGAGTAGGCACCAAGCACGTCGTTTCAGCTGTGGCAGTGGGAGGGCTCCAATTGACTTTACAGAATAGGTTTCTTGTAAGACCCTAACACTAAATCTAAAGTGGAAGATTAAATAGAAAATATCCTAAGTAAGGATAGTGGGGCAAAGGGAGAAAAACATAAAAAATTATCCAAAAAGTTGACTAAAAATCTAAACGCCTATGAAGGGCTTAAAACATGTTGGACGCAAGAAGGCATGGAGGATGGAAGCAAGAAGAATTGAAAAATGGCTAAGGGTTGCATACAACCAACGCAAAGGCATACATGAGCCATGCAGACACGGGCAGCAAGCATGCATCGAAGTTAGCATGCAAGGTGCGCAAGCCATGTGTTGAAGTCAAGCGCATAGGCCATGCGCCAAGCACACAGCCATGCATCAAGGACGAGCGCGCAACCCATGCGTCGATGGTGTATGCTGAGCGCTTTACCTATGCGTTGAATGAGCAAGTGGGCAAGCCACCCTATCATCGAAGCACTGCTGAGTCTATCGAGCACCCATGCGTCGATGCGCTATACGGCGAGACAAGGCCACGCGACCGAGAGTGCCTATGTGACCGAGCATGCCTATGCGGCCAAGCGCGCAAGCGCCTAGGCAGCACACCGTGCGTCGATGGTCAGCACCATGCGCCCATGTTTAATAGGCCGAGCGAGCACCACCTAGCAAGCCATGCGTCGAGGCATCCTATGCGTTGGTGATGGCCAACTCATGCATTGGCTAAGTGGGACTTTGATGAAGGAAGGGTGAATTGCTATTTGTTAAGGATAAAAGGTAAGGCTAATTGATGGAAAAATTCAAAGGAGAATGCCAAGAGTATATGAGTATAAGTCTTAAACAATTTAAGAAGAGAAATATGTGAAGTATTTAAGTAATTTAGGTGGCAAGAGGAGGATCACATAAAATTCTAGTAGGAGGTGGCTAAAAGAAATTTCATGCAATTGAAGTCTTATCACCCCAAGTAGGAGGTGGGTGAAGGAGATTTCATGCAAAAAAGGAGATTTTGGCTGGCAAGCTGAAATGAGAACGACTCAAGGCTAGGTTAAGGCTAGGCTGGGTAGACTAAGTGTTGACAGCTTCAAAGTGAGACAAATGGGAGTTGTGTTGTCAACATGGGGTGATTTTGAAATGGCTATAAATAGAGGGGTTGGGCAAGGGGAATTCATTCATACCATCACTTAAATCGTGTGGTGAGAGCATATTTAGAGAGTTACGTTTGAGTTATTAGGCTGTCAAGTTGATTGGAGATCAAAAGAAGCAAGGTTGCGTTGGTGAGGCATTGAGTTAGCCAGATGCACAACCAGCCCACACCCTGCGTGCACGCAGCGCTGCGTTCGTCCGTCCACGTGCTCCTCGCGCGATGCATCTTGCACATCAGCCCAGCGCAGCAGCCTCCCCCGTGCGGCGCATCACGCCTAGCGCACGCCCAAACGAGCCAGTCCCCTTGTGCAGCACAGCACGCCCACCCTGCCTACTGCCCAACGCCCAGCTGCCTACCACAGTCCAAATAACCTTTAAAGAGGCTAATTTTGGTATTTTGGCTAAATTGGAGTATGGTAAGTTGGTGTTTTCATTATATAATAGTATTTTGGCTAGTTTGACATTATTTATTGATATAACAAATATTAATTGAGGATTTCCATGAAAATGGAGGAATTCTCAGGAAGGTATTCTCAAGATGATTTTAGTGAAAAAACTTGCTAACGGTGAGTGTTTACTTAGTTTTATACGTTGATATATGGATAAATGCATATGTAAAGTGCCAAATGCATGCTTATGATGTTATGTTGTTGCCATGATATTATTTGTGAAATTGGTATGGAAATTGAGATTATACCCAGATTACATAAGTTAGCATACTTAATAAAAGTTGCTTGGCGAGAAAATATAGTCGGCCTCGGTTGGCGGGAAATAATAGTCGGTGACGACCGACGGGAAATATAGTCGAGTACTTAAGCATGACTAGCGGGAAAAGAATTGTCGATGTGCACATTGGCTGGAGAAGTGGGTTATAGGAAAGTTTCCATAAAAAGTTATATGTGATTGATAATGTGTCCATGATATGAGCATGCCACGTATAGCATGGAACTAGAGGATGATAATTGAATGAATGTACACATGATCATGTATAGATTATATTGGAATTGTGATTATGTGATTGCTTTCCCAAAAATATGTTTTGCAAAGTGATTATTATTCTAAAAGAACCACTCACTGGGCTTAGTAGCTCACACTCTTCCAAATGTTTTCTTATATTTCCCTGCCCCCCCACCCCCCACAGGTAGCAAAGCGGAGTGTTCAGGAAGGAGTCTACTAACCACCAACACACCAAGACTTGGTAAATTCTCAGGACACAACTCGGATCATGTAATAAAGAATATAGGAAATTGAACTATGTGTATGAAATTTAGATAGAGTGTTGTAAACATGTTGAAGTCTTTAATAGATGGGGGGGGGGGGGGTGGGGAATGTTGAATTTAAATATTATCTTAGAATACTCCTGGTGTACCCTCACGCTCCCTTCCAGGTCTTGGGGATTTAAGGCTAGGGAGGGGGTGTGATATTTCTAAATTTAAATGATGTATATATTATTCCTGAACTAAAGAGGAACCTTATTTCTGTAAAGTGCTTATTGCAATGTAAATACACTGTTTCTTTTAATTTGAGTAAAGCATTTATTCATAAAGATGATGTTTTTATTTGCACAGCAAATATGAAATCAAATTTATATGTGCTAAGGCTATTAGCCATTAATTCCCTTCATAATACTAAACTATTCAGAACTGTCGTAACTCAATCAAACGTCAACGAATTTCGCCAAAAGAAAATGTCCAACTTTGGCATCTACGTTTAGGGCACATCAATCTTAATAGGATTGAGAGATTGGTGAAGAATGGACTTCTAAGTGAGTTAGAAGAAAATTCTTTACCTATGTACGAATCTTGCCTTGAGGGTAAGATGACTAAACGACCTTTTATCGAAAAAGGTTTTAGAGGCAAAGAGCCTCTTGAGTTAGTACATTCTGACCTTTGTGGTCCTATGAATGTGTGAGCCCGGGGTGGCTATGAGTATTTTATCAGTTTTACTGATGATTACTCCAGGTAGGGGTATGTTTATCTTTTGCAACGAAAGTTTGAATCCTTTGAAAAGTTCAAAGAGTTCAAGGCTGAAGTTGAAAACGCATTAGATAAATGGATTAAAACACTTTGATCAGATTGAGGCGAAAAGTTTTTGGACTCCGCATTCCAGGACTATTATATAGAATATGCAATCGTTTCCCAACTCTCAGCGCTGGGTACACCTCAGCAGAATGGTGTAGCGGAGAGGAGAAATAGGACCTTGATAGACATGGTTCGTTCGATGATGAGTTACGCTTCCTTACTGGACTCGTTTTGGGGTTTCGCAATGGAGTCTACGGTGTACATACTCAACTTTGTTCCCTCCAAGAGTGTTACAAGAACACCTTTAGAGTTGTAGAATGAGCGTAAAGCTAGTTTACGTCATTTCCGCATTTGGGGTTGCCCTGCACATGTGCTTGAGGCTAATCCCGAGAAGTTGGAACCACGGTCGAGGTTATGCCTCTTTGTAGGCTACCCCAAAGGTACACGAGGAGGTTATTTTTATGATCCGACGAAAAATAGGGTGTTTGTTTCAACAAGTTTTACTTTCCTGGAGAAGGATCATATAAGGGAGCACAGTCCACGAAACAAAGTTGTGTTACGTGAGCTTTCCAATGAAACTACTGAAACTTCAACAAGAGTTGTTGAAGAGCTACATCAAGAAGAGTTGTTGATGGGAGTTCATCTAGTAGGTCGATTCCACCTCAAGAGTTGAGGGAAGCTCGACGTAGTGGGAGGGTTGCAAACCCACCCGTTCGCTATTTGGGTTTCACGGAAATCTTTGCTATGGTAGCAGATGGCGACGTTAAGGATCCATTGTCTTATAAGAAGGCAATGGAGGATGTTGAGCGGGATGAATGGGTCAAGGCCATGGATCTTGAGATGGAGTCGATGTACTTCAACTTAGTATGGGATCTTGTAGATCAGCCTGATGGGGTTCTGATGCGTTATTTTATGATGTAGAATTATGGATGAAATGTGATGATGAAAATGCGTTGAGCACTCAAGTTTTCTCAGCGGAATCCAAGTGTAAACGCCACTGAGTTTCTGGTAAGTCCAGGGTCGAACTCAGGGACTTGGAAAACAATATGCAGTGGTAATTTCTCAGAAGAATTTGCGGTAACTGGTAACTCAAATAGTAGTTGGTTTTGTTGTTGCGGTAATGAAAATAAATGAATACGGCGAAGTTCAAAAAGAGTTGAATAAATGGAAGATGCGATGAGTATGCGGTGAAAGGGTTGAGAAGGGTTTCGACTAACACTTCCTAGGATGCGTTCATGCTATGCGATCATGCAACACACATAAAATAGTAAACCATCTCTCGATGTGAATGCTACGACTTCTAATGTTAGAACGCATGCGATATATGCGATAAGTCTATAGAACCTACACATAAGCCTCTATTCTTATTTATGCAATGACAAAATGACACACACACAAATTAGGCGACCACATAATATCATTTTTATATCTTGGATGCATGCGATGTAGGTTGGCAAACAGAGCTTATCTCTAAGTCCCTATCTCTTGTTTATGGAGTTCAAATCTTGCACTCTCGAGTCTAGATTCTAACCTAGCTCTCTCAAGTCTTAGGTTCTTTCTTTAGACTCTCTCTCGAGTAGCTCTAAAGGGATGTTTGGCACAGTATAACACAAGATAATCGCAAGCAATGAACTTCCTAGGTCATGTTAGCTTAGTTCTTCTCAACCCATTCGACAAGTTTAGCTACTCATGCGTGCTAAGAGAGTGAATAGATGTAGAATAAGAACTTCCATTGTATAAATATAAAGTTGAAGTACAAAATAAAAATGCAAGAAGAGAATAAAGAGCCTGGTAGCAATCTCTTGCTGTCCAGGCTTTTACACTGTCTTTCTACTTTTGTTTAAAAGATAATCTGGCTCTCACGAGAGTCGACCCGCTCTCTGCTTTTACGACTCCGAGTTCTCTCTCGAGTTGCCCTGAGCAACCTTCTGGCATCTCTACTCTTCCATTGCCCCACTTTAAAAATAAAAGAAAACTATGAATAGGGCTAAAGCTCCTAAATCGGTGAACAGGTGAAATTGTTAACCCTTTTTCTGAAGGAAGCCTTTGGTATTTATAGAGCTCCAGGGTGAAAGGTGACTTCTCTCTTATGATTGCACAGATGGGATGACTTTAATTCCTCGACTGATGCACCGAATATTTGTCACCGAAAAGCTGAATGTACTTGTTATCATTAGCAGCTGTGAACTTAATTCGGATTTGACCGTCATCAGCTTTCTGTCCCGTCTGATTAATTATGCCTTTCACCCAGATGAACCCACCAAGTTGCGGCGGCTCTATGCGGAAATCCTTCTTGAGCAGATGTTTGCAAACATAAATCACCGCAAAGCCTTGCAGTAATGCTACGCATGTCCGTTGATATGTTGTGATTGCTCTTTTTGCCTTATGTCAATGCATATTCTGAAAAAAATATAAAAATTAACTGTTCCTATGTGGTGAACACATGAAACAGCAATGTTATAAACTTAATGCTTTTTTGGACGCAATCTAACATATTTTATCAACGCAAGGCAGCATTGTTTATTAACTTAGCAATGTTATAACGTGCATTTCTGCCCGTTATCACACCCCCAAATTTAAACAATGCTTGTCCTCAAGCATAAGCTAAAGATTTCCTTTAGTAAGTCGACCGCAATTCTCTTTTTCTAGATTTCTCAAGGACACTTCATTCCAATCCTATACATCAAAATTTCCTCAAGTCTTATTCAAATCTCCTCTGAAAATATTTCTAAGACCTAGGGACCGCAAGATTAACCTTCAAAAGGACTTTACTAACTTCTGGGACATCGCATGATTTATTTCAAAAAGAAGATTTTTCGATCGGGGTGTCAAATGATTTTTATCCTTGCATATTTCTTGACATTATTATTTTTTCTGACCTTGTGCTGATCCAAGTGCCTTGCCTTCGTTTTGCTTGCCCCCACGTGTGTCATGCGAACATCCAACTTCGAGCAATGCGCTCTTTCTCAGACTAAACTCATACCTTTTTGGTAGCGGAGTTATGGTCATTGTATTTATATGTTGATCCTGACGACTTATTTTCGTTTTGGCTTGCCCCCACGTGTGTCATGCGGACATCCAACGAGGGGTAAGTTCCTTTCACAACTTAACTCTTATCAACATGGGTTTCCCCATTGCGTTGACAGTAGAGTTGTTATTCTAAAAAATATTATTATTTTTTTATTTTTTCAAAATAGCAAGGTCGAGAATAAATACCCCACCCCCAAATTTAAATTGCCGCAATGTCCTCATTGCCAAAAGTTGAAAGAACTCATGCGATGTTCTTAGGAGGTTTGGTAAAGGGTCAGTTTGAAAGAAAACTATCAGACCCCTAACTTCTAGAAATATTTCATGAGGTGACTTTTCTAAGATTAAGTTGACTCTAGTATATACGAAAAAAATAGAAACATGTGATTCATCATTGAAATCATAATTGGCAAAGAGACATCATGCGATGACTAACTAAATTTATCAATATTAAATGATTGCGGTAGTCAAAGAGAATACGGTGATAAAACTTTTAAAATCAAAATGCGATGCGATAGTGCAAAATTTGAAATATAGTTAAGGAAGAATACAACCCCCAAATTTGCACTGTCGCCCGCATTGTGTGTTGATGCATCCTTCTTTACGGAAATCTATCTTCTTTGGATTGTGGTGATGGAATAAGATGAGTTTCTTTTTCGTGTAACACCTTCGTAATCTTGCGCCTCGAGCGTTTGCAAGAAAAACAGTGAGAGGGTCAAATGATTTTAAATAAAACAAAATTCTTTTACTGCAATCGTTCAACACGATCGCTTTTTTTTATTTTATATATATATATATATATATGTATATGTATATAATATAAAACAATAGATATGTGATAATAGACAAAATTAAGATGCTAAAAGTTCATGAAGTATTGATGTAGATAAAGGATATTCAAAAGGTTTGCGTCCCTAGTGAGGTTGAGTTATATAGTAACTCAGGGACTGAACATTCTCGAGCTAGTCTTTTCATGTCCATGGTGGCTTCTCCCTTTTTTCTTTGTCCTTTGGGATCTTAACTGCCTTAATCCGGAGCTTTTCCCCTTGAGTGTTTATTATGATCTCCCCCTTGCGCACATCAATTTGAGCGCAACCGGTAGAAAGGAATGGTCCTCCCAATATGATGGGCGGATCTTCGTCTGCTTTATAATCCAAAATGAGGAAGCCTGCCGCAAGATGAATTTATCAATTGAGATTGCGACATTTTTCAGCTCTTCTTCAGGATATATTCGGGATCTGTCTGCAAGTAGGAGAGTTTCTATTGTGGGTGTGAGTGTACCAATACTCAATCGTTTGAGGATTGATAGTGGCATTATGTTTACACTCGCCCCAAGATCACATAGTGCTTGGCCACTGTAGATCCTTCCCATGGAGCATGGTATCGTGAAGATTCCTGGGTCGCCCATTTTTGGTGGGATCATAGCATTTTGTGTTGTGGCCACCAATTTGATATTTTCTTCATCATTTTGTTTTTCTTTCAATCTTTGCGGAGCTGGTGGTAGCTGGACTTCTTCTGTCTCATGTTCTGAAGGCTTGAAGGTGGATGTAACTTTGGGGTTCATTTTCTTGGGCTTTTCTAAATTATAAGTCAACGGGTCCTCGGATGTTACTGCACTCAAGTTGGTCACAATGGGCTCCTCCTCTACTTCTGCAGTCATGTTTTCGCTTAGCAAGGAGACTGCTAAGCATTGTTCCTTCTCGGTACCCCCAACATTGCGAGGGAGCTTAGTTCAGCTCGGCAACGCTCCTTGTGGTCTATTTTTCAGCTCGCCTGCAATTTGTCTTAGTTGAATTTCTAGATTTCGAATGGATGTTGCTTGATTCTGAAGCACTGATTTGTTTTTCTCAATGTACTGCTTCGACAAGTTCTCTATGGACGAAGATTGTGGTGTTTGCGAGCTGCTAGCTTGACTATGCGTTGGACCGTTGTTTTGCGGAAAAAATCCAGGTGGCCCTCCTTTTTGCGCCACTGGTTGGAAACTTTGTTTTTGATTTTTCCACGCAAAATTTGGGTGGTTTCTCCACCCGGGGTTATATGTAATGGAATAGCGATTGTTCTTTATGAAGCATACCGACTGCGGGTTTGCTGGGCATTCTTCCATCAAATGAGCATCTCCGTAAATGATATAACTTGCGGTCATTTGAGCAATTGCGTTGATCTGCCCTTTCTTCGCTCCCGTGTTATTAATTGCGATGCCTTGTATCAAACTCATCATCTCATTCATTTGATTTTGCAGGGATGCGATGGCCCCGTTGTTTGCGTCATTATCTTTTATTCTTAATCTCTGACCGATTTTCCACCAATCCTCGTGATTTTTGGAAATGCGATCAAGTATACTCTTTGCCTCTTCATATGTTTTGTTTAGCAGACCAATAGCGGCTACCGCATTAACAGCGGTCTGTGAAGAGGGATTCAGCCCTTGGTAAAAAATCTCCATTTGTAGGCACTCTGGTAAGCCATTATGTGGACAATCTCTTACCAGCCGATTGAACCTCGTCCAGGCATCGCTGAGCGATTCGTCATCTTCTTGTTCAAAATTTGTTATTAATTTCCTTCTCCTAGCATTCTTGGTTGGTGGGAAATACTTCTTCATAAGCTTTTCGACGACTTGTTTCCACGAGGTTATCTCCCCCGGTTCGAGAGAATATGCCCATTTTCTTGCTTGATCGCATAAAGAAAATGGGAACAGAGTGAGTCAAACTTTCTCGGTGGAGATATTCGAGAACACAAAAGTGTTGTGTATTTCTATGAAGCTCCGAAGGTGGCCGTGCGGGTCTTCGCCACGCCTCCCTCCAAACTGCCCAGCAGCCTGGATCATCTGCAACATTACTGGCTTCATTTCAAACCTCGATCCATCTAACGCTGGTCTCATGATTCTTGGAGAGAAATCATAGAGGTTGGGCGACGCATAGTCCTGAATGGGTCTATGTCAGTCATTCACCAGAAGGATGGGGTTGGCCATTATATTGTTCGCATTTGCGACCCTTGCTTCCGGTTGTTCCGCCATTCTTGGTGTTCTCTCTTATTGTTGGTGGTTGTCTCTTAGTCTGCGTTGAAATGTTCTCTCAATCTCCGGGTTGTAATTCACCAGAGATTCAGAATCTGCAAAGAAATAAAAAAAAAATTACCATTAGCACACTATTTTGCCGAAGTCCCCGACAACGGCGCCAAAACCTTGATGCGTTATTTTATGATGTGAAATTATGGATGAAATGCGATGATGAAAATGCGTTGAGCACTCAAGTTTTCTCAGCAGAATCCAAGTGTAAACCCCACTGAATTTCCTGGTAAGTTCAGGGTCGAACTTAGAGACTTGGAAAACAATATGCAGTGGTAATTTCTCGAAAGACTTTGCGGTAACCAGTAACTCAAATAGTTGTTGGTTTTTTTGTTGTGGTAATGAAAATAAACAAATGTGGTGGAGTTCGAAAAGAGTTGAATAAATGAAAGATGCGATGAGTATGCGGTGAACAGGTTGAGAAGGGTTTCGACTAACACTTCCTAGGATGCATTCATGTATGCGATCATGCAACACACATACAATAGTAAACCATCTCTCGATGCGAATGCTACGGCTTGTAATGTTAGAATGCATGCGATATATGCGATAAGTCTATAGGACCTACACATAAGCCTCTATTCTTATTTATGCGATGACAAAGTGACATATACACACACAAATAAGACGACCACATAATATCATTCCTATCTCTAGGATGCATGCGATGCAGGTTGGCAAATAGAGCTTATCTCTAAGTCCCTATCTCTTGTTTATGTAGTTCAAATCTTGCTCTCTCGAGTCTAGATTCTAACCTATCTCTCTCAAGTCTTAAGTTCTTTCTTTAGACTCTCTCTCGAGTAGCTCTAAAGGGATGTTTGGCACAGCATAACACAAGATAATCACAAGCAATGAACTTCCTAGGTCATGTTAGCTTAGTTCTTCTGTACCCATTCGACAAGTTTAGCTACTCATGCGTGCTAAGAGGTTGAATAGATGTAGAATAAGAACTTTCATTGTATAAATATAAAGTTGTTGTATAAATATAAAGTGTAAGTAAAAAATAACAATGCAAGAAGAGAATAAAGAGCATGGTAGCAATCTCTTGTTGCCCAGGCTTTTACACTGTCTTTCTACTCGTCTTCAAAAGATAATCTCGCTCTCGCGAGAGTCGGCCCGCTCTTTGCTTTTATGCCTCCGGGTTCTCTCTTGAGTTGCCCTGAGTGATCTTCTGGCGTCTCTACTCTTCCCTTGCTTCGCTTTAAAAATAAAAGAAAACTATGAACATAGCTAAAGCTCCTAAATCGGTGAACAGGTGAACTTGTTAACCCCTTTTCTGAAGGATGCCTTTAGTATTTATAGAGCTCGGGGGTGAAAGGCGGTTTCTCTCTTATGATTGCACAGATGGGATGGCTTTAGATCCCCGACTGATGCACCGAATATTTGTCACCGAAAAGCTGAATGTACTTGTTATCGTTAGCGGCTGTCAATTTAATTCGGATTTGACTGTCATCAGCTTTCTGTCCCATCGTGATTAATTATGCCTTTCACCCAGATGCGCCTACCAAGTTGCGCCGGCTCTATGTGGCAATCCTTCTTGAGCAGATGTTTGCGAACATAAATCACCGCAAAGCCTTGCGTAATGCTACGCTCATCCATTGATATCTTATGATCGCTCTTTTCGCCTTGCGTCAACGCATATTCTGCATAAAAATACAAAAATTAACTGTTCCTATGCGATGAACGCATGTGACCGCAATGTTATAAACTTAATGCTTTTCGGATGCAATCTAACATATTTTATCAACGCAAGCCAACATTGTTTTCGTTATCAGGTTCGCCTTATAGGTTGTAAATGGATCTACAAGCGCAAACGGGGTGCTGATGGGAAGGTACAGACCTTCAAGGCTCGACTTGTGGCAAAGGGTTATACCCAGGGAGAGCGAGTTGACTATGAGGAGACTTTCTCGCCTGTTGCTATGTTAAAGTCGATCTGCATCCTCCTGTCCATTGCAGCTTATTATAATTATGAGATCTGGCAAATGGACGTCAAGACGACCTTTCTGAATGGAAATCTTGAGGAGACCATTTACATGGTGCAGCCCGAGGGATTCATTGTCACACTCCGCCCCACCTTCTTAGCCTAGGAAAGGGCGTGACTGCAGTAGTTATCAACCCTTTGGCTGACACTTACTGCCTAATAACTCTTGCAAAAATAACTATGATACCAATGTACAAATTGAACAATCAATTGATTAAGTAGGCCCATTTTATATTACAAGAATGTAACATTTATACAACTCAAAGACTTAACAACAAAGTTTACAATAACAACTGTAAAACTCTCCGGAAGTGTAACTGTGGCATATGGCAGACCTTGACCTTAGCAGCACCCTGGAACTCCTCAATCGCATGCGGTAATAAAAAATAGCACTACATGCAGGCAAACGATCGAAGATGCAAAAGAGCAACACAATTGCGGAGGATCCAGACACGTGTACAGTTGACCGTTGTGCATTTTTTACGGGATTGATTGCGTAACAGAAGGAATATTCACTCCACAATTTTTGGAATTGCCATAACAATAAAGTGGGGTCCACAAGTCAGAGAATCAAAGCTAAGCCTATAAATAGCCTCTTAAATTCTATTTGGAAGATATACTTGATACAGACATATTTTGATATTTGTATATTGAGAGAGAGACTGGTTTGAAGAGCCTGATTGAAGAAGATCTGAGAAGATTTAAGAGACAAGGCCGAAAGGTGAGTCTCAAGGCAAATTCTCAGGCTTGCTCAACCGGTAGCAGGGATCTAAGCACAGAACTTCACGGTGGGGATCTGGTAGAATCGCACTGAGACTCACCTCTCGGCCTTGTCTCTTCTCTTCCCGAATTTCTTTCGATCAATACTCAACTCAGCCTCTCTCTCAATGATCTAGCACCAATTAGCCCTCGTATCCAGTATATCTTCTCTGAATTCTATAGGTGAAAAGCTTTGACTCTTGGCTTGTGGACCCCACTTTTTGTTATGAAAATTCCGAAGATGGAGGAATAAATATTCCTTCTGTTATGCAATCAGATCGTCAAATCTGCACAACAATTGTTGTACACGTGTCACAATCCTCCGCATTTGCGTTGCTCAGCTGCATCTTCCGATTGGTTACTCGCATGCAATGTTGTTTTTATTACCGCATGCAGTTGAAATTCAGCTCGGGATCGACTGTCGCATTGCGCAGTCATTGCGTTAATCGTCTCTTCATTGTTGATTGATGGGCACAATCTAACAGAGATGCGTTGTTTAGTTTCTCGTTGAGCCTTGATCGCAAGCACTGACTTGGTTTCCTACAAAACAGTAGTCGAAATATCCTCTTCTACCATCTTAATGATGTTAGTGGGTGTAATTGCGATAATTTATATTTATTGTATTTCTGAGCTAATTTTCATACAATCGACGCATATTCCTTCTCTTTTGGCCGCAATATCTAAATAAGGCAGCATAAATAACTTGTATTTCTACAAGTTATCACACCCCCAAATTTAGATATATGCTTGTCCTCAAGCATATCTTCTATTAAGGCAATAATGCTCAATTCCTATCCTATATTTTTGCGTTGATTGGTTGCTCCGAATGTTACACTTAGGCACCTTTCTTAACAACGCAATTTCCTTCTTTATTCTTCTAAATAATAAATTTTTGCTCAAAGATGCTTTTCTAATTTATAGAATGTTTATCTCTTCTTTATCAAAACAACTTGATATGTCTATATGCGGTGGTTAAACTTTGCGTCATTTATTAGAGACTATTGGTCATGGTTACACCCTTCGTTTTGGTTTGTTCCCACGGGTGTCATGCGAACATCCAACTACGATTGTGTGCCAATTTCAACTTTAACTCATGATATTCAGAGGAGTTATCTCTTGCATTCTTTTATTTTTCTTTTGCAATTTTCTCTTTCAATACTATGTTGTTCTTGGAAACCCACCTTCATTTTGGCTTGCTCCTACGGGTGTCATACGAACATCCAACTACGAGTAGGCTCCTTTCACAACTAAACTCTTATCAGGTTGGGAACATTTTTTAGGTTTCCCCTTGCACTGACATTGGAGTTTTGTATAAAAAAGAAAATCTTTTTTTTTTAAATGAAAATGAATGCATTTTCTTGAAGATCGAATATTCTTGATATTATCTGCTCAGACCTTCCCCACCCCCAAATTTAAAGATGAGCAAGGTCCTCATTGCGTTGTTTGGATAGACTAGACAAACACTTAGAATAAAAATTTCAAAAAGAAGGTTTGAGCAGAACTTTAAAAGATAAAAGGTAAAGTACTGCTAACTAAAGAATTAACTAAGTGTTAGTCAGAATATACAAGGTATGGGAAATGTTTCTAAGTATAAACATATTATACATCATGGCAACACAATGAATAATGCAAAAAAATAAAAGGTCAGAACATCGCAAATATTGTCAAAGGATGATAAAGAAAAAGGCACAGGCAAAAAGGAGTGAATATGTACTCATTTGTATTGAATATTAAAAAAGTATACAAATAATTAAAAATTAACGCAATACATAATTGTTGCCTGTACAATGAATCAAAGAATAGAGTTGTTAGTTTTTTGAATTTGATTCAGATGGGTGCATGCTAAAAATTAACACCACGCTTCTATTAATGCAAAGACATTTTTTCTGAGGGCGGGCAACACCGCATGTACTCCCGCAACACACCCCTTAATTTAATGCATTTCTGGAGGATCGGGCACACGGTATTTCGACCAGCGCATCACTACCTCAACATAGTGCCTTTTCACTAAGGACAGGCAAAGAACACATACGTGTGCAACACACCCCTCAATGCAATGCATTTGGGTGTAATGGACGCAAGGTGTCTCTTGTTAACTCATAATCCACCCATCATCGCATTACATACCAAATTTTTTTTTTTTTAGTCATAAAAAACGCAAGTCGAAAAGACTTTGTGGTGTCTAATGTTTCATCCAATCATTCACAACATTAAAGAATGACGTTACTAATGTATACAAATTAAAGGAATTAACGTGACATGAAAAATCAAATTGAAGAGAATTACATAAAGCATTAAATGCTACTTCTAAAAATAGTAAATAACGAGATTTAGGAATCAGTAAAAGAACACTGTAAAGAAAACAAGTAAACATAGATAGGGATGCTGATTGAAAGAAGTTCTCAGAATTATCGCAATCGCTTCCCCCCCAAGCGGTTTAATCCTGCTTGCCCAAGTCAATGGTGTCCATGCGTCGCTCGAAGTCACCTCCATAGTAAGGCTTAATCCGTTGACCATTGACTTTAAACGCGTTGGTCCCATCTAAAGTTGTTAGTTCCACTGTGTCGTGAGGAAAGATAGTCTTGATTTTGAATGGCCCAGACCAGCGAGACTTCAACTTTCCTGGGAAAAATCGCAAAAGCGTTAAATAATAATACCTGTTGACCTTTGGTGAATGTCCGATCATTTATGCGGTCATCATGCCACTTCCTGGTTTTCTCCTTATAGATCTTGGCATTTTCATAGGCGTCCTTCGCCATTCGACCAACTGATTCAATTGTAGCTTCTGAACTTTCCCTGTACTTGCTAAATCAAACTTCAACTTCTTGCATGCCCACATCGCCTTATGCTCCAACTCAAGCGGTAGATGGTAAGCTTTTCCAAAGACCAGGGCATACAGGGACATGCCAATTGGTGTTTTATAGGAAATCCTGTATGCCCACAGTGCTTCCTCAAGCTTGGGTGACCAATCCGTTCTAGAAGTATTGACTACCTTCTCCAAGATAGTTTTGATCTCTCGGTTAGAAATCTCTGGCTGCCCATTAGTCTGTGGGTGATAACCAGTTGCAACTCGATGGCTGACGTTAAATTTAGTCAATAGGTTGGCAATTATGCGGTTGATAAAGTGAGAGCCCTCATCGCTGATTAAGGCCCGTGGCGTCCCATATCGAGCAAAAATATTCTTCTTAAGAAACTTCACCACTGTGGTCACATCATTCTTGGCACATGCGATAGCCTCAACCCATTTTGATACATAATCAACCACGACCAGGATATAGTGATGACCTTCTGATGGTGGAAATGGGCCCATGAAGTCAATTCCCCAAACGTCAAATAGTTCCACTTCTAAGATTGATGTCAATGTCATTTCATTTCTCTTGGACATATTCCTTGTTCTCTGACATCTGTCGCATTGCACAACGTGGGCTTGGGCATCCTTGAACAGTGTTGGCCAGAAATAGCCACACTGTAGAACCTTTGCGGCAGTCCGCTGCCCCCTAAAGTGTCCTCCGTAAGAGGACTCATAACACATCTCCAGAATGTGCTTGACTTCTTGCTCAGAAACGCATCGACATAATATATGATCAGGACCAAGTTGATATAGGAATGGGTCGTCCCAGAAATAAAATTTGACATCATGTCTTAGCTTCTTCTTCTGCTGGTAAGTATAGTCATCTGGTATTTGATCGCAAACAATGAAATTCATGATGTCCGCATACCAAGGAACATTAATGCCTACTGTCATCAGCAGTTCATCAGGGAATCTTTCTTCAATATCTTTTTCTTTACCTTGAACCTTGCAATTCTCCAATCTTGAAAAATGATCTGGGACTTGGTTCTCGATGCCCTTCCGATATTTGATCTCTAGGTCAAACTCTTGCAGTAGCAACACCCATCGTATAAGCCTTGGTTTTGCATCCTTCTTTTTCATCAAATACTTGATCGCAAAGTGATCCATATACACCACAACGTTTGTTCCGATTAAGTATTGTCGGAATTTTTCCAGTGCAAATACCACTGCAAGCATTTCCTTCTCTGTGGTTGCATAGTTCTCCTGCGCATCATTCAATGTTTTACTCGCATAATAAATAGAATGCAATACCTTGTCCTTGCGCTAACTTAATACGGTGCCCACAACATATCCACTCGCGTCACACATCAACGCAAATAGTTGCGTTCAGTTCGATGCTACCAGAATGGGTGCGGTGATGAGCGCATCTTTCATTGTGTTGAATGCTTTGGTACACGCATCATCAAAATTATATTCTTGGTCAGCTTCAAGGAGCGCACTTAGAAGCTTGCGATCTGGGAGAAGTTGCGAATAAATCTTCTATAAAACCCAGCGTATCCCAGAAAGCTCCTAAGTGTTTTCACGTTCACTGGTGGGGGTAACTTGGAAATTACGTCAATTTTTGCCTGACCAACTTCCAATCTTGCTTTAGAGATTTTGTGACCCAGAACCATTCCTTCTTCCACCATAAAGTGGCATTTTTCCCAATTCAAAACAAGATTTTTTGCCACGCATCTCTTCAAGACCTTTTCAAGGTTAGATAGACAGGAGCCGTAATTATTGCCGAAGACTGAAAAATCATCCATGAATACCTCGACTGACTCCTCCAAGTAATCTGAGAATATTGCCATCATGCATCGTTGGAAAGTGCCTAGTGCATGAGTCCAAATGGCATGCGTTGAAATGCAAACGTACCAAATGGACACGTGAATGTTGTCTTATCTTGATCTTCCGGCACAATTTCTATTTGATTGTATCCTGAATAGCCGTCAAGAAAACAGAAAAATTCATTCCCCGCAAGTCTGTCTAGCATCTGATCAATGAACGGGAGTGCAAAGTGGTCCTTTTTAGTGGCCAAGTTTAACTTGCGATAATCCATGAAAATTCTCCACCCCGTAGTCGTTCTTGTGGGAATTATTTCATTCTTGTCATTAGTGACAACTGTCATCCCCCCTTTCTTTGGAACACATTGCACTGGGCTCACCCAGCTACTATCAGATATCGAGTAGATGACTCCTGTGTCTAGCCACTTCACTATTTCCTTCTTTACGACCTCCCTCATAGCCGGGTTCAAGCGGCTTTGCCTTTCTATCGATCCTGTCTTTCCTTTTTCTAGACGAATCTTGTGCATACAATACGAGGGACTGATTCCTCGAATGTCCACCAAGGTCCATCCTAAGGCCTTTGCGTTATTTCTTAGGATCCGTATGAGCACATCTTCTTTCTCCATTACTCAGCGATGCAGAAATGATAACTGGTAACGTGTTATTACTTCCTAAGTAAGCATACTTAAGGTGCACGGGCAACGACTTTAACTCTAGCACAAATGGCTCTTCCAAAGATGGCTTAATGCATTGTGAGGTCCGTTCAGATAACTTAAGCGGTTCAAAATTTGATTCAATATGAATTTCGGCGTAGTCCTCCTCCAATATTGCACCGATTCCAAGATCTTCTTCCTTCAGCTCCTTCAGGGGTTCGTGCCAATGTTCTTCCCGTAGTTCCTTAATATATTGGTAGTTTTCCATGTCACCTGGGTACTTCAACGCATTGATCGTCGACCCTGATGGTCAATTCCCCTTTTTGCAAATCGATTAGTGCTCGCCCTATTGCGAGAAATGGGCGACCCAAGATGATAGGGACTTCTCTGTCAGCTTCGTAATCCAATATGACAAAATCTGCCAGAAAGATAAACTTGTCCACTTGCACGAGTACATCTTCTATCTTACCCTCAGGATGCTTTATTGATCTATCGGCCAACTGTAATGTGATCGTAGTTGGTCTTTCGTTGCCGATATCCAGCTTCTTAAAAATCGACAAGGGCATTAGATTTATGCTTGACCCTAAATCGCACAGCGCATTCCCGACCATCTTCCCTCCTATTGTGCAGGGCAACGTAAAACTCCCAGGGTTCTTCATTTGATTGGGGATATTATTTTGAAACAGTGCGCTGCATTCATATGTTAGGGCAACTATTTCATTTTGCCCAATCCTTTTTTTATTGGCAAGGATATCTTTGAGAAATTTTACATCACTCGACATCTGCTCTAGTGCTTCTATTAAGGGAATGTTAATGTGTAGTTGTCGAACGTCCAAGAACCTCTGAAATTGCTTACTATCGTCTTTCTTCTTCATCCTAGATGGGAAAGGTGGAGGATCCCGCCTTACTTCTTGGTGTGTTGGCTGTCTATTTAGGTCCTGTTCTTGCTATGTTTCATTAGCTGGAGGTTACATTGATTGAGAATTCAAGTCTTGAGGAGCTTTATCTTTTGTAGGTGAACTTGCTTCTGAACTTGTACTTTTTTCACTATTGATTGACTGGTCATCTTCAACAGTCGAATTTACTGGTGTTGTTGTTGCATCTGGTATTGATGGCATAAGGGTTGTTGTTTTGCCACTTCTCAATGTCACTACATGACACTGTTCTTTACCTCACTGCCCCGATGCTCCTGAGTTGCTGTACCGCGTACCAGGCGCTTTCTTCTTTAATTCCCTCATAAGCTAATCTATCTACTCTTCTAATTCTTTAAGGGAGTCAGCTTGCGATTGTCTCATTGCCTCACTCTTTTCAATGTAATGTTTTAACGATGTCTCCAGAGTCGAGATGCTACAAGAGGTATCATATAAGAACAGTTGGTCACAGGGTGGTATACCTCGAGAATTACCTAGGTTACAGTTCGGAGTAATAAAAACCGAAGGGTTGCCTCTATCTCCTTGATAACTGTTCTGATAGAAACTATGGCTCCCCTGGTTGTGATTCCCGTCCCAACTTGAAGTTGGGTGATCCCACCAACCAGGGTTATGGATGTTGCCAAATGATTCATCATAAACAAAATATACAGGTTGTTGATTCCATGGGCAGACTTCTACTGGATGTCCTCTCCACATTGGACGCAATTCATTACGGCCACGTGAGTCACCACATTAACTTACGCTGATCCTTGAGAGAGAGTTCTCTGTTGGTTAGCCACCGTCTGGAGAAGTGAGGTCATTGTGGTCATTTGATCGACCAGTGTGCTCATCTCATCAGTTAACACATCGGCACTTTCTACTCTTTCTTGCTCTAGACCTCTTACCTCAAGCCCGGTATCAATCCACTCATCAGAATGTCGCGATATGCGATCTAAGATATTCTTTGCTTCCGTATATGATCTGTTCATTAATCCTCCTTCTGCGGAGGCATCAAAAACTGCTTGCGTTGATTGGTCTAAGCCATTGTAAAAGGTTTCCATCAGAATACTATCAGGAATCCCTATATACAGAAAACTCTTCACTAGCTGTCGGAATCGCACCCATGCAGTGCTCAAGGTTTCATAACCCTTTGCTCAAAATTTAGCACATCCCTCCGTCTCCTTGCATTGACGGCTAGAGGGAAGAATCTGTTCATGAACCTATCAACCAACTATTCCCATGCTTTAATCTCATTCGGCTCTAATGACTAAGCCCACCTCTTTGCTTCATCCTGCAGTGTGTACGGGAAAAGATATAACCTAAGTCTTTCTTGATTCACATCAGGCATGGAGAATGTGCTTCACATGTCTACAAAATTCGTCAAATGCGCATGTGGGTCTTCTCCTTGTAAACCTCCAAATTGACCCATATTCTGAATCATTTGCAGCATAATTGGTTTTAATTCAACGCATGCATTCTCCTCATCCGTTTGTCTTGCAATTCTTGGTGAGAAGTTATAGAAATCCGGCACCGCATAGTCTCTCATTGGGACATCATGATCAGTAGCAAGAATTATGGAGCCTTGCGCTGGCCCATTTTCCTTTTGATTCCCTGCGGGAGACTCGTTATTATTAGCCATGCTTCTTCGCCACTTAATTTGGCCCTAATGTGCTCTTGCGTGAATAATACACTTGATCTCTGGGTCCGCTTAGAATTCCTGAATTACTCGAGCACTCATAAGCCGTCAGACTGCTCTTCACGTTGAACAGCCAGTACAAAGAGATCTGTCCTACAAAATACCACAAATATATTCAAACAATAACCGTTAACCAATCCCCGGCAACGGCGCCATAAACTTGTAACACGTATTTTTAGCATGATGCAAGTCCATGCCATAAGCTTAATGACATAGATTTTATGCGATGATATGTGATACTACTTCTAGATATGCGTTATTAATGAATGTTTTTGTAGTAAGCTGTGCATTGTCACAAATTTCCTTGCATTGAATCCAAGTATAATTTCACTGCAAGTTTCTCGGTGTGATCCGAGGTCGAACACAGGGACTATTTGAGGTTATTGCATTATGTTTGTGATATATGCGACCAGGGGTTTTTTAATTTGTAATAGAATTTGTGTACAAGTAATTAAACATGCGATAAAGTACAGTAAAGAAGTAAAAATACGATAATAACATAAATTGTGTTAAGTAAATCTAAGCTAAGATGATACAAGATACAGGTTTTGTGATACGAGATACTGAGGTCAAGGCTAGCTGTGAAGATTATGCAAAGATCATGTAATGCGGTGGCAAGTCTTATGTGTGAAGTAAAAACAGAGAAGATAATTAATACAACCATCGCAAGTTCCTTAATTGCGTTCAAGATATAAGTACAGTTCCGCTTTTCCCTTGGCGTACACCTCTCGGTGATCGGCCGCGTTCCCACATCTCTGTGGTGAAACAGGGACGAACGTAATGAATGCAAGGTTGCTTCCATCTCTGGAAGTACTACTTGCTTTAGTTAACGCATTCTTCTAACCTTCTCTCGACATATCAGAATGACATCTTCACTTCTGCTCTCACAGGTGAAGATGCCATCTAGCATGCCTTAACTAAACGCATTTATCTCTTTAGCACAAATTAAGTTACTCGTTTAATCCATATTAATTACCAAGGTATTAAGAAAACTTCATGGAGAAATTGATTAACGGAGGAGCAGAAATAGACAGAAAAGTGGAAATGAAAGTGATCGAGACATTCAATAACACTATTTTACGTCTGATACATGAATTGTGAATGAAGAGATTAAAAGAATGAATACAATGGATGCAATAGAGTTAGAAACAAATAAAAATAAACACCAACGTCTTAGCGCCGATTTGGATGGAGATTTACTTGCCAGTGTGGATGGATCGTGTGGAAGGATGAGCTTCCCTCTCAGGCTTGCTCAATCGGTAGCAGGGATCTAAGCACAAAGCTTCATGGCGGGGATCTGGCAGAATCGCACTGAGACTCACCTCTCGACCTTGTCTCTTCTCTTCCCAGATTTCTTCCGATCAATTAGCCCTCATATCTAGTATATCTTCTCTGAATTCTATGGGGGTATTTATAGGTGAAAAGCTTTGACTCTTGGCTTGTGGACCCCACTTCTTGTTATGGAAATTTCGAAGATGGAGGAATAAATATTCCTTCTGTTATGCAATCAGACTATCAAATCTGTAAGACAGTTAATTGTACATGTGTCACAATCCTCCACATTTGCATTGCTCAGCTGCATCTTCTGATCGGTTGCTCGCATGCAGTGTTGTTTTTATTACCCCATGCAGTTGAAATTCAGCTCAGGATCGACTGTCGCATTATGTCGTCATTGCGTTAATCGTCTCTTCATTGTTGATTGATGGGTGCAATCTAATAGAGGTGCGTTGTTCAGTTTCTCGTTGAGCCTTGATCGCAAGCGGTGACTTGGTTTCTTACAAAACAGTAGTAGAAATATCCTCTTCTACCATCTTAATGATGTTAGTGGGTGTAATTGCGATAATTATATTTATTATATTTCTAAGCTAATTTTCATACAATCGACACATATTCCTTCTCTTTTGGCCGCAATATCTGAATAAGGCAGCATAAATAACTTGTATTTCTACAAGTTATCACAAATCCTTTCAATCCTCATCGTTGAAGCCTGTACCAAGGTCACTTCTACCAAAAAAGCAAGCCTGAAAGGGAAGCTCTTCTCGTCATCCATTCCATACACCGACAAGCAAATCCACCGTCCAGATCTATGTCAAGACGTTGGCACTCTTCTGTATTTGTTTTTATCTCTTTATCATCAATTGTAATCACCTTCTTAGTCTATCATTCACACCATGTATCAGATGCTAAATATTAGTATGGAATGTCATGATCATTTCCACCTCCACCTTTCTATCTATTTCCGTTCCTCTATGAATCGCTTTCTCCATGATGTTTTCTTAATCCCCTGGTAATTAGCATGAATCTAACAAGTAAATTAATTTTTGTTAAGGAAATAAATATGTTTAGCTAAAGCAAGCTAGACGGCATCTTCACCTATGAGAGCAGAAGTGAAGATGCCATTCCTCCTGTCGAGAGAAGATTGGAAGAATGTGTTAACTAAAGTGAGAAGTACTTCTAGAGATGGAAGCAACCTTGTGTTCATTAGATTCATCCATGTTTCACCACAGAGATGTGGGAACACGGCCGATCACCGAGAGGTGTACACCAAGGGAAAGTAGAACCGTAGTTATGTCTTTAACGCAGTTAATAACTTGCAATGTTTATATTAGTTATCTTTTCTATTTCTGTTTCATACATAAAGACTTGCCACCACATAACACTACCCTTTGTTAATCTTCACAGTCAGTCTCAAACTCAGTATCATGTGTCGTGTATCCTGTATCTTGTATCATAGTAGCTTAGGTTTACTTTTATCGCACTTTATTTTATTACTGCAACTTTACTTTACCACATAATTTTTATTTTATCGTAACTTTAAATACCTGTATAAACACAAATTTTATTAATTGAAAAACCCTCGATCGCATATATCACAAATGTAACGCATTAACTAAGCAATCCCTGTGTTCGACCTCGGATCACTTCGAGAAACTTGCGTTGGAATTATACTTGGTTACGCAAGGAAATTTGTGACAATGCATAGCATACTATTAGCATTCCATTAATAATGCATACATCCAGAAGTAGTATCGCATAAAGTCTGAATAAGCATATCACAGCATCCATATTCCATTTCCATCCCAAATCAACAAGTTTATGGCAACATGAGCTTGCATGATTCACATTCATCATTATCCATATTTTTCCACATGCTTATTTAGAATCATCAAATTTTATGCCTGTCAAAATAGAAGACGGATTTTTGGGTTGGGTTTGGGTTTTGAATTTTTCTAAAAAGTAGTGATTTTTTCCAGCACAAATTTGAAGCCAATTTTGGCAAAATGTCAAAAGTCTTTTACCAAATTGAAATCCCATATTTATAGAAAAAATCCATGCAAAATTGCATGAAACAAATGTTGGATTTTTATGTCCTAAAACTCGTAGTTTGTAATATCATATTCTTGTTCAATAAAGTTGTTATTGAAAATCTTTAGTAAATTTAAATTCTATATTCATGAATCCAATAAACTAAGGTTCTGAGGTTATTAAGTTTAAGTTTGAACTTTATGTAGTGATATAAATGTGGATCAAGTTCAAATATATATAGCCAAAATGGTCTATAGTATATGAATAAGGTTGGGTGCCTTATTCTGGGGACAATATGGATGCGACCCATTTTTTAGTTAGAACAAACGATGTGATCCTAAACCGTTCATGTGGAGACATGAAAATGGGGGCATCCTATGTAAAAAGTTTACATAAGACTGAACCATGAAATAGTCACTTTTACGTTCTAAATGTCGTTTAATGTAAAAAACTGACTATTTCGTTAATTGATGACCTAGATAACTTAATATTAATCCTGAGCTAACTATGAACTCTTGTTCACTCGGAATTATCCTTATATTTGCATAGGTGAGGGCAGCTCATTATCGCTGGCCCAATAAGCCTCCCATTTCAGGGGTAAGATCAGGTGGATAGCTGGGAACATAGGGTGCAAGACGGAATTCACTCCTACCCGTTATAGGGATAGTAGATAAGTTGTTCCCTTTAGTACTGAATCCAGGTCTTGAACAAGGGGCCCCACCCTCTCATTGGCCTGAGAGGGGTTCGGTTTATAGGTTGGACCTTAAACCAATTGTTCATTAGAGGATCAGTGGAATTAAGGAATAAGATGTAGTCTCGGGGGTTAAACGATTTTTATGACCTAGCTGAGATTATGAATAACTTGTGAAGGATTAACTTACTAATCATGGTTATACCAAATGGACACAAATATATCTATAGTGAGGGGAGTGCAACTACGGGACTATAGTGGAATGACCAATTAGTTAACGACGTTGATTAGCTCCATCTAAAGAGTTTAGCCAGCTAATCTCGGATCGTTGGAGCCCAAGATCTATAGTTCCATTAGGTTCTCCTACTATCTCATGTGGAATAAACTTAGAACAATATGATAGAATAATTCGAATTGTTCGATTTAGGTGAAGAGAGAGAAACCGACAAGTATATGTGATATAGTGGTCGGTTTTTTAGTTTAGAGATACAACTTTAATATTTAAATGTGATTTAAATATCAAGAATATGAATACGTTCATATTCGGAAGCTCGGAAATAATGGAAATGGTTAAAGATGTAAAAAGTCAAAGAGTTGACTTTTGACTTTGAAAAGTCAAACTTTGACCGACCTTATATTCAAATGTGCTTTGAATTTTGAGAAAATGAATGTGGATTCATGCTCGGGAGGTCAAAATTAGTCAACACGGAAAAAATCATAAAAAGTCAAAATGTTGACTTTTTGGTCAAAGTTTGACTTTTACCAAATGACTATTTTGCCCTTTGACTAAAGTTAGAGGGTAAATCCAAACTTTTTTTGGATAATTCTACTAACAAAATAGTGGGCTAGGTGTTGGCTTATAGTGGAGACATTAAGCCCACTTAGATAGTGAATTCTAGGTGTTGGGATTTTGTGAAGTTTTTTCATGCAATTTTGCATGGCCCTTTTCTATAAATATGGGCTTGTGTTTTTGGATTAAAGACTTTTGAAAATTTGCAAAATTAGTTTTTAAAATTGGGCTAAAAAAAACCAAACCCAGCCCAATTTCACTATACTATTTCCATCTCTTTTTCTCTCTCTCGGGTTCTTCATCCATCGGGTCCCACAACCCGGTTCTGAGTCTAGAGGATAGTGGGTTAGCTCTAGTGGTTGTCCGGTTCGTGTTCGAGCAGAGATAAACGAGTTTCAGAAGCTTCAAAGGTATTATTTCAAAATAACCCTAATTAATTCTTTTGGGTTGCATGTTTAATTTGGGCAATTAGAGTAAAATTTATTCTCATTTCCGCTGTGCATGCCGACTTTTCTATCATGTGGTATTAGAGCATGTTATAATTTTACTTAATTTCATGAAGTAAAAACACAATCAACGCATGACTCGGGATTTTTGAAATCGTACAGCAAATATTCTGACATACTTTCTGATCATTGACCATGATGCAGTGCTGACATTCTCACCTACCTTGACAAATGATAACAACTAATCAGAGCGGGACTTCCAAGGTAGAACAGCGCAGGGATCTATAAATAGAGCCTCGGCACATCAAATTAAGGGATAAAAAGGCCGATAATCACAGAGAACATTTCATTCCAAATTTCCACTCCTTTCTTGGAGGCTCACTGGAGAAAGATCCTGAGAAGGGCTTTCACCACTCCATCCATCACATCAAGCGGGTAGTCTTTACCACCATCTATCATATCAAGAGATTGATATTTATCATGAATCCATTTCATTTCTTTTGTATTAACGAGTTGTAGAATTTGCTTGACTAATTTCTTAGATAGCTTGTATTTGAACGATTTTCCTATCTCAATATTATCACTATGTTAATCTCTACTTTACTTCATGTTCATGCATTTGTCATTTCTTCTCTCATGAATCACTAAACCCTTAGGGTAAAGGGGAATGTCACTTTTATGATTTAAATCACATCTTAAGACACTACCATATTCACTTAACATATGTTGAAAGCATACTTACCTACGAAAGTAGAGTCGAATAATATCATCAACTCCACGAAAGAGAAAAATTGATAGAACCTACTAAGTGAAGCAATAAATATTTCCAAAGATAGAAAGAACCTTGTGTTCTATAGCATTTCCATTTACATCTCATAGAACTATCACCATTGAGCGGCCACATGCGCCAATCGGGAGCAAGAATCGTGGTAGTATCTGCAGTGAGATTTATTGATTCTTTTGTTACCTTCCCTCTGGCCCTTCCATTTCCATATAGTCTCTTTGTTTAGTCTGTGGCATTACTCACTCATTCCCATCTCATGATTATCAGGCCCTCAGTTACTCAGAATGTCATTAACTACATTTAGTTTATTGTCATCACAACAAACAATGCATCTTTAACACCATCGCATGATTCACTTTACTTCAATAACATCGCATCAAATCCCCATATTTAACCTTAGGTTATCCTGAGATACTCGTTACCAGGCTTCACTTGGCTTGTTGACGAGAAAACTTGTGATAGGCACATGTTCATTAAGTTTGATCGCATATATTTTGTCATCTCCTAATCTTTGTGAATCTCAAAATTGCCGCACCCATTTCCACACAACAATAGGCAACGGAGGATTGTAGATAGAGACCAATGGATAAAATTCATGACCTTGAAATGGAGTCTATGTACTCAATCCAGTCTGAGAACTTGTA
This sequence comes from Benincasa hispida, assembly GCF_027475165.1. Classification (NCBI taxonomy): domain Eukaryota; kingdom Viridiplantae; phylum Streptophyta; class Magnoliopsida; order Cucurbitales; family Cucurbitaceae; genus Benincasa; species Benincasa hispida. Next base: position 59,240,914 of record NC_143485.1, read on the forward strand.
GATCAACCAGATGGGGTAAAACCTATTGGTTGTAAGTGGATCTACAAGAGAAAAATAGACGAATCTGGTAAGGTACAGACCTACAAAGTTAGACTCATGGAAAATGGATTTACCCAAAGAGAGGGAGTAGACTATGAAGGAACTTTCTCTCTTATTGCCATGATTAAATCTATTAGAATACTTTTATCTATTGTTGCCTTTTATGATTATGAAATATGGAAAATGGATGTGAAGACAGCCTTTTTGAATGGTTATCTTGAAGAAAGTATCTGCATGTCTCAACCATAAGGGTTCATTGAACAGGGACAAGAACAAAAACTTTGCAAGCTTAAAAGATCCATTTATGGGTTAAAATAAGCATCTCGATCCTAGAATATCATATTTGACACTGTGATCAAATCTTATAGCTTTGAACAGAATGTTGACGAACCTTGTGTTTACAAGAAAATAGTCAACAAGACTTTAGTTTTTCTGATACTATATGTTGATGATATCCTACAGATTGGGAATGAGGTCGGATTCCTTGCTGACATCAGGAGATGGTTGATAGCTCTCAAAAAGAGCTATTATTATTAGCTTAATTCGGGCTCGTTATTGTAATTTATGTGTTTATTTTCTTATTTTGTAGGTATCGAGCAATCATAAGGTAGAATTAGCCATTTGGAACTGAACGGGGTTAATTTGAAGCAAATTGGAGTTGATTTGAGCATCTAGGATTCAAAGGAGTAAAATGACTAAAATGCCTCTGTCTCAACGTCACAATGTTAGTGTCATGCCTGGGCCCAACGCTCGCGCAATGCTAAAGGGTAGTGACCTAAAGATATAGGACAACGTCGCAATGCTACCTTTAGTGCTGCAATGCTGCAAAGTTTAACGCAACGCCACCGTCACAACACTCTCCTAATTCTCAAGGTCTAATTTGATTGGAGCGTTATAACACTCTTCCTAGCATTGCAATGCTATGGCTGTTTTCTACAAATAATCTCTTAGATTTTATGTCAAGGGAGTCGATCTTTTGGAGGAAAAATTTGATGGAGGTCGACTTCTTCTTCTTTTTTCTTCAGATTTTAGTATCTTAGGTTTGGTTTTACATTTATTTTGGATTGTGATCCATGGATTGGATGTTCATTTTGTTATTTGTCTATGAATTAAGAGGTAACTTCTATTTAATTTTTGAAGCAAGAACCTTATGTATTTTTCTTAAGATTTATGTTCTTTGGATTTATTGCATAATGAACTTATGTTTTCTTGAATCTTGCATGATTTTTTTATATATATTTGTGTGTTGGACTGACGCCTCTATCATGAATGTATGTCTTAGCTAGGTGATTGTGGGCTCGCGCATTTCTCTAGTGTTGTTCTATGCTTAAAATCACCCTAGTAGCAAATGGTTGATTGTGTATACTAGGATTTATAGGCTTGTCTTGGGTCTTAAGATGCATGCATGATCTAGATTCAAGAATAAATTGGTTGATTTAGTTAGGGCTTTTCCATTAATTAATCGACACAATGGAATCCCAAAGCTTAATGCGCATGTGATTAGTCTTAATTGATCACTATCGAACCCAATTAGGATTTAATGCATGTAGTTTAATTAGGACGCTTTCTTGGTTCGGTCCTAGCTAGTTGTCCGCCTTTGTAAAGGCTAGCTTCTTCATGTCAAGCGAGTGTTGTGAACGCATAAATCGATTGTATGTCCAATTAACAGATTCCAATTATTGAAATTACCTAGGATCTCTCTTGCTCTTGAAACTAGATAATTCCTATCCTTAGTTTACATTTACCCTTGCATTTTATGTTTCACGCATTTATCTCTTTCACACCAAACCCCCCCATTTACTGTCTATGTTAAGAAATTAGCTTAATGAAATAAATCGCGCTTCCATACAGATTGACTTGGACTTACTGCGATTGCTACGTCTTTGTAGTGATTGGAGTAGTTCGGTATTATAAATTTTCTTTTGATTCGTAGTTTTTTTGGGGGCAACACCAAAAAGGGCTTGAACAATGGCAAGCATTGCAATTTTGAATAAAAGATTTAGAAGATGCATAGTATATTCTTAGAATCCAAATAGTTTGAAATTTCAAGAAGAGAATGTTAACACTATCTCAAACATCTTATATAGATAAGATGTTGTCTAAATATAAAATGCAAAATTCCAAAACATGTTTATTACCTTTTAAACATGGAATTCATCTGTCTAAGGAAAATGTCCTAAGAAACCTCAAGAAGTTGAGGGATGAAAAGAATTCCTTATGCATCAACAGTTGGGAGTTTGATGATGCCATGTTGTGTATACATCCAGACATATGCTTTACGGTTGGAATAGTCAGCACGTTTCAGTCCAATCCTGGATATAGTCATTGGACTGTCGTTAAGAACATTCTCAAGTATCTTTGAAGAACAAGGGATTATATACTCGTGTATGGCTCTAAGGATTTGATTCTTACTAGATACACTGATTCTAATTTTCAGACCAATGTGGTCTAAAAAAGAGTTATTATTCCTAGCTTAATTCGGGCTTATTATTGAATTTTACGTGTTTATTTTCTATTTTTGTAGGTAACGAGCAACCAAGAGGTAGAATTGACGATTTGAAGTTGAACGGGGTTAATTTGAAGCAATTTGGAGGTGATTTGAGCATCCGGGCTTCAAAGGACTCAAAAAGACTAAAATGTCCCTACTTTAGTGTCGCAACGGGTGATATGTCTTACAACACTACCCATTTGGAGGTGATTTTCCTTGTCCTTACAATCGCCCAATGTTGTAAGACATAATGGGTAGCGTTGCAATGGTCACCCTCAGCATTGCAACGCTACGATGTTGAGACGGAGATTGCCTAGTGCAGCGCAAGTGAGCATCGACCCTATCATTGCACTTCTATCCCTGATGCTCGGATCCAGCCATTTCAACGTTGCAACGCTTTCCCTTTTTCTATAAATTGGATTGTACCTCATTAGTTTGTCTACGAATTGATGAGGTAATTCTTTTATTTATTTCTTGGATTGAGCATTCATGTTAATTACTGAGTTTTCTGCCCAACTTTGTGTTCTAATTTAGAATTGTGTTTCCTATGAATCTTGCTTGATTTTGAATTGCATTTGTGTGTTGGATTGATGCCCCTATCATGATTGCAATTCCATCGCTAGTTAAACTCGAGCTCGCACGTATTCTAGTAGTTCGTCTATGCTTTGAGTTTACCCTATTAACATTGATTAAACGTGTATGTTTAGGTTTATAGGCTGACCTTGAATCTTTGCATTGAATGTTTAATTTAGGTTTGAAGAATAAGTGGTTAATTGAATATGGCTTTTTCTGACAACTAATCGACATAGTTGAATCCTAAATCTTAATGCATGTGTTTCTAGTTCTTTATAGCTATTAATGACCTAATTGAATCTAGGAACATGTAGGTTATTGGGGCACAGTATTTCCTGCCTTAATTATTAAGTAGGACGCTTGATTGATTTTGAATTAATTAATTGTCGGCCTTTGTAAAGATTAGTTAACTCGCATCAATTAGGTAGCTATGCATGCATAATTCGGTGACATGATTCATTGGCAGAAAATGATGATTTAAATTATATTGATTTTCCACTTGATTCAATAACTAGATAAACCAATTATCATTTTATCTATCCCTTTCAATTTATTTTTCTTGCATGTTTCAATTTCAACCAAAAACCAAATCCTCGTTTTTACTCTTTTCCACAGTCAAGTTTAATTCAAAAGAAATTAATTCTTCACTTTTCAATGGTTCGACTTCGCACTTACCACTATTGCTATGTTTCAGTAGTAATAGGAGTAGTTCGGTGTTTATAAATTTTCTTCTATTTCGCAATCCTTTTCAGGAATTAAACGACATTGGATAGTGGTTCGAACAAAAATGGTGTCGTTTTCGGGGAAGCACGCCAATTAATATCTTTTAGTTAAAATTGACTATTAAAACATAAGAATCCAAATATATTTTTCTTTTCTTGTGTCTACTTGTTTTTCCATGGCAGATAACATGAACATCAATTATGCACTTCAAGTGGCAAAACGGAGAACACAAAAGGTAAGTGAGATTAGTGAGCTTAGAAGTCTAGTATTTGAACTAACCTCTATTGTTCAAGTTATGGCTACTACACAGATATAGGATTTGCATAGTCCTGAGCACGAATACTATCCTCCTTGGGAGATGCCTAGCTGAACTCCATTATCGATGCCATATCTATCTATCAATACAGGTATTTTTTTAGAGGATTAGTTAGGGAACTTTCTATTTGCTCCGGTGAGTTTGTGCAGGAACACCCCTACGGTTATCAAGAACCCCTGAGTTTCCAACAAGATGACTTCTATTCCGAATATGAAGTTAGAGCTAAGCTTAAGAATCTGAGTGACCGCATTGCTCAAATTACTGAATCAGTTAGGAGACTTGAGGAATCTTGGGAATAATCATCTTTTGAGAGTGTCTAGTTGGGCGGTGGAGATACTTGCATCAATGACTCTGTTGAGCAGCTGGTTCCTCGAATTTCTAATCAAGGTAAGACATTGGATTCCTTAATGTGTGAACTTGCTATTGGTTTTTCTGAGTGTGAGCAAGAGTCTATTGAGTCTCATCTGGAGACCCAAGTCCCCATTCTATTGGAAAACCATTAAAGCGTTCCTTCATCTGTGGAACCAAGGCTAACCTTATTAAGGAATTTCCTGGGACTGATTCAGATGACGGTGTGCATCCCATGCCGTGTCCAAAACAAGTTGGTGAGATTAAGTATGAGTCTGAACTTTACTTTGAGGAGTCTCAGGTAAAAGAGTTAGAGGTCCCCAAGCCTCGATTTGTTCTTTGTCTTGGTATTTCTTTAATTTTTTTAGTTTTGCTCATCTTTACCTTATGAGTCACTCAAGTCAGAGTATATTTTTTGCATAGTCAGTTCCAGAGTCTTTTATTTTATTTCCTTTTATAAAATTCAAAAATTCGAAATTCGACCTGTCTAGTTCTTTCCAAAAGATGGAAACCCTTATGGCTTTACCAGGCCATATCGAATCATCCAAGAAAGGACCAGAGAAATACGAGAATTTCCTTGTACCTTGATAGGGGACAAATCGCATTGAGAAACCGATGTTAAAAATTTGCATTTTCTGGAGGCAGTCGTATTTTTAAAATGTTTCCCTTATTTTTTTTTATTTTTATTCGTATTTTTATTTTTAGGTTAGATCTTTTGTTAGTCTTTCTTTCCCTTTCTTTTCTTTCGGATAGATTTTTCTATTGAAAATAAATAAATAAATTAGGGCACAATGTCAAGACGCTGCAATTACAGCGTTGCAATGCTGCATTAAAACGCAGTTCTGCAACAAGAAGATTTTAATTTTTCTTCTTCTTCTTCGATTTTTAGCAATTCCCACTCTAAATTTCTTTCGATTTCTTCATTTATCTTCCACCAAATCTTGATTTTACTCCTCTTTTCTTCCAAATCTTCACAATGCTCTCTTAGTTCATCCTTGATTTGGTGGGTTTTTCACCCAATCCAAATCTAAGGCAAGGTTTTTGTGCATTTTGGGATTTTAGTGTTTTTCCATTCATTTTTCATTAGTTCATATATTTGCTAAATGGTATGAAATTTCTTGCTTAATATAAATGGGTTTGAAGATTTGTGAATTATTGATATTGAATATGTGAATAAGATATTTGGGATTGTCTACATGCAAGTGGATTTGTGTTCAATTGTTGAAATTTGGTTTGATTTTTGGTAGGAATTGGGAGGAGTGGTTGAATATTTCCTAGTGAACCAAATTTTGTGAGTTTTCATTTAGAACTGATTCTTGGTCTTGAATAAAGAGGTCTTGCCCTCTCTATGGCTGGGAGGGACTCGGTTCATTCGTAGGACCATAAACCAATTGTTCATTAGAGGATCAGTGGAGACTTAAGGAGCAAGAAGTATTACATGGATAAAATAGTAATTTTGACCTAGCTGTAAATACGAACAATTGTTGAAGGATCGACTTATTGATTATGGTTAAATCAAGTGAACATAAATGTATTCACAGTAAAATGAGTGCAACTACTGAGTTATAGTGGAATGTCTCGGTATTTAACGAATATTGATTAATTTGAGTTAAAGATTTTAATCAATTAATCTCAAATATTTTGAGCTCATGATCTTTAGGTTCATTAGGTCCCTCTACTAGCTCGTAAAAGGATGAAACCTTATAATAGCGTGTTGGGAGGATTTGAAATGTTCAAATATGAATTAAGGGTTTGTTTTTATATTCGATATGATCGAGTGTTTAATTAATGATTAAACAATTTTGAGAGTACAAACATTTAAGGCTATGTTGGTGTCAAAGAGTTACATCCAAGTTGAGGGGGTTGACTATGAAGAAATCTTCTCTCCTATTGCCATGTTAAAGTCTATCTGAATCTTCTTGTCCATTGCCACATATTATGACTATGAAATATGGCAAATGAACGTCAAAACTGCTTTCTAAATGACAATATTGATGAGAGAATCTACATGAATCAACTAGAAGGATTCATAAAACAAGATCAGGAAAAAAAAGTTTTGCAAGTTGAAATGGTCGATTCATGGATTGAAGCAAGCATCTAAATATTTGAATTTAAGGTTTGACACTGCAGTAAATCTTATGGCTTTGATCTAAATGTTGATGAACCTTGTGTTTACAAGAAAATCATCTAAGAAACTGTTGCTTAACTTGTGTTATATGTAGATGACATCTTGTTCATTGAGGATGACGTAGAATTTCTTACTGACATTCAAAACTGGCTATTTGCAAAATTCCAAATGAAATATATGAGAGAAGAGCAATATGTTCTTGGAATTTGAATAGTTCGAAATCGTAAAGAAGGAATGCTAACCTTGTCTTAAGCGTCTTATATTGAAAAAATGATTGTCAAGTACTTGATGCAAAGTTCCAAGAAAGGTAACTTACCTTTCAGGCATGGAATTACATTGTCTAAGGAATGGTTTCCTAAGACTCCTCAAAAGGTTGAGAAAATGAGATGTATTCCTTATGCATCAGTGGTGTGTAGCCTTATGCACGCCATGTTGTGTAAAAGGCCTGACATTTGTTATACAGTTGGGATAGTCAATAGGTATCAATCTAATTCAGGATTTGATCACTGGATGGTAGTTAAAACAATCCTTAAGTATCTTAGGAGAACAAAGAACTACATGCTTGTGTATGGTGTTAAGGATTTGATCTTTACAGGATACACTGACTTTGATTTCCAAACTGATAAGGATTCTAGGAAATCCACATTAGGGTCAGTGGTAACTCTTAATGGAGGAGCTATAGTTTGGTGAAACATCAAACAAGGATGCATTGTTGACTCCACCATGGAGGTAGATTATATAGCTACTTGTAAAGTTGCTAAAGAGGTTGTATGGCTAAGAAAGTTTATGTCTAATTTGGAAATTGTTTCGCATATGTCCTTGTCCATCACCCTTTATTGTGATAATAGTGGTGTTGTGGAAAATTCAAGAGAACCTCATAGCCATAAACATGGTAAGCACATAGAAAGGAAGTATCATTTAATATGCGAGATTGTGCAACGAGGAGACATGAGTGTCATGAAGATAGCTTCGGAGCATAACATTGCTGATCTACTTACAAAAGCTCTCACGGCCAAAGTGTTTTAAAGTCATCTAGAGGATTTAGGGTCTACGAGACATGCATCACCTTGTCTAGAACAAGTGGGAGATGTATAGGATATAGTGTATGTTCTAGTTTATTGTATTTTACTTTTATGTTTTGTACATCCCACTAGTTTTAGGAAAATTGGGAGATTGTTGGAATTTATGTCCTAGACCTATAGTTTGTAAATTTTTAAACAAATTTTCTATATAATAAAATTTTATTTATCTTTAATAAATAATTTTTATTTATTTAATCGCACAACTCAAATCTAATAAACTAAGATTCGAGGTTATTTTCATGTAATTTGAATAGTATATGGTTGAAATACAAGTGAATAATGTTCAAGTAATAACCAAAAAGATCTATAATATATGGATAAAGTAGGGTGCCTTATTCTGGTAAGACTATGGATATGGTCCACTTTGTAATTGTTACATACGATTTTATTCAAATTGTTCATGTGGAGACATGTAAGTGGAGGTATCCAATTTAATGAGAATATATAAGATTGGACTATGAAATATATAGTCTCTCGCTATAACACCGTTAACTGAAGAGATTAATATTTCAAATGATTACCATGGAATTCAATCTGAATCCTGAGTGAGTTATGAACTCCTGCTCATGAGGGTCATCCTTTGATTTGTATGGGTGAAAGTGGCCTTAGTTGCCGACTCGTAAACCTACCATCTTGGTGACGATACCAAGTGGGAAGCTAGGAACATAACATCACAAGACCAAATTCACTCCTTCCTTCATCAAGGGTAAGTAGATAGGTTGTTCTCTTAAGTACTGACTTCAGGACCTGAACAATGAGGCCTCACCCTCTCACTGGCTCGAAAGGGATTTTGTTTATGGTTAGACCATAAACAGATTGTTCATTAGAGGATCAATGGTACTTAAGGAGGAAGAAGTAACTACAAGGGTAAAATGGTAATTTTGTCCAGTTATAGTTATGAACAACCTCCGAAGGATTGACTTACAAGAAATTATTAAAAATTAATAGACACTTAAATATTCTACAGTTCATAAGAGTGCAACAACGAGTCTATAGTATAGTGTCCCATAATTAATGAATGTTTATTAATTTAATTAAAGTGTTTAATTAATTAATCTCATATCATTGAAGCTTATAACTATAGGTCCATAAGGTCCCTCTGCTATCTCATAACAGGATTAAATTAGGATTAAGTGTTGTAAATTTGAGGTGTTCAAATTATTGTTTAAGGGAATTTATTGTATATGATACAATTTAATATAAGGTATATAGATATATTATAATATATAGTTTACGTAAATTAGATTTAAATTTAAAATGATATAAGATGAGAGAATAATATTTGAGGTACAAATATTAAATAATATGAATTGGTTCATATTAAACCTATATAGTAAATTTAATATGGATGAGATTCATAATAAACTATAGGTTATAAGAGAGATGAATATTTGAATATGATTCAAATATTAAATTAACTAAATATTTGATATTTAATTAAAGATTAAATAAATGTTAATTTAATTATTTATTTATTTTTATTAGATTATTTATTTTATTTATTTAAATTAAATTAGATTTAGTTTAAATTCCAAACTAAATAAATTAATCAATTAACTTCACTATGGTTAGTGGGGTGAGAAGATTTAATTCTCCTCATGTTTTATTCTGAATCCTAGAAGACTAAGAGATATAGAATAGTTATCTCTCACTCTCATGTGAAAAAAAAATAGAGAAGTGTTTTCTGGTTTTGCCTTTATTTTCTCCAAGAACACTAAAGTTCCCACAAGCTTTTCTTATTCCAAAGAGAATAGTAGAGAAGATCAGTGGTTATGTCTTGCCCATGCAATGGATCTAGAAGATAGGGAAAAGGTCTTCTAGGATTGGTTCTACAAAGGTTGTAATTCATCTTCCCTAATTAATTACTATATAAAGCATATTTAGCCTAATTGATAAATCACTTCAGCATTGGGATTCAATCCCTTCAATAAGATTGGATACATTATCCTGGTGACATTACAAATACGACCCACTTTGTAATTATTACAATAGTTGTAAAGTGTTACAAACGATATGATCCTAATCCTTCATGTAGAGACATGTGGGTAGGGGTATTCTATACAAAAAGTTTGTATAAAACTAAACTGCTAAATGATTAGTCTCTCTTTATAACGCCATTACTTGAACATATTAACATTTCAAGATCATAGGTAACTCGACCTTAATCCTGAATGAGTTGTGAACTCCTGTCTATGAAAACGATCCTTTTATCTATATGGCTAAGAATGACTAGAATCGCCGACTCGATAAGCTTACGAGTTTGTGGATTTTTCCGAATAGAGAGCTGGTAACACAGCTATACAAGATGGAATTCAGTTTTTCCCGTCTCAATGGTAAGTAGATGAATTTCTCCCTTAGGTTTGATTCTGGATCTTAAACAATAAGATCTCACTCTCTCTCTGGCCCAAGAAGGATTAGTCTATAGTTAAACTATAAACTATTTGTTTACTAGAAGAATCAGTGGCACTTAAGGAGTTAGGCGTAATTACAGGAGTAAAACGATTTTTTAGATGGGCAAAGGATCGTTATTACATGCATGTATAAAACTCAAATGACTTTTTCACAAAATCTGACTAAAACCAATAAAACTTCATAAGATAAATTTATAATACAAAAACTCAAGAATATAATTTCACTGTTTGGATACCCCTAAAAGAAATTGGAAAATAAATTAAATAAATATTTGAACAAGTAAATCAAGGATTTAAATGTTTAACTTCTAAATTAAAACATGAAAACATGAGAAAAATAAAACATAGGCGGAAGCGTATGACAAGTCTCAGTGGCTCAATCATGGATTCTTCTTGTTATTTGTTGTTTTATCCTTTCCTTTACCTGAAAAAGACATAGATAAAAGAGTGAGTATAAAAGTACCTAGTAGGTGATCCACTACTGGACCCACTAGATGTACATGTTAGCTACCCAATCAAGACAAAGATGTGCATCTCGAACATAGACATAGCCATAAGAATAAGGGGCGAACCCGAAGGCACGGTTCCTATTAGCTCTAAAAAAGTGCTAATATTCCTAGTTAATTCGAGCTCGTTAGTGAATTTTATGTGTTTATTTCCCTATTTTGTAGGTATTGAACAACCAAGAGGTACAATTAATCATTTGGTGAAAAATGGGGTTAATTTGAAGCAATTTAGAGTTAATTTGAACATCTGAGCATCAAATGAGCTGAAAAGGCCAAAATGCCATTGAGTTCCACCGAGTTTGAGGCAACCATCAAGCACCATCGAGTTCCATCAAGTAAGAGGTTGTTAAGTAATCAAGAAAATGCTACCGAGTGATCGAGGATTAAGTATTGAGCTGTCGAGCATCGAGTAGCGAGTTTCTAGTAGTGGACTCAGTGTTGCAATGCTATTCCAAGCGTCATGATGCTCCGAGCTTAATCAACACCAGCATCCCAACATATCCTGACGCTTCACTCCAACACTTGAAGGTAGAGGCGTCAGCGTTGCAATGCTTCCTTAGAGCATTGTAATGCTGTGAAGAATGACAGACATGGAGATGAGCGTGCGCGCAACCCACGTTGCAACACCATTCCAAGCGTTGCAACGCTACGATGAATCCTATAAATATATCTCCTCGGCCTTAGGTCAGAAGGATGCTGAATTTTGGGGGGTTTAGGCCGACTCTTGGAGCTAAAGCATGGAGGCTAAAGTCAGGCTTTCTTTCTTCTTCTATTCCCTTTCATTTTTAGTGTCCTTGGGTTAGATTTATTTTATTTTTGGATTATGAACATGTATTGGATTGTATCTCATTGGTTTGTCCTGAATCAATGAGGTAATCTTTTGATTGGTTCTTGGATTAAGCATTCTTTGTACTTTGATGAGTTTCCAGTTCACTTTTTATGCTTTAATCTAGAATTATGTTTTTCTTAAATCTTGTTTAATTTAGATTTTCTTTTATGTGTGAATTGATGCTTCTACCATGAATGCACATCTTTGCTAGTTAAATTCAAGCTTGCAGGCATCCTTGTATCATCCATGCTTTGAATACACCCTTTTAGCACATATTAGATAAGCATGCTTAGGTTTTTTAGGCTGTCCATGAATCTTTACATGTTTAATCTAGATTTAAGGAACAGTTTGATAACACGACTTTCCTGACACTTAATTAACATAATTGAATCCTGAATCATAATGCATGTGTTTCTAGTTCTTTATGGCCGCTGAGGACCAAATTGCATCTAGAAGCATGTAGGTTAGTTAGGGCATGGCTTCCAGCCTCAACTACGAATTTGGATGCTTGATCGATTTGGATTAATTGATTTTCGGCTTATACAGATTAGATAATTCGCATCAATTCAGTAGCTATGCATGCATAATTTGAATAGATGATATTTGGACTAAAAACAATTATTTAATTTACATTGAATGGGTACTTGATCCGAGAACTAAACGTATCCATTACCATTTCATATATCCATCGCATTTTACTTTTTACTTGCATGTTTTCAATCTCAAAACCACAAACCAAAACCCAGTTTTTACTGTTTTTTCACTGTCAAATCAAATGCAAAAGAAATTAATTCTTCGCTTCTCTATGGTTCGACCTTGCACTTACCACTATTGCTACATTTTAGTAGTAATAGGAGTAGTTCGGGTATTATAAATTTTCTTTTGTTTCGGTTCGAAGTCGAATTAACAACATCGATTCTCTAATCGAATAGTTCCATAGGAAGTGATTTCGAAGAGTCACAATAACATAAGCATAGGTGGCGATCTCATAAGGACACCGAAACATACACAAGGGATGTACATGATAGCACCAAAAATGTGTTATTTTTCTCTTCTTAATTATCTATCGTTACTGTGTTTAATGTGTTTATTTGATGATTTTGTAGGTATCGAGCATCTTGGAGGTGGAATCAGTCGTTACAAACTATTTGGGCTTAATTTGGAGCAATTGGGAGCTAATATGAGCAATAGGGCTTCAAAGGAACGTGAATGGATGAAAACACCCCTAGACGGAGCGTTGCGACACTTAGACGAGTTTTGCATGATGCTATAAGGCAGTAGCTACCCTTATTGGACGAAACAGGGCAGCATTGCACCACAACATCCAGCGTTGCAACACTGCGAACATGATGACGGATGCGCGTGCTAAGCAACGTGGCAATGCTACTTGCAGTGTTGTGATGCTGCAACCAACCCCTATATATAGCAGTCTTCGTTTTAGGTCAAGGGAGGACACCGATCATCAGCTCTCAGCCGATTTTCCCTTTCTTTTCCCTCATCCACTTGTATTTTGGGGCGTTTCTTTAGTAGTTAATTGAGTAATGCTAGATTGTAACTTCTCATCCCCCATGGGAAGGTAAGATTTTGGTTTCTTAGTTTAGGGATTCGAAGGAACTCAATGTAATTTTTTAGATTTCAATTTAATGATTTATTCGAACTTCTTTATGGGTTTTGATCTGAATCTATATGTATGAATTGCATGATTTGGATTTTTTATTGACACCCAATAATTTATCATGTAGTTTTAACGCTTTTGAGACTACCTTATAATATCTGACATGTATTTATAGGATAATCCATTGGAACCAATAGGTTAGTTAGGCAAAAAGGACTGTTCCTAGCAACCTAGAAAAAAACCGCATTTATTGTTTATTAGACGTTGGAAATTAACATTCATCTTAGCGTAATCCCTAGATCTTAATGCAATTTGATGGAGCGGATTCGTTTTCTGTGCATTTTGACTAATTAGATAATTAGGACTATTGGTTGGGATCCCGATCAATTCGACTAAGCATAAATAAGGAATTTAAGTCATAAATTGGGTCGATGATCTAAATTACATTGGGCAAATCCATTCCTCTAAACTAAGACATCTCGGTTAATTGCGCTTCTATCTTTACTTTTCTTGCATTTTTTTCATGCAATTTCAATTATCCAATCATACCAATCCCCTCTTATTTATCACTTTAACTAAAAACAAACTTGATGAACTAATCTTTCATGTTTCCCTGAGGTTCGACCCCAGACTTGCCGCTTGTACTGCCAGTTAGTATAAGTAGTTCGTTTAGTGATTTATAATTATTATTTGTATAGCAAGGGCTTGGGAGCGATACCAAAAACCTGTTATCAGTACACAGTCTGATAAGGGTACTAATAGACACCATCAATCTAACATGCAACATACAACGTCCAATTTCATCTTAAGTCATTGCATATTATAGTAAATATTGTAACCTAACTCATGAGTTCCCAAAATAGGTTCAACTGTCCATACTTTACTGCTAATTGTTTGTTTGGTCAGAAGAGTCCTCTGACTGTTCGGGTCTTGGATTAATGATCAATATTTTGTTTATTTTTCTTTGTGGAATATGAATAGAGAAAAGAGGATAGGCTCATTACATTCAAAAAGATATATGGGAATTTCCTAGAAATAATTGCAATAATTGAGGTGAGAGCCAAATGAATCGAAAGATTCATGTTTGGTTCGGGAAGGGATCGTCGAAGTTTTGAAATGAATGAAAAGACAATCTACTTTCATTAAATGATTTATTAGATAATCGAAAATAGAGGATCTTGAAAACAATTCAAAATTCAGAAGAACTCTGTGGGGGGGGCATTGAATAGCTGGAAAAAGCCCAGGCCCGCTTACGAAAAGTCGAAATGGAAGCGGATCAGTTTCGAGTTAATGGATACTTACTCTCACAATAGAACATACTTTCAATGTATTCACAATCTCATCATCAACCTGGGGTTCCAGGTAAACCAGTAGTAAATCACTTATCTCGATAATATGTCCAACCAATTAGCAAATCAAAATCCTTGTATAAGAAGATCTTGAGTCAACCCCTAATTATAAATGAAGATTTACGTAGATTTCTAGAATTTATACCAAACATGAGCTCATCCTAAGCAGTCTCCTCAACGAGTGGCTTGTTTCCAAATATGCTTCCAACTTAGCACAAAGGAACCAATCTACACAAAACTAAAAATTAAGAATTTACAAACCACTTTCCAACACTAGAATTATCCCAAAAACAAAATTACAAAATCTCAAACTCACCAAAAACTAAGCTGAAATCCCCAAAACAAACTCCAATACTCGCTGGACAGCCTCTTAGTCTCTTCAAAAACTCCAAGTCGATCTCCAAACATTCAAAACAACAAGATTCAGGCCAGAAACTTATTGGGTATTAAAGAACCAAACTAGAGTAAACCCAAAACGCCCAAAAACATATCCCAAACAGCAAAATCTGAAAAACTCTGGTGAAAAACTGACAGCCAATGGGGTTGACTGGCGATGGACGTGTGGCTACAAACGGTAGAAAACTGTTGAAGCCCACTGTAGCTAGCTGATGCATTATTTTATGAATGAAAATATGGATGATATGCGTTGATGGATTGTGTTGTGCACTCAAGTTTCCTCAGTGGAATTCAAGTGTAAATTCCCCTGAGTTTCCTGGTAAGTTCAGGGTCGAACACAGGGACTTGTGAAAATAGTTGCATTGGTAATGTTTATGAAAGCTTTATGGTAACCAAGTAAATAAATAAAGTGTGGGTGTGTTGTTGTGTTGATGAAAAAGAAGTAAATAAAGGCGGCGGATTTGAGAAAGATAGTTGCGTTGATAGATGCAATGGGTATGCGATGAACGGGTTGAGAAGATCTTTAGCTAGCGTTAATCGGGAATGCGTCAAACCTTCCGATCATGTTACAACCATGCAAAGCAAGTCATTTCCCAATGTAAATGCGATGCTCCTAAGTTTAGAATGCATGTGTTGAATGCAAAATGTCCATAGAGCTTATCCCTAAGTCTCTACTCTTGTCCTATGCGTTGATGCAAAATGCACGAAAGCAAGGTAACCGCATATAATCATACCTTATTGCTAAGATGCATGCGATGCGTTAATAACAAATAGTGCTCATTCCTAAGCGCCTATCTCCCATTTATGCGTTCTAATCTGATTCTTCCAAACCTAGATTCTGACCTGACCTTCCCAAGTCTAGATCCTGTCTTTAGACTACCCTCCCGAGTATCTCTAATAGACGAATGAAGCATGCATAAACAAGATAATCGCAAAGATGAAGATTCCCTCGTTATGCTAGCTAACTACTTCTCAACCCATTCAACTAATTTAGCTACTCATGCTTAAGTAAAATAGAGTGAACAGATATAGAGAAAGACATTCCATTCTTATAACTGAGTTGAGTACAAAATGATAATGGAAAGTAAAGGTAGAGAGCCTGGTAGCAATTCCTTATTGACCGAGGCTTTTTACACTGAATCTCTATTCTAATCTACAAATGTTCCCACTTCTGCAGGCGTCGGCACTCTCTCTGTCTTGGAGCTTCTGGTGCTTTCCCAAGCTTGATGGAACAATCTATCGACACACCTTCTTCCTCACGCCCGCCTTAAAATGGAAGAAAACTATGGACAAAGGTGTGAGCTTGTAACGTGATGAAGTAATCGATTGCTTAACCCCTTCTCTGAAGAATGCACTTGGTATTTATAGAGTTTCCATGGTGAAAGGCGGCTTCTCTCTCCCGGTTGTACAGATGGGACAGCTTTAATTCCTGACTGATGCGTCGGATAATTATCATCGATAAAGCTGAATGTACTTTGTGACCGTTATCAGCTGTCAACTTAATTTGGATCCGACTGTCGTCAGCTTTTTGTCCCATCGATCTTAATTATCCTTTCACCCAGATGCACCCACCATGTTGCGCCGATGAAGTTGGGGTGATTCTTCTTGGGCGAATATTTGCGAGCACGATCAACGCAAAGTCTTGCGGTGAAGTTGTGCTCGACCAATGTATTCCTATGATAGCAATCTCTGAATTGCGTTAACGCATATTCTACACAAAAATATAAAGATCAACTGCTTTAATGCGTTGGACGCGTGCGACTGCAATATTATAGAATTTATGCTTAATTGACGCAATTTAACATATTTCATCAACACAATCCAACATTGTTTAAGAACTTAGTACTATGATAACATGAATTTCTGCCCGTTCTCACTAGCTGAGTGCGTGAAAAAGTGAGCACGGGAGAGATTCACACGAGATCTGAATGACATCATTGGCTTAAAGCGGCGCGAATTGAAGCTTGCTCGACGACAACCAACAGCGACTGACCGCACGAGGAGCATTGGCGACCTCGATGAACGACTCTAACGGTAGCATGGGGGTCGGCATCGGATGAGAGGGGAGATTGGGCTAGCGGTCTTCACAAAAGAGAAGAGGAAAATTTTTGGGAAATTCGTACGAATGGCCCATTTTTTGGGCCCAAAATGTCAAATGACCCATTTTTAAAAAATAATGTCCATTAACCCTATGTTGATATCATCTCCATACCAAATAATGTAAATGCCCTCACCTCTTTGTCTTCTTACCCTTTTACTGAAAACCAACCAAAACTAAAAACTCTTCAAACGTAACGGTTTCTATCGCTCATAAGCTCCGGATGGTTTCACTGCATTTTAAAATCCATCATATGGGCTTGCAAAAGATTCCACTGTCGCCGACAAATCAAATCTAATCAGTAAGTTATTTCAATTTGTGCCTAAAGATGTCTTAAACTGATCGGTAATGGGGAAAGAGTGGGTTGTTCTAGGTTTAGAAATATTGTGAACCTATGGGGTTTTTTTTTTTTTTTGGTTTCTGATGTGTTATGAGGTTGAAGATGAGTAAAAAGAGAGAAAGTGAGCGAGATAAGTGAGAGTGAAATTGGTAAAAGCGATAATAAGAGAGCGACACCGAAAAGGGTGGGTCGTTCTAGGGTTTAGAAATACTGTGAATCTATGGTTTTTTTGTTTGTTTGTTTTTTTTTTTTTTTGTTTCTCATGTGTTATGAGGTGAAAGACGATTAAAAAGAGAAAATGTGAGCGAGATAAGTAAGAGTGAAATCGGCAAAACTGACACCAGAGAGAGCTGAAGGAACTCTAACGGGGAAGAGAACCTTGAGCAGAAGTGGATCAACCAAATTTCATTTCATTGAATACAAAGTTTACAGTAAACAATAAACAAGATATGCATTTAATTCTAAATTACAGCATGCTATAGAAAGGGTTTCAAGAAACCTCACCTTTGAAGACTTTTCTTCACGTTTTCCCTCGAACAGTCTACAAACAACTTGAAGACTTTCTTCAAGATTAACCTTGAACAAGAACGAACACTACCGCGAATGTTTCCTTGGTATTCTTAGGGTGAGAACCCAGGAGTGGTGGACTCTGGCTATGTTGGATTTTGAGGGCAAACTTAATGTTGAGGAGGAAAGATTGAGAACTCTCTCAAAAAATCAACTCACACAAAACTTTTTTTTTTTTTCACTTTCTCCAAATCGTTCAACCCCCTTAGAAAGAAGAAGAAGAAACTTTTTCTTTTCTACTTGCCAAAAATAACCACCACCCACTTACGTGGGTGGAGAGAAAATAAGGGGAAGGGAGTTGTAACTCTCTTTCTTATTATTAAAATAATAATAATAATACAAATATAACTATGATAACTAACTTATCATATTATATATATACGTTAAATTATATGTTATATAAAATATAACATATATAACCTATAGTTTTAATATTGTATCACATACAATATAAACTATATTTTCTTTTCTCTTTTATATGGCATTTAATATAAATCATATTTATATTAAATTTAACAGCTATGAATCCAATTCATAGAAATTATATTTGAATCTCATTCAAATATTATTATTTCCTCCCATTAAGCTATAATGTATCAAATACATCATGAAAATTATATCACATAATTGAAACAAGTTAATTATATCATATATAATTAAATCCCTCTATTATTTTTAACTATTCAAATTAATCCAAAAACTGATTCTCAACTAATCCTATTAAGCTACCAAGGGACCTTATGAACCTGTAGCTTGAAGCTCCAACGGTATATAAATAATTAATTAAATTCTTTAATTACATTATTCACCATCCGTTAATTGTTGGGCACTCCACTAAAGACCAACAAATACACTTTTTGCACTACAAATATATTTATGTATCCATTGGACATAACCAATCAACAGTATGATGACCCTCTACAAATTACTCGTAAGTACAACTAGGTCAAATTACAGTTTTGCCCCTGTAGTTACATCTAACTTCTTAAGTACCACTGATCCCTCTAATGAACAATATATCATAGTCTAACGCTATAAGTGTTATAAATACCTAGTTGTGTGGCAATGTGTATAGTTTTAGTTGTTTCTTGAGTTATAAGGAAATTAGAACTAAAATCTATAAGAAAGACATGCAAACTTAGGTTTGAATCATGGTTTTAAAAGTTTTTTAAAACTTGGTGGAGATAGACCTAAGATCACGGTTCTAATATGATTAGCAACCTAGGCTTTAATCTTTTAATCAATTTAATAGGATTAAATTGACTAATAAAAGGTTAAAGTGTAGCAAATCTATTTATAAGGGACCTTTTGTCTAAGGCGGATTCTGTCTAGGCTGGGGTATTTAAGGTGACGGAAGCGAAACACCCCTACCTGAAAACCTACCTAGAAATGATAGATTTGATACATGCATGCAAATTTGAGGACGGTCCATTAAAGAGTTTAATGTGACTACTTGAACTTTTTTAATTTCAAAGACAAGAGTTGTTTTTTAGCAGATTAAACTAACTTAGATTAAAATCAATAGCCGGATGGTCTAAGTTAATGAACCTCTAGGTAGAACATTCAGTGGGAGGTACATGGGGTATCCGATACTTCATTTAAACCTTTTCACGTTTCTCCCTTTATTGTCCACACGTGAGATCTATCCTCGACCTCGTGGTACCCTAGGAGTGTCCCCTTAAAGGATGGTGTTTGGGTAGGTCAGTATCAAGATGAATGGAGAGAATATTATTAGTAAGAGGGAGCGGGACGTGCGACAGTATATCCCACGGTCTCTCTCGTTAGGTTGGATAAAGTTTCTGTGCATCGCCTCGAGGCACCTTGGGAGTGTCCCCCTGTAGGATGGCAATTTTGTACGTTTCTTTATCTGATCTCCTGTATAGGATAAGGTTGTGTTAGTCTCTCTTGTCCTAATCTGCTTTTTCCCTACGGTGGGCGCATTAAGGCGGGACTCTAGGGCCGAAAACGAGGGGTTACACTTACACAGAATTGTTAAGGGTTAATAGTTCTGGACCGAGCGAATGGTGACTGTTAGATGTAGTTCCAAGAGTTGGTTCCACATAATGGTTGAGAGTGTCTCATCCCAGTGAAGAGGAATATGATCACCCCATCAGTGACGTTTGTCCTGCCTTATTGAGATATCATTGCAAAATAGAAGTCTTTTCACTTAGGATACTTGGAAACTATTTTGCTAAAACTAAAATTGGTGTTAAAATGTGGTTTTTGCATAGATTTATTAAGTTTATTCTGTTTTCAGCAGTGTTTTAATGGCTACCACCACTTTAGCTCTATTTAGTGCCCGCAAACTAACTAGCAAGAATTACGCTAGTGGGAAACACACGATCATAACAATTTTAATCATTGATGATCTCATGTTCATCCTTACGGAGGATTGTCCTCCTATTCCACATCCTAATGCCACAATGTTCAAAAGGCCTATGAGCGTTGAACATGGGAGAATACGAAGGCCCGAGCCTATATCTTGGCCAGTCTTAACGATGATTTGGCCAAGAAGCATGAGCCCATAGTCTCAGCGCATGAGATCATGGAGTCCCTGTGAGGGATGTTCGAACAACCGTCTGGACAGCTCAAGCACGAGGATCTCAAATGCATCTTCAACTCCAAAATAAAGGAAGGCACCTCTGTCGAGAACATGTGCTTAATATGATGGTCCACTTCAATGTGGCGGAGATGAATGGGTCTCGGATTGATGAGGGTAGCCAGGTTAGCATCATCCTTCATTCGTTGCCATATAGCTTCCTGCACTTTGTTAGCAATGCGATTCTTAACAAAGTGGACTATACCCTTACAACTCTCCTCAACGAGTTGCAGACATTCCAATCTCTACTGAAACATAAGGAGAAGAGAGAAAGTGAGGCAAATGTTGCTTCATCTTCAAAGATGTTCCATAAAGGTTCGACCTCATGAACGAAGTCTGCACTTTCTACTCATTACACTGGAAAGTGAAAGAAGAAGAAGGGTGGTAAGGGGAAGGGGAAGGCACCTACTAACTCACAACCTATCGCCCAATGTGGTAGGCGTCTGGTGCCAGTTGATAAGGGAAAGTGTTTCTGTTGCAACCAAGACAGACACTGGAAGAGGAATTTTCCTCACTGGTTGAAGGAGAAGAAGGAGGCCAAGGCTAAAGCAAAACAAGTATGATTTACTAGTTTTGGAAACTTGTTTAGTGGAGAATGATGATTCTACCTGGATTATTGACTCGGGCGCTACTGATCATGTTTGTTCTTCTTTTTAGGGGATTAGATCCTGGCGCTAGCTGGAGGTTGGTGAGATGACGATGTGAGCAAGCACCGGGCACGTCATCTCATCTGTAGTAGTGGGAGAAGTTCAGTTGACTTTACAGAAGAAATTTCTTTTTTTACGTGATGTTTATGCAGTTCCTGAGTTGAAAAGGAACTTAATTTCTATAAAGTGCTTTTTACAGTGTAAATATACTCTTGAATTTCAATTGAATAAAGTGTTTATTCATAAAGATGGAGTTGAAATCTATATAGCATATCTGGAAAATAAATTTTATGTGCTAAGGTCGTTAGCAACGAGTTTCTCCATAACATAGAGATGTTTAAAACTGTCGTAACTCAAAATAAACATCAATGGGTTTCTCCAAAAGAAAATGCACAACTTTGGCACCTTCGATTAGGGCACATCAATCTCAATAGGATTGAGAGGTTGGTGAAGAATGGACTTCTAAGCGAGTTAGAAAAAAAGTTCTTACCGTTGTGCGAATCTTGCCTTCAAGGTAGGATGACTAAAAGACCTTTTACTAGAAAAGGTTATCGAGCCAAAAAGCCTCTAGAGTTAGTGCATTCTGTCCTTTGTGGTCCGATGAATGTGCGAGCCAGGGAAGGCTATGAGTATTTCATCACCTTTACTAATGATTACTCTAGGTATGTGTATGTTTATTTGATGCAACGGAAGTCTAAATCCTTTGACTAGTTCAAAGAAATCAAAGCTGAAGTTGAAAATGCATTGGATAGATGGATTAAGACACTTCAATCGAATCAAGGTGGAGAGTTTTTGGATTCAGGGTTCAGGACTATTTGATAGAACATGGAATCGTTTCCCAACTCTCAGCGCCATGTACACCTTAGCAGAATGGTGTAGCAAAGAGGAGAAATAGAACCTTGTTGGATATGGTTCGGTCGATGAGGAGTTACGCTTCCTTACCGAACTCGTTTTAAGGTTTTGCAGTTAATGCATATACTCAATTGTGTTCCTTTCATTCCTTTCAAGAGTGTTGCGAGCACACTGATAACGGACAGAAATGCACATTATCATAGTGCTAAGTACTTAAACAATGCTGGCTTGCGTTAATAAAAGATGTTAGATTACGTCCAAAAAGCATCAATTTCATAATATTGCGGTCGCATGCGTTCATCTCATAGAAACAGATGATTTTTGTGTTTTTATGTAGAATATGCGTTGACACAAGACGAAAATTGCGATCATAGGAAATCATTGGTCGAGCGTAGCATTACCGCAAGACTTTCTGGTGATTGTGTTCGCAAATATTTGCTCAAGAAGGATTGCCGCAACTTGGTCAGCAACTTGATCGGCGCATCTGGGTAAAAGGCATAATTAATCATGATGGGACAGAAAGTTGATGACAGTCGAATCCGAATTAAGTTGACAGTCGCTAACAATAACAAGTACATTCAGCTTTTCGGTGACAAATATTTGACGCATCAATCATGAATTAAAGTCGTCCCATCTATGCAATCATGAGAGAGAAGCCGCCTTTCACCCTGGAAGTTCTATAAATACCAAAGGCATCCTTCAGAAAAGGGGTTCAGCTATTTTACGAGTTCACAGATCTGTTGATAGTTTAGCCTTGTTCTTAGATTTTCTTTTACTTTGAGGTGGATGCGAGAGAAGAAGGTTATGCCGACAAATCATTCTGGTAAGCTTAGGAGAGCACCGGAAGCTTCAAGGACAGAGAGAGGGCTGACACCTGCGGAAGCAGGAATATCTTTTGAACCGAATAGAGATTTATAGTGTAAAAGCCTCGTTCAATAAGGAATTGCTACCAGGCTCTCTACCTTTAACTTCCATTGTTATTTTGTACTCAAACTCATTTATAAAAAATGGAACTTACTTCTCTATATCTGTCCACTCTCTGTTATTTACGCATGAGTAGCTAAATCTGTTGAATGGGTTGAGAAGCATTTAGCTAGCACAACTAGGAATCTTCATTCTATACGATTATCTTGTATTATGTATGCTTCATTCGTCCATTAGAGATACTCGGGAGGGTAGTCTAAGGATAGGATCTAGGCTTAGGAAATTCAGGTTAGAATCTAGGCTCGGGAGAGTTAGATTAGAATGCATAATCAAGAGATAAAAGCTTAGGAATAAGCATTGTTTGCTATTAATGCATCACATGCATCCTAGAGATAGGATATGATTGTGTGCAGTCACCTTGCCTTTATGCATCTTGCATCATCGCATAGGACAAGAGTAGAGACTTAGGAATAAGCTCTATGGACACTTTTGCATTCAACATATGCGTCCTAGACTTAGGAGCATCGCATTTGCATTGGAAAATGACTTGTTGTGCATGGTTGTAGCATGATCGCATAGTTTGACGAATTCCCAAGTAACGTTAGCTAAAGACCTTCTCAACCCGTTCATCCGCATACTCAGTGCATCTATCACACAATCCGACTTTTCTCAAATCCGCCGCATTTGTTTATTTTTCAGTACCACAAACAAGAACCTCAACAATTATTTATTCATTTGGCAGCAAAGTTTTCTAAAAATTACCAATGCAACCTATTTTCACAAGTCCCTGAGTTCGACCCTGGACTTACCAAGAACTTAGTGGGGTTTACACTTGGATTTTACTGAGAAAACTTGAGTGCTCAACGCATTTTTCACCATCGCATTTCATCCACAATTTCACTTCATAAAATAACGCATCACACACCTCTAGAGTTGTAGAACGGGCATCAAGCTAGTTTATGTAAGGGCCTGCTTCATCAATAAGAGTTGTTGATGATAGTTCATCTGGTAGGTCGATTCCACCTCAAGAGTTTAGGGAACCTCGACGCAGTGGGAGGATTGCGAACCCACCTGTTCGCTATATGGGTTTCACAGAAATCCTGGCTATGGTAGCTAATGGTGACGTTGAGGATCCGTTGTCTTATTAGAAGGCAATGAAGGATGTTGATCGGGATGAATGGGTCAAATCCATGGATCTCGAGATGGAGTGGATGTACTTCAACTCAGTGTGGGATCTTGAAGATCAGCCTGATGGGATAAGACCTATAGGTTGCAAATGGATCTACAAGAGGAAACAGGGTGTCGATGGGAAGGTGCAAACCTTCAAGGCTCGACTTGTGGCAAAGGGTTATACCCAGGTGGAAGGAGTCGACTATGAGGAGACTTTCTCGCTTGTTGCCATATTGAAGTCGATCCGCATCCTCCTGTCCATTGCCGCTTATTATGATTATAAGATTTGGTAAATGGACGTCAAGACTGCCTTTCTGAATGGCAATCTTGAGGAGACCATTTATATGGTGCAACCTGAGGGATTCATAGCCCAAGGTCAAGAGCAAAAAGTTTGAAAACTGAATTGATCTATTTATAGACTGAAACAGGCATCTCGATCTTGGAATATTTGGTTTGATACTGCAATCAAAACGTACGGCTTTGCCCAAAACATTGATGAGCCTTATGTCTACAAGAAAATCATCAACAATTTAATAGTTTCCTAGTGTTGTATGTAGACGATATCCTACTCATTGGGAATGATTTAGGATTACTTACTGTAGTTAAGAACTGGCTAGCGACTCAATTCCAAATGAAAGATTTGGGAGAGGCTTAGTTTGTTCTTGGTATACAAATCTTTCAAGATCGTAAGAACAAAGTGCTAGCGCTGTCTCAGGCATCGTACATTGACAAGATGTTGCTCAAGTACTCGATGCAGAACTCCAAAAGGGGCCACTGCCATTCAGGTATGGAGTTACACTGTCTAAGGAAATGTGTCTTAAGATGCCTCAAGAGGTTGAGGAGATGAGACGAGTCCTCTATACATCTATCGTTTGTAGTTTGATGTATGCGATGCTTTGTACTAGACCAAATAGCTACTATGTTGTGGGAATAGTCAGTAGGTATCAGTCTAACCCAGGACAGGGTCACTGGACCGCAGTCAAGAACATCCTCGAGTATCTTCGGAGAACGAGGGGCTACATGCTCGTGTATGGAACTAGGGATTTTATCCTTATTGGATACAAAGATTCTGACTTTCAGACTCATAAGGACTCTAGAAAGTCCACTTCAAAGTCAGTTTTCACCTTAATGGAGGAGCAGTAGTATGGCGAAGCACTAAGTAGGGGTGCATCGTCGACTCCACGATGGAGGCCAAGTACGTAGCGGCTTGTGAAGATGCTAAGGAGGTCGTTTGGCTCAAGAAGTTCCTAACAGATCTGGAAGTTGTTCCAGACATGTCTAGGCTCGTCACCCTCTATTGTGACAACAGTGGTGCTGTGGCGAACTCCAGAGAGCCCAGGAGTCACAAGCGTGACAAACATATAGAGCGAAAGTATCATCTCATCCGTGAGATAGTGTATCGAGGGGACATGATAGTCACGAAGATCGCTTTAGAGTACAACGTTACTGACCCATTTACAAAGGCTCTCACAACTACAGTTTTTTATGGTCACCTTCAGAGCATGGGTCTACGAGACCGCCCGCGGCTGGATTAGAGCAAGTGGAAGATATTTTTGTACTGGGCCTTAGTGCCCTAGTTTATTATTTTGTACTAATTGTTTGTACACCCCACTCGGTTTAGAACAAGTGGGAGATTGTAAAGGATGATGCCCTAAACTCTCGTTGGGTCCTGTAGTTTGTAAACACAGTATTGAACAAACGCTTGTGATGTAATAATATATGATATTCTTTTTTTCACTTTTGTCTATGGAACATTGGATGTTTTATTTGCTTTACCCAAACTAATAAACTAAGATCCCTAATTGTCATTGTAACTTAAGCATGTATGTGGAAACATACAGGTGGATCATGCCTTAAATGATAACTAAAATGGTCTGTAGTATATGGATATAGGAGGGAAACTTTATCCTTGTAATGCTACGGATGCGGCCCGCTTTGTAGAATAGTTACAAGTGTTGTGACTTGTTACGATGGTCTGATCCTGATTATTCGTGTGGAGACATGCGAGTGGGGGCATCCTATATAAAGGAGTTTGTATAAGACCGGACCACGAAGTGTTATAGTTTTGTTATATAACGCCATTCATGATAGAGACTTCACTTCATTAGGATGACCATAGGTAACATGACCTCAATCTTGAATGAGTTGGGAACTCCTGCCTTTGAGAGTGGTCCTTTGATTTGCACAGGTGCAAGTGGCTAGATCGCCAATTCAAACCTACCACTTTAGGGATTCGTCTGATTTGGGAGCTGGGAACTCAGCTACACAAGATGGAATTCACTCCTTCCCCAAAGCAGGGCTAGATAGATTGCTCCCTTAAAGGCTGATTCCGGGGCTTGAACGATGTGGCGCCACACACCTTTTCATGGCCCGAGAGGTGTCCACACATGGTAGAACTATGTTGTATTGTTCATTAGAGGGATCAGTGGTACTTAAGGAGTTAGATGTAACTACGGGGGAAAAACGCTAAATTGGCCCAACTGTACTTACGAGCATCTGTAAAGGATTATCGTACTGTTGATTGGTTATATCTGATGAATACAGAAATATATCTGTGATGAGAAGAGTGCAGTTGTCGGTCTTTAGTGGAATGCCTGGCAGTTAACGAATGGTGGATCTCGTGGCTAAAGAGTTTAGTCAGCTATTCACGTACCGTTGGAGCTTCGAGCCATAGGTTCATAAGGTCCTCTTGGTAGCTCAATGGATTCAAGTTGAGAATCAGTTTTTGGGTCAGTTTGAAGTGTTCAAATGATCAAGAGGGAGTTTGATTATATATGATATGATTGACATAATGTATGAGATACATTAATTGGAGGGATATGATATAAATATGATTTATATCTAGTGGAGGAGAAAATGACTATGGTTCATATGTTGCATATGATGTAATATTAAACCATAGATTATAAATATAATAAGATTATATTTATTTTTTAATTTAACAATTATGGGATAATTGTGCCGGCTTTTTCTCTGTAACCGAATGAGTTAGTGGGAGGTTGCATTCAGTTTTCGTAACTGAAGGATAAAATGAAAATTATTTTCATTTTGCAAGAATCAGATATTCGCTCACCGAGTAGTACCATTGCCTATCGCATAGCAAACCGAGAGCATACATGACAACTCAAAGTTTCTAAACGATCGTGTACACGCACGTGGTTTAGTAAACGATCGAATAGAATTTCCTAAATGATCGTCTAGCTCTTTCTATGCAATCGAGCGCCCGAGCGTTTACTAAACGATCGTTTATACGATCTCACCCCTTTTACTACACGATCATCTACCTTTACCTAAACAATCAAGCATTCGTCTATACAATAGACACCCTGATATCTCCCATTTGCTTGGTCGTGGTAAACGATCGTTTCTTCCTCCTTCCCTCTACCAAATCCAATGGAGCTCACACCTCCTGGAGTTTCACTCCGAGAATACTGAGGGTTCTAACTAGTGGTGTCTTGCTTGTTGCTTTGTTCGTGAGGAGTCTGTTCGCGAGTAGACGAAAATGTGATTTGGTGGACAATAGCTTTGATGATCTTAGCGAGAGCGAGAGGTGTAGTCCTTTGACGAGAACGATATTTAAGGCGAAGAAGGGTTCTTCAACTGGTATGTATCTTGTTCTCTTTGTTGTTTAAAGTTCAAAGCATGCCATAATTTATTGTTAAATGCATAACTAGTCTATTTGATTGTGAATGTGGTAATTCTGTCACAATGAGTTTGGAATAATCTTTCTTCCACTTATAGGTGCTCGTTGATAAGAGTTCCTTCAAGGTCGAGTAGTAGGGGTAGTTTTGAAAACAACGGTGATGGTCATCGTGGAGGTAACAATGATGAACACAAGCATTCTAAGCACGAGGATGCTGAATGTGGAAGGATGGAGGGAGGGACATACACACCTAGTGATGAATGTGGAAGGGTGGAGAGAGGGACATACACACCTAGGGACATACTCATATGATCCAACATGGTCCCTTTGTACTTTCCTTTCAAGTGCGAACCATCAACAATTATCATAGGGCGATAGCTTGCGAAACCTCTAATACAAGGCCTTAATGCCATAAATATATACTTGAAATGCACATCATCTTCAAGTTCGATCTCAAACACTGTACTCGGATTCTCTATTTTTAACGCTTCCCTATGGCATATGAGTATTCTAGAGTACCTCTAGTGAGATCATATGCGGCTTCCCTTGTATGTCACGTTTTATCGTAACTTATGTTCACGCCATAATCTTTCCTTATATCCTCAATGATATGACAAGGTTTATAAATATGTCCTATGCCTGTAAACTTATCTTTAATCAACTGACCAACGACCGTAGCAGTTGCTTGTCTATGGTCGTGATTCATAATTCCGATGAAACATGTGTGCGAACATGAGTACTTTGTGATCTTGAATATATCAAACCCTTTCATTTTCACTATACGAAGGCTCCACTTACAAGTCTCCCCAATACATTTGATAGTGAACAAAGATTTGGTTGACTTCATGATCCTAAATTCAAAATTTTTGTTGATGGACAAAATAGATAATCGCATTTCAAGTCCTTTTTACTAAAAAATAGTTGACAACTTCAACGTCTATCCTAGATGAAGAGGTATCAGGCATAATTAACTATCCCCTATGACTTGAAGACACAGATGGTGGAATCACTGAAGCTGTTGTACAACAAAACACATCTCTATGATCACGATCCATTTCATTCAATCCTGTTGGTTGCTCATTACCATCCACTGAAGGACCACAACGTTGCTCTGGATGACTACAATCCATATAATTAAGTCTAGATGATCTCTCATTATCAACAACTGAAGTATCGCCCAATTTTGTATCACCGTAATTCATTGAATTCAATTCTGCTGGATTGTGCGATCGTTGTCTAGTGATAATGTTGATGGTATAGTGTTGGCAGACAATGGACTATCATCCTTTTCCTGACGAAACTCATATGATTCCTCATATTGCCTGTCCACAATCGTATCATCATAACTCATTTCCAAACCCCATTTTAATATTTCCATCCTGATTCGATTTTAGCGTTACAGATAACTGAAGTCTACTAAGCTCTTCCCGAAAAAGAAGGAAGCGAACATCATCATCATTTCTTATGTATTGTGGAGGGGCTTCATATTCAAACTTATATGTAACTCTCATTATAAGATTTAAACTCTGAAGAACTGGCATTTGTAACCTTGTAAATGTGAGATTTAAGTTCTTCATACTTCAATGTACCCAGCACAATGATTCCTGTTAACTCACCCCCAGTATACAAACTTTCATTCTCATCCCAATCACCTCCATATCGAATAAGTAGATACTTTTTTATCATTCTACAAAGCAAGAGAACATTTGTTATTAAATTGTACAAGCAATTGAAATGTACTCTCATTAATCTCGCTCTCTCTCTTAATCTCACTTTCTCTACTCTTACTCTCTCTCACTCTCGTTCTATCTCTCGCTCTCTCTCCCAATACAAAATCTCATAATGCTCAATTCCTACCTTTCCAGAAATAACATAGCAAAAATGATGAAACGAACTCAAAATAATGAAACACCGTTATGAAAAACCTATTCTGTTCTGAAAAAGCCTTGTCTTGAAAATTCTCGTTCGAGAAAACTCCGTTCAACAAAACTTAGTCGAAAACCAAGGAAGTAATCACCATTGAAATTGAGAGTTTAAAGAAATCATCATGGTATTGTGTTTAGGTATTATTGATTTGAGGCTTCAGTCGTGAAAATTGTCAAATCATTCGTACACTGACAACAAATCACATCAAACCAGGGAATTTAAAGCGAGAGTGAGAGCGTTTGACCAGACAAAAGCGAGACTTATAACCTAAGGCACTTGTGAGGGCAATTTACGTAATTTGAAATCGTGATGATGTCAACAGAGGGTCAATTGACATTATTTTTTAAAGATAGATCATTTGACATTTTGAGCCCAAAAAATAGATCATCCATACAAATTTCCAAAATTTCCTTCTTTTTATGCACACTTTACGAGGAATCCCTATTTAAATATTTATTAAAAAAATCCTAATTTCCAAATATATATAAATATATCTTTTCCTTTTCATGGGTAAAACCCTAAAACCATATTTATATTTAAATATATAACTATATTTAAATTCTTTTTCCTTTTTAAAACCCTAGAACCGATAATTGTATATATATATATATATATATATATCGTTTTTTTCCTCTTCCTTTTCCAACTTTCCAAAAATCCCCAAATTAAATCTCAACCAACCAAATTAAATCCAAATACAATCCAAATAAACACCTACCTTTCCAAACCCTTTAATTAATTTAAAACAAAACACTAGTTCCTTGTCATACTAATTTATGGTTGAATTATTTAAACACACTAACTCAATTTTATCTCAACTTCACAACATAATTCAAGAAAATTAAATAAAATTTTCCTAAAAATTTTGAATTGTTATACAATTGTTCAAATTAGAATCCAATTTTTGAACATGCTATCAAACACATTTAAAAACATGAAATACAACTTTGTTTTCTTTAAATCCCTTGTTTTCAAAATTATATTTTTAAATTCTCCACGAAACAAGCACTAATTTTTTCACTCAAGAATCAAAGAAGCAAAAAAATATATCAAAGTGAATATAACTCAATAGTAATTAACATGTATTCTTTCCTAAAAGTTTAAATTCAAATCAACTAAAAAAAAATAGAGTACTAAAAAGACTTGCTCAAATTTTTCATAAAATCACATTCGAATAGCAAAGAGTCGATGTATGCAAACTCCATGTACTCAAACTCCGTGTACTCCGAGTATCTTACTGTCTTCAGTAAAAGGAAATGCTATACAACAGTTTTCTTCTTTGTTGTTTCTCGAAGGTAATCACGATGTCATCTATAGAATCTTCCCATGATTCAGTTCGTTCAAGCTATCATGAAAAAATAATCCATAAAAATCCATCGACACAAACTGATAAAGAAAAAATAAAATAAAAATAAATCAACAGAGCTAGACCTCCTGGCAAAGATCAAAAATAAGCCGTGCTCCTATAGCTGCCTCCTCGTGGTTATCTTTTACCTCCAAATTAACAATCAGTACAGTTTTCATCAGTGCATGATCACGGGTGTTCAAATCTGCTCAATTATTGCATAATTGTCATCAGACAGTTGAGCAGAAACCAGCCCACTTGATAAATGAGTAATATCAGAAGTATGCAGGAACATGAACACACAATGAACACCAACACAAGCTTATGTTGCAAGAAAACGTACAAGTCATCAACAATTCACTCAACGCAACAATTCACTCAACACCTTATTGTTCTTAGGATTTGGAGATCTTTGAGCTAGTTTCAAGGCTCAAAATCAACAGGCAGAGAACTACTATTTCGGGATAAATCTTGACAAGAGCAAATAAAAGCATTGGTTTTTATTTTGTTTTATTTTATTTTTTATGTTCTCGAGGTGAGAGATTCACACTCAAACGTGGTTCTCTCTGACATCCCAATCTATTACCTTCGAATATTCGAGCATCTTGAAAGGTTATAAAGAGTTTGGAGAGATCCATGTGAGTTTTCTTTTGGAGAGGAGCCTCTAGAGAGAGCGGCAACATTCTTGTAAATTGGAAGGTCACATCATTCCTCACATGTAGAGAAGGCCTAGGTATGGGTCTCTTTTAAGGAAAATGTCACACCCCACCTCAAGTTACCTCTACCAAACCAAAGACATGTCATGTTGACAACAAATCCCAACCTAACTATGGAATCCATTACTGAACTTACAAAAGCTAGCTCTTTTCAAAACAATAGGTGGCTAGCAAAAACTTCCTTAAAACAAAATCCATAAATAAAATAATAAAAAGAATCAACAGCATTACTCTTAAAAGCCGGATAAACCACCTGAAAAGAAAACACACTCTCAGATAATTTGTTTCATATTCCAACTCCACCATCAAGTGTGCCTAATCGCATCCATCTTATCAATCAATTCAAAAATCGACAACTAGAACATAGTCATAAATCAATAGCAGAAAATATTTGAAGTTTCTTTCTACAAAACCATAAAAAAATTGGAAGAATAATACAATGTCGTCAAAACTAATGCTAGCCACTCTAGTTTCAAAGACAAACAAATTACTAAATTTACAATGTAAAATGAAATATGACACGCAAGTTTTTTTTTTTTTTTTTTTTTTTTTTTTTTTAGAAATAATTTAATAGATGAATGAAATATCTAAAGTTTTAAAAGGAGAACTAGCAGGATTATGAAAAATTCCTCCAATTAGATACAAGGAAATTTAAGTTGAAACTATTGAGGGGTTGTATACTTTTACATCAAAAAAGAGCATTGAAACTAGATGATTCATAAACATCCCAGGGGATCTTTCTTTTCCTTAAAAACCCTTGAATTTCCCTCTCCCCAAGGGTGGCTCTGATTATACTAGTTCATAGATGCCCTTGTGTTGTCGTAAAAGAGTGATCAACGAACAACTCTCTGAACCAGGCATTAATGTCCAAAGGAGCAATAATTTGCCAACCAAAAGCATCAAACAAATCAGCCCAGATTCCAGCAGTAAATAAACAATGGAAGAAGATGTGATTTTGGGATTCCTTATCCACTTTGCAAAGGCAGAATCATGAGGGAAAACAATGAAGCCAAGGACATCATTTTTTACCCTATCCAACGTGTTACAGCAGGAGTCGATTATTTCCCAAAGGAGAAACTTGACTCTCTTTGTACAAGGAAATTTCCACAATTGTTTGTAGAGGTCCTCAATGGATGAAGTTGTATCTGAGGCAAGGTGAGAAATTAAGGACTTGACAGAAGAAAGGCCGCTGTTATATCCAATTTCCGGATCTATATGTCATCCCTCTGTGTGAGATTGAGAGTGGGAATGAGTTGAGAAAAGGAGGCCCATTCAAAAATTTCATCCTCCAAGTTCCTTCTATAGTTCAACATCCAAGAGTGATCAATACTTCAAAGATCAGCAACGAAGGCTTTTTTAGACTCAGCAAAATAACTTGGGAAAGACCTTGTGGAGAGCTTCGGTCCCATTCCATTGGTCAAGAGTCAAAAGGATGTGGATTGTCCATTTCCAACAGAGCATCGAATATTACCATGAATGATGTCCATCTATTTGCTAATGTGGAGCTAGGGACTTCGTGAAGATACATGGAGCTTCAAAGCTGGTATTTTATCGAAGTGTTGGAGCCAAACTTAGCCCTCATTAATTTTCTCCATAAGGCATTTTTTTCCTATCTAAAACACCAAGTCCACTTGGCTAACAAACGTCTGCTTCGAAATCTAATGTCCACAACGCCGAGCCCTCCTTCAAATGGAAGCTTGAGTCTGTCCCAATGAAAGAGGTAAGCTATTTTTTTGACGCGACTCAATTTCCATCCCAAAGGAAAAAACTCCTTTCAAATTTGTTCAATTACAACAGACAGGGCTTGAAACAGAGAGAGATGGTAGATTGGGAGGTTGGATAATGTAGTAGCATTCAACAAAGTTAGTCTACCTCCCTTGGATAGGTTGCTGTGATGCCATGAGTGAAGTCTTTTATCAATTTTCTCAATAATAGGCTGCCAAAAGTTTGATAGTGATGGTTTACCATATAACGGAAGGCCCAAATATTCGGCCGGCCAAACTCCCCCTTTGCAGTCATGCTTGCTGGCTATAAAATCCACCCAATCATCTTCACAATTAATGCCCGAAAATTCAAATTTGTCTATTAACATTGAGACCCGATGCCTTCTCAAAAAGAAAAAAAAATAGATGAGCTGCCTTCTTTGTTGGTGCCTAGATGCGTCATCTTCTTTGTTGGTGGAGAAAAGAATGGTGTTATCGGCAAATAGGAGATGGTTGATTTGAGACATGTCTTAGAGAGAAGCCTTTGACAGAGCCAATGCTAGCTGCCTTTGTGAGGATATAACTTAAGGAGTCCATCAGAATAATAAATAGAAAGGGCAACAATGGATCTTCTTGCCAAAGGCCTCTAGTAGCTTTGAATCTATTACCTTTGATGATGATGGAGAAATTGGTTGATGAGATGCAACCTTTGATCCAGAGTCTCTATTTGATACCAAATCCTTTCACTTCCAAAATATCATCAAGGTATTCCCAATCCACTTTATCAAAAGCTTTTTCCACAACAAGCTTGATGAGAACACCTTGAGTTTTCGTCCTATACCACTGTTCTACGATCTCACTGGCAATGATCAAAGCATCCAAAATTTGTCTAACCTCCCAAAGGCCGATTAGTAATCCATGATAGTTGAAAAGATGACTTTTTTGAGACAATCGGAAAGTACACGGGCGATGATCTTGTAGAGGCAAATGGTGAGACTAATGGGTCTATAATCTTCAACTTTTCTAGCATCCCATGTCTTTGGAATAAGGCAAATATATGTTTCATTCACATTGCAATTGACAATGTATTTTTTTTAAAAAAAAAAAAAAAAAAAAAATCTTGAAACACTCTAATTAGCGGGATTGAGAATGTCAATGTTCCAAGACTTCTTAAAGAATTTTGTTATGACACCATCCGGTCCAGGGGTCTTGTCGGTTCCTAGAGCCTTTACTGCCATCCAAATTTCATCTTCTAGGAAAGGAGTCTCTAAGCTGGTGGCTTGTTCAAAATTTGATGGATCCCAATCAAGATTTTGAGGGAGAAGTCTTCTGCCCGGTTTTTTGGTGAAGAGATGCTTGTAAAAGTCTGCAGACTCGACCTCATTATCTAAGAGCAAACTTTTCATTCTGTGAGTTCAGGATTTCGGTTATGGCACTTTTACGTTTTCAAGCAGCAACATATCTGTGGGAAATAGTGGTATTCTCATCCCCTTCCAAGAGCCATTTGGCTTTGCATTTGTGACACCATGTAATCTCTTCATCAGCAACAATGGATAAAGGCATTTCTTTAATCTCTGTTCTTCTATTATTGAGGGCCTCCGCGACGATATTATCAACCTCTCGTCCTTCATTGTCAATATGATCCAGTGCTGTGAGGGTTGTTCTCTGTGACATATTGTTACAAAAGATGGACTGATTCCATTCCTTTGAGACAATCAGCCCTCTGAGCTTTTGATTAAATCCATGACCAGGCCAACCACTCATCCGGTGCTCCACCGTTGCTCTACAAAGGGAAGAAATTCTCAATCAACCACTGCTTTACAAAGGGAAGGGATTCTCTGTGATTGATCCACCTGTTCTCGAATTTGAATGGTGTAGGTCCCCATTTTTGGTCGGGGGTTATGGATCTAACCTCTAAAAACAAAGTCAAATGAATATGGAGATTCTACATAGAAAAAACAGTTGTGTGGAGTAGCATTGTTGAAAAATATGGTATTTCCCACTTCAGCATCAAACTGGCCACTATTTCTCTCAGGTTTGCCAAAGGCCTCTTGGAAATACATTATGCAACATGGGCTGATCTACGACATCTTCAACGTGGTAGAAGATGGTAAATCCACTCATCTTTTGTCCAATTTATGGATTGGTTCTTTCCCTTCAAAGGAAGCTTTCCCTAGGCTTTTCATCTTATCTCTCTGGAAAGAGGGCACTGTTTCTAACCAGGGGAACCATACCGATGCCTATTGGATCTTGTATTTTGAGGAGAAACTTAAATGAAGAGGAGTTCGTTGAATGGCCAAGCATAACCTTTTCTAGTGGCAGATCATGAAGACTATTGGAGGTGGAAGATAGACACAGAAGGCACCTTCTCATCCAAATCCTTAGGCTGCAACCTCCCATCCCGCGACCCCCTATCTCATAGGTCACAGCTCCTTATATATACCTCTACGGAAGATGTCTGTCATATCCAAAAAAAGATAACATTCTTCATTTGGGAACTCAGCCATGGCTGCATAAACACAAATGATGCCCTACAGAGGAGAGCTCTGTGGATTTCCACTTCACCTAATTGGTATATCCCTTGCCAAAAGAATGGAGAAACCTTACAACATCTAATGATGATGGTTGCCAACATAAGCATAACTTGCCGCTTGAGAAGACACCTACTGCAAACCACATCTAATAACAGTTAAGAAAATTCAACCTACTACAAATGTTTGTTGCCAACCATGAGCATAACTTAAGAGTTGAGGAGGTCCCTATTCCATTCCTTAGGTCAAAGTTCAAATCCAAATCTCTCATCCTTAACAGTACATACAATATATGATTGCTAATACAATATTAAACCAATGTGAAATCAGAAATGTCATAAATGAAGGAGAAAGTCTGATTTGAATAAAATATGAAATTTTTTTAACATTTCTCGCCAGATTAATTGCCCCCACTAGGCTCCTACCTAATGTTTATCCCCTTGATTCTAAATTGGCCCATTTCCTCTCTACAAGTACAATTTCCTCACAGGAAGTCATTCGTCAAGAATTCATTATTCATGACTTCTATTAATAATTAGAAAAAGTTAGGAAAAAAGAATTACCATGCTATTATTAATGCATGTGAATTCAAATCCTTACCATGCCGTCAGAAACAACGCATCAGTTTCAGACTTTGTATATAAGAGGAAATTAATACTTATTAAAAAAAAAAAAAAAAAAAAAAAAAAAAAAAAAAAAACCCTTCCCAGCAGTGTTTTACTACCCATGGCTTCTTTTTTTTTTTTTTTTTTTTTTTTGGGACAAGATGTTACCATACTATTATTAATGCACGAAGCTCAAATCTTTCCAATGCAGCCAACAATAACACATCGGTTTTGAGACTTTGAATATAATAAGCGTAATTTAACACTACGCATATATAGCCATTCAAAATAAATGTTTGAAAGTAAATCGAGGATTCTACTATTGTAGAGTGCAGTGCCATTAACTTTCACATGAGCACTAAAATGAGCATAGATAAACTGAGATAAAGGTTGTACTATCAACTCCAAGTCAGAAGTTCCATTATCTCAAATCCTCATACCTCAGTTGTACTTGAATAAAGAAAAAAAAAATCAACTCTTAGAAGAATAAATTGAAGTAGGCAAATTAACCTTCAATAACCATATCAAAGACCTTTTCTTCAAAAGTAAATACCACGTCAAAGGAACCGTCTGCTGCATTATCTTGCCAACGTTGAGGAGCCGTTTTGACAGCTGCATTTCTTTTAAGCATGGGCAGAATGCCGTTACGTTTGTATCTATGCACGTTTTAAGGTTAAATTACAATTGAGGAGACTCCAACAAATTTAAGAACGTGAAAGTAACTAAGAATGCTGAAGACGAGAACATAGTGCCCACCAGTCTTCGGGTCGTTTTCGGGGGAGGAATGCTAGGGAGGGGGAGAAAAAGGATACAGTTCAGGATCTTTTCGACGGAGATCATCGAACATGTGCTTGTAGGGGGTACCGAAATCGTATACATTGGGCTCCCGGAGAGAAGGTCCAGGAAGCTTCACGTGAGCCCCAGTCCCATAGGATGAAACGTTGAAGCCCTTGTTTTTTAGTATAGAGTGAGCCTCCATGCTTCGATTTTGGTTGGATGAGCAAACCATTGCATAACGATACTTCATGGTGAATTTCCGATTCCGATATTACTAAAATACAGTACGAGAAACGGGAAACGAGGCGTGGGAGCAGCCAGTACGATCACGATCAGTAGCGATCACATTTCAATTTGGAACACTCGGCTGGAAATTGGGGTAAATGCCAAATATTAATTAGGGCAAGAAAATCCCATTTTTATCTTTGGGTGAGTGGTCCGAAGTTTCTTGGTTGTTTGGGGTCATTGGCTGGGCTTAGGATGAGCACCTCCGATTTGAGAAAAATTTTGGAAAATTGGACCAAATGACCCAAAAATAAAAAATCTTTCTACCAATTATCTTTTGTTCATATGAAATTCTAAAATTACCTCCAATTTTCAAAAACCTTCATATCAAAGTCTTCTATTTCTTCCTTCAACCATTTCTCAAGCATTCAATATATATTCAATGCAATACCAACATTCCATCGAAGCATTTATTCACAACTAATATTCTACCAATAGCATTTATTCCCAACTAATATTCTACCAATGGAAGGTCATTCTCAGTATTAACTTTCTGTCAAACTCCCCACAAAATTCTCTCATTGTGTCTTTCAGAATGTTGTCTCAGATTCAGAAACGGAGAGAATGTAAGTAATATTCAATCTTTCTTGTCCCAGATCGTTTTGATAATAAGTGTCGTTTAACATTAAATGAATGATCATATAGTAATATATATACAATTGTTCATTACAATATATGTTGGGTTTTATGTTCTAAAACTTGTGGTTTGTAAACAACAAACTTATTCTGTAAATCGATAAAGTTGTTATTGAACATATGAATTGCTTATTTCGTTTTAGAAATAAATCCAATAAACTAAAAGATCCATAGTTGAACTTTATGTGAAGACATAAGAGTGGATCAGATTCGAGTAAATAGTCAAAATGATCTATGGGTGCCTTATTCTGGTAACACTATTGGATGTGGCCCACTTTGCAGTTGTTAGAAAAAGTTGTAAAGTGCTACAAATGAAGTAATCCTGATTCGTTCATGCAATAACATGAGGAGTGGGGACATCCTCTTCAATGAAGACAGGACCAAGAAATAAGTCACTATTACGTAATAACGTTGTTTACTGTTTAAAACTAACTATTTCAAAACGATGACCTAAGTAACTTGACCTTAATTCTGAGTTAACTATAAACTATTATTTATTTGAGATTATCCTTAGATTTTTATGGGTGAAGTTGGCTCAACAGTGTCGGCTCAATAAGCCTCCCACTTTTAGGGATAATAGAGAGGTTGTTCCCTTATGTGCTGATTTTGGGTCTTGAACAAAGAGCCACACCCTCTCATTGGCCCAAGAGGGACTCGGTTTGATGATCGGATCAGAGGATCAGAGGGACTTATGAAATAAGAGGTAATCTCGGGGTAAAACAACCTTTTGACCCAGCCGGTATTACAAAACCATCTGTGAAGGGTTAACTTACTAATTATGAGGGGAGTGCAACTACTGGGCTTTAGTGGAGTGATCCGATAGTTAACGAATGAGGGTTAATTTGGTGTAAAGAGTTTAGCCAATTAATTAATCTCGGATCGTTGGAGCCCATGATCTATAGGTCCATTAGGTCCCCTACTAGCTCACTGATAAATTAGCCTTAAAATAGTGTGATAGATTGATTTGAAACTTTCAAATTCAAATTAAGAAAATTAGTAATTATATGTGATATAATTACACATTTAATTTTGGAATTAAATGTAATTGGAGCATTTATTAATATATAAATATGATTTCAATATTAATTTCATGAATAAGGATTCATGGTGATGGATTTGTTGATAAATTAATTTAATATTTGATATTAAATTAGTAGAATTAATTAAATTATTTAATTAAATATTAATTATTAATTTTATTACAAAAAAATAATTATTGAATTGATTTTTGTAAAATTAATAAAATTTCAATTTTAATTAAAGAATTAAAGTTGAAAATAAATTTTGATTTTGAAATTCAAATTCAAATTTCAAAATGGAAAAATTTGAGAATTTGGAAAACCCCACAAAGTGGGATTTTTCCACTCAACTTCAAAGCATCTTAATCACCATAATCCACTAATTCCACCAAGTAGGTGGTGTCTTCATGAGATGAAGACTTCAAAGCATGGGTTGATGGTTTAAAATACAAAAACGGATTCAGCTGAAAATGACATGCAATTTGCTGAAGTGCTGAGTTTTTGAAAGTTGAAGAAGTTGTTCTTCAACAAGCTGAAAAACCAGAAAATCTCTCCTCCAATTTCTCTAAGTTCAAGCTTGTTTTGAGTCCCACAACTCAATCTAAGGCTCCTAGAAAATAGTAGGGAATCTCTAGTGGTGGTCCACGACTTCAATTGGAGAAAATTGCAGCTCAAATTCGTGTTTAAAGAGGATCTTCAAAGGTATGTAATGAAACTCTCTTGATACCCCATGAAATGCTTATTTTGATGTCAAAAATGAGGAATTGGAATGCTTAAAAATCCTGTTTTCTTCTGCTACATATTTCTGTAAACCAACAATATAAATAATTGTTCATGATGAATGAAATCAGACATGAGGATTTCCATGAGTAGTGGAAGGATCTTTCCAAATTTCAATCGTATATGAACAACAACAATTACAGTCACAAACGGAAACATGCGGTTATGCATAAATCGAAATTACAGCATGCTTTTGATAACGGGCATAAATGCACGTTATTACAGTGCTAAGTTATTAAACAACGCAGATTTGCGTTGATAAAATATAAAAGATTGCATCCAAAAAGTATTAAGTTCACAATATTGTGGTTGCATGCATTCATCGCATTAAAACAGTTAATTTATGTATTTTTTTTGTAGAATATGCGTTGACGCAAGGCGAAAAATGTGATCCAAAGAAATCAATGGCCGAGTGCATCAAAAGATCGCGTTACCGCAAGACTATGGGTGTTTTGTGCTCGCAAATATCTGCTCGAGAAGGTCACAGCATAGAGCCGACGCAACTTAGTAGGTGCATCTGGGTGAAAAGCGTAATAAATCACAATGGGACAGAAAGTTGATGACAGTCGATTCCGAATTAAGTTGACAAGCCATTAACGAACCACTATAGCAAGTACACTCAACTTTTCGGTGACAAATATTTGGCGCATCAGATAGAGAATTAATGCCATCCCATCAATGCAATCATAAGAGAGAAGCAGCCTTTCACCCCAAAGCTCTATAAATACCAGAGGCCACCTTCAGTGAAGAAGTTAGGACAATTAGATAATTTTCCCTTAGATAGAAGTAGCCTTGTTCATCATTTTTCTTTTACTTAGAAGGCGGAGCCAGAGAATGGAAGAGACGCTGGAAGAACCCAGAGGTGTGGAAAAGTAGAGAGTGGGTCGACTCTTGTGAGAGCAAGATTATCTTTTGAGCAGAATAGAGAAGAACAGTGTAAAAGCCTTGGGAAGCAAGAGATTGCTACCAGGCTCTTTATTCTCATTTCGCATTGTTATTCTGTATTTCAATTCTATATCTATAAAATGGAACTTGCTTATCTACATCTGTTCACTCTCGTAAAAGAAACATGAGTAGCTAAATCTATCGAATGGGTTGAGAAGAACTAAGCTAACATGACCTAGGATCTTCATTGCATGCGATCATTTTGTCTTATGTTGCGTCCAACACCCCTTTAAAGCTACTCGAGAGTGAGTCTAAAGAAAGAACCTAAGACTTGAGAGAGTTAGGTTAGAATCTAGACTCGAGAGAGCCAAATTAGATCTGCATAAGTGAGAGATAAAGACTTAGAGATAAGCTCTGTTTGCCAACATGCATCGCATGCACCCTAGAGATAGGCTATGGTGTTATATGGTCGCCTTGTATGTGTGTATGTCATTTGTCATCGCATAAACAAGAATAGAGGCTTATGTGTAGGTCCTATAGACTTTATCGCATATATCGCATGCGTTCTGAAACTAGAAGCCGTAGCATTTGCATTGAGAGATGATTTGCTATTGTACGTGTGTTGCATGATCACATAACATGAACGCAATCCTAAGAAGTGTTAGCTAAACCCCTTCTCAACCCGTTCCCCGCATATTCATCGCATCTTCCGTATTATCAACTATTGTCTTAACTTCGCCGCATACTTTTTATACCACAAACAACAAACCAACCAATCATCAATTTACTTGTAACCGCAAAATGATCTTAAAAATTATTACCGCATACTGTTTTCCTTAGTCCCTGAGTTTGACCCTGGACTTACCAGGAAACTCAGTAGGATTTATACTTGAATTTTGCTGGGAAAACTTATTGTACAACGCATTCCCATCACTGTAATTCATTTCATTAATTTCACTGCATAAAATAACGCATCAGCTTTACTACACGATCAAGGGAAGGAATTAACATACCTTTGAAGACTCATCTTCAAGATCCCTCGATCACGAACGCTTGTTCACAGCAATATGGCAACCATGAACACTCAAACAATACGACCGCTACACTGCACGATCACAGCGAACTAGAACAAAGCGATCACCAAGTCATGAACACCCCAAACACCACAAACGACCTCCACAGAACCTCGACTGTGTCGAGTTGAGTAAGACACCACCAAAAAAGTTACCTTGATATTCTCGATGTGAGAATCCAGAGTGTAGGCTCTGTGTGGACTTGGTTAGAGGATGAGACTGGAGGAGAATAATCGTGTAAACGATTGAGCAAGTGGGAGAAGATAAAGCCTATCGTATAGATCGATGCCCAATTGTTTATCAAAAGATACGCGATCGTCTAGCAAAAGCTATATGATTGTTTAGCTCATCGTCTAGCTGAGAGTCTGTCGTATAGAAACTCTCCACGATTGTCTAGTCTCTCCAAGCTATCGTTTAGTAAATCTGATTTACTTGACAACCTCTCCATGAGAACTTTCCGAGAGTGGAAATCTCAAATTAACCTTAACTAAATTTA
The DNA here is from genome assembly GCF_027475165.1 of Benincasa hispida. Taxonomy (NCBI): domain Eukaryota; kingdom Viridiplantae; phylum Streptophyta; class Magnoliopsida; order Cucurbitales; family Cucurbitaceae; genus Benincasa; species Benincasa hispida. The sequence goes on from NC_143485.1 coordinate 59,283,334, forward strand.
GGAAAACATTTTTCCTTCATGAAACCACCAATAACCTCCCACTCAATTGGTTATTAGAGAAAAAGAAAAAATTATCCAATAATTAATATTATTATAAATATAAATGATAACCAACTTACCATACTATATTTATAACTTATAGTTTTAATATTTCATTTCATGAAATATATAAACCATAGCTCTTTTTCTATTCAATGGCACTTATGTAAATCTCATTTACATTAACCCTCCACTTAATGTATCTCATACATCATACCAATCTTATCATATATAATCAAATTACCTTTTGTCAATTTGAACATTTCAAATCAACACCAAGAACCGATCCTCAACTTGAAGGGGACCTTATGGACCTGTAGCTCGAAGCTCCAACGGTACGTGAATAACTGACTAAACTCTTTAGTCACAGGATCCACCATTCGTTAACTGTCAGACACTCCACTAAAGACCGACAACTGAACTCTTCTTACTACAGATATATTATGTGTTCATCTTAACCAATCAACAGTGCGACAACCCTTCACAGATCGCTCGTATGTACAGCTCGGCCAATAACCGTTATGCCCCTATAGTTACATCTAACTCCTTAAGTACCACTGATCCCTCTAATGAACATAAGTCATAGTCCTACTATGACCGAGTCCTCTCTTCCAAAGAGAAGTTGTGACCACTATGTTCAAGCTCCAGAATCAGTCCTTAATAGAGCAATCTATCTACTTACCCCTACTTTGGGCAAGAAGTGAATTCCATCTTGGGTAATTGAGTTCCCAGCTCCATATTAGACAAGTCCCTAGAAAGATAGGCATGTTGAGTTGGCAATCTAGCCACTCTTACCCATACTAATCAAAGGACCTCCCTCAAAGGTAGGAGTTCCCAAAACACTAAAGATTGAGGTCATGCCACCTATGGTCGTTTAGGTGAGATGTAAGTCTCCAGTATCAATGGCGTTATATACAGAAACGAATCATCTCATGGTCCGGTCTTATACAAACTCTTTATAGGACACTGGTGCTTGATTTTATGAAGTGAATTATGGATGATATGCGATAGTGAAATTGCATTGTGTACTCAAGTTTCCTCAGCGGAATCCAAGTATAAATTCCACTGAGTTTCCTGGTAAGTCCAGGGTCGAACCCAGGGACTTGTGAAAATAGATTGTGATGGTAATTTTTATGAAAACTTTGCGGTAATCGGTAACTCAATTAATTGTGGTTTTGTTGTTGATTGCGTTAATGAAAAATAAACAAATGCGGCGGATTTGAAAAAAGTCAATTGTGTGATAGATAAACTGAGTATACGGATAAACGGGTTGAGAAGATCTTTAACTAATGTTACTTAGGAATGCGTCAGACTATGCAATCATGCTACAACCATGCACAACAAGCCATTTTCCAATGCAAATGCGATGCTCCTAAGTCTAGGACGCATGTGTTGAATGCAAAAGTGTCCATAGAGCTTATCCCTAAGTCTCTACTTTTTTCCTATGCGATGATGCAAAATGCATAAAGGCAAGATGACCGCATACAAGCATATCATATCTCTAGGATGCATGCGATGTGTTGATAACAAATAGTGCTTATTCCTAAGCTCCTATCTCTTGATTATGCATTCTAATCTAACTCTCTCAAGCCTAGATTCTAACCTGACCTTCCCAAGCCTAGATTCTATCCTTAGATTACCCTCCTAAGTATCTCTAATGGACGAATGAAGCATATATAATACAAGATAATCACATAGAATGAAGATTCCCTAGTTGTGCTAACTAAATGCTTCTCAACCCATTCAATTGATTTAGCTACTCATGCGTAAATAACAAAGAGTGAATAGATATAGAAAAGTAGATTCCATTTCGATAAATAAGTGGAGTACAAAATAACAATGGAAGTTAAAGGTAGAGAGCCTAGTAGCAAATCCTTGCTGACCGAGGCTTTTATACTATAAATCTCTATTTGATTCCAAACATGTTCTTGCTTCCACAGGCATTGACCCTCTTCTGTCCTTGAAGCTTCTGGCGCTCTCCTAAGCTTACCGAAACGATCTGCCAACACAATCTCCTCTCTCGCGTCCGCCTTAAAATGAAATGAAACTATGAACAAAGACATACAAACTGATTAACTGATCAACCCCTTTTATGAAGGATGCCCTTGGTATTTATAGAACATCCAGGGTGAAAGTCGGCTTCTCTCTCATGATTGTATAGATGGGACTACTTTAATTCCTGACTGATGCGCCGAATATTTGTCATCGGAAAGCTGAATGTACTTGTGATCGTTATCGGCTGTCAACTTAATTCGGATTCGACTGTTATCAGCTTTCTGTCCCATCGCAATTAATTAGCCTTTCACCTAGATGCACCCACAATGTTGCGCTGACCAAGTTGCGGCAATCCTTCTCAGGCGAATATTTGTAAACACGATCACCGCAAAGCCTTGTGGTAATGCTGCACTCGACCAATGATTTCCTATGATCACAATTTTTGCCTTGCTTCATCGCATATTTTGCAGAAAAATACAAAAATCAACTATTCTAATGCAATGAACGCATGCGACCGCAATATTATGAATTTGATGCTTTTTGGACACAATTTAACATGTTTTATCAACGCAAGCCAGCATTGTTTAAGAACTTAGCACTATGATAACGTGCATTTTTGCTTGTTATCACACCCCCAAATTTAAACAATGCTTGTCCTCAAGCATAAGCTAAAGACTTCCTTTAGCAAGTCAACCACAATGTTCTTTTCCTAGATTTCTCAAGGATACTTCGTTCAAATCCTATATATCAAAGTCTCCTTAAGTCTTGTTCAAGTCTCTTCTTAAAATATTTCTAAGACCTAGGGACTGCAAGCTTAACCTTTAAAAGTACTTTATTAATTTTCGAAACATCGCATGATTTATTTCAAAAAGAAAAATTTTCTACCAGAGTGTCAAATGATTTTATCCTTGCATATTTCTTGTCATTGTTATTTTTTTTCTGACCCTGCATTGATCCAAGTGTCTTGCCTTTGTTTTGGCTTGCCCCCACATGTGTCATGCGGACATCCAACTACGAGCAATGCGCTCTTTCTCAGACTAAACTCATGCCTACTTGGCAGTGGAGTTGCAATCATTTATTTATGTGTTGATCCTAGTGACTTACTTTCGTTTTGGCTTGCCCCCATGTGTGTCATGCAAACATCCAACTACGGGTAAGTGCCTTTCATAACTTAACTCTTATCAACATAGGTTTCCCATTGCGTTGACAGTGGAGTTGTTATTCTCAATTTTTTTTCCTTTTTTTAAAAAAATAGCAAGGTTGAAAATAAATACCTCACCCCCAAATTTAAAATGCGGAAATGTCCTAATTGCTAAAAGATTGAAATAAGTCATGCGATGTTCTCAGAAAGTTTCGTAAAGAAAGTTTGAAAGAAAGTTATCAAACCCCTAACTTCTAGAAATATTTCATGAGGTGACTATCTTAAAGTTAAGATGACTCTAGTATATATGAAAGAAATAGAAGCATGTTTTTCATCATTGAAATCATACTTGGCAAAGAAACAGCAAGCGGCGTCTTACTAAATTTATCTATGTCAAATGATTGCGGTAATCAAAGAGGATGTGGTGATAAAACTTTTAAAACTAACATGCGATGCGATAGCGCAAATTTGAAATAAAGATAAGGAAGAATACACCCCCAAATTTACACTATCGCTCGCATTGTGTGTTGAGTATCCATCTTTGCGGCGATCTATCTTCTTTGGATTGCGGTGATGAGTGAGATAATTTGCTACTTCATGTAACATCTCCGCAATCCTGTGCCTTAATCATTGCAAGAAAAACAGAGAGAGGGTCAAATTATTTTAAACAAAACAAAATTCGTTATCGCAATCTCCCCTTTTTTTTTAGGGAACAAAAGTAATAATAAGTAAAATGCAGATAGATAAATGATGATTAAAGTGATGAAGGAACGAGAGTTCAAGAACCAAACACAGGGTATTCTGGGTTTTTCAGCTTCATGAAGGTCTTTTCTGGCTAGAAATCACCTTCGCAATATGCCTTCACTTGCTGTCCATTAACCTTAAATGTACGACTTCCATCTTCAGTGATCAGCTCCACTGCACCATGTTGGAATATTTCTTTAATGATGAAGGGTCCGGACCAGCATGATTTTAATTTTCCCGGGAAGAGCCATAGACGTGAGTTGAAGAGTAAGACCTTTTGCCCGACTTGGAGGTTCTTACCGCATATGCATTTGTCGTGCGAACGCTTGGTCGCTCTTTGTAAATCTTCGCATTTTCATATGCGTTAATCCTCCATTCTTCTAGCTCAACCAGTTGTATTTTTCGCGCTTCTCCTGCTTTCTTCAAAGCAAAGTTCAGCTTCTTTACCGCCCACAATGCCTTATATTCTAGCTCCAAAAGCAAATGACACACCTTACCAAATACCAACGCATATGGGGACATTCCTATTGGTGTTTTAAATGCAGTCCGGTATGCCCACAACGCATCGTCAAGCTTTGTTGCCCAATCTGTTCGTGAAGGCCTTACTACCTTCTCGAGTATCAGCTTAATTTCTTGATTGGACACCTCGGCCTGACCATTCGTTTGTGGGTGGTATGCGGTGGCCACTTTGTGGAGAATGTTGTATTTGTGTAGCAGCTTCTTAACAGTATGATTGACAAAGTGTGACCCCTCATCACTTATGATGGCATGGGGAGTGCCAAAACAAGTGAAAATGTTCTTTTTTAGGAATTAAGAGACTACAGCTGCATCGCTTGCGGCACATGCCACTGCCTCGACCCACTCGGATACATAATCGATGTCTAATAAAATATAATGCTTACCATTCGAGGGAGGGAATGGTCCTATGAAATCAATCCCCCATACATCGAACAATTCAAGCTCCAAGATGGTATTCATTGGCATTGCATGTTTCCATGAAATGTTACCTGTGCGTTGGCACCGATCACATTTGATTACGTAGTCAGCTGCATCCTTAAACAATGTGGGCCAGAAAAATTCACTCTGTAAAACCTTAGCTGCAGTGCGTTGTCCTCCGAAGTGCCCACCATATGGTGAGTCGTGACATTGTGATAATATGCGTTGTTGTGCAGCATTTGGTACGTATAATCCCAAAATCTGGTCTGCCCCTCTTTTATACAGATTCGACTCATCCCAATAATAATGTCTGCATTCATATTTGAGCTTCCTCTGTTGGTGGTAGGTGTAATCTTCAGGAAATTGCTCACAAACCAGATAATTGACAATGTCTGCATACCAGGGAAATTCTTCAACATGGAATAGCTGCTCATCCAGGAACACCGCACTCACCTCAGACTCATTGCGGTCAACCTCAGGATTTTCTAGTCTAGACAAGTGATTTGCAACTTGGTTCTCTGTCCCCTTCTGGTCAATTATTTCTATATCAATTTCTTGAAGGAGGAGAACCCATCTGATCAACCTCAGTTTTGCGTCCTTTTTTGTCATTAAGTATTTAATTGTCGAGTGATCAATATGGATGAGTACCCTTGTTCTCAATAGATATGCTCGAAATTTTTCCAATGCAAAAATTACCGCCAGAAGCTTTTTCTTTGTGGTGGTATAATTTGTCTAAGCAGGATTTAATGTTTTACTCGTATATGTGATGGGATGCAAGATTGTTTTTCTCTTTTGTGCCAGAGATGCTCCCATCGCATCTTGCATCACACATAATTTCAAAAGGAAGTGTCTAGTCAGGTGCAATTAACATGGGTGGGTAATCAACGCATTCTTCAAAACTCTGAATGCGTTGAGACAGTTGTTGTCAAACTCAAATTTTCTGTCAACCTCTAACAACGCACTCAGTGGTTGTGCTATTTTCGAAAAATCTTTGACAAAGCGTATGTAGAATCCAGCATGCCCCAAGAAGCTTCGTACAACCTTCACGCTTGTTGGAGGTGGAAGTTTTTCAATTGCTTCGATTTTTGCTTTGTCCACCTCCAACCCATCCCAGGAAACCTTATGCCTCAACATTATGCCTCCTTCACCATGAAATGGCATTTTCCCAATTAAGCACCAGATTCGTCTCTTCGCATCTCTTCAGTATCTTCTCCAAGTTGGCTGGATAGACTTCATAGGTATTCCCATAAACAAAGAAGTCGTCCATAAACATTTCAACAGAGTCCTCGAGATAGTCTGAAAAGATGGCCATCATGTACCTTTGGAACGTGCTTGGCGCATTGCAGAGACCAAACGACATACGGCGAAAAGCAAATGTCCCATATGGGTAGGTGAATGTGGTCTTGTCTTGGTCTTCTAGAGCTATCATAATCTAATTGTACATGACATAACCATCCAGAAAGCAATAAAAGTCATTTTCAGCTAGACAGTCTAGCATTTGATCAATGAACGGTAGAAAGAAATGATCTTTCTTTGTGGCCGCTTTAAGTTTGTGGTAATCCATGCAAATGCACCACCCAGTGATGGTCCTTTGCGGTATTAATTCATTGTTTCCATTCGGGACTACCGTCATGCCGCCCTTCTTCTGCACATACTGCACGGGGCTGACTCACGTGCTATCTGCTATAGGATAGATAGTGCTCGCATCTAACCATTAAATTGATGGAACACGAGACATACGAAGTGGAATAAGGACCTAATTACACTCTAATTTCTTTTAATTTAAAGGAAAAGATGCATGCAATTGAAGGAAAAACAGTAATTAACTTACCTTTGAAGCTCCCAAAAACCGATTTTCCTTGCTAAATCTCGACCCGAACTCTTTCAGACCATCACTAAAGTTGACCTACTATCCTCTGGACTCAGAATCGAGTTGTGGGACTCGGTGGATGAAGAAAACCGAGAGAGAGAAAGAGATAGAAAAAAGAAATGGAATTTTGGATTAGGTTTGGGTTTTAAATTTTTCTCCAAAAAATGTGATTTTTCTAGCCCAAATTTACAAAAAAAATTTGGCAAAATGGCAAAACTTTTTTCATTCAAAATGAAAGCCCATTTTATAGAAAAAAAACCATGCAATAATTGCATGAACCAAATCCATAAAAACCCAACACCTATAATCCACTATCTTAGTGGGCTTAATGTCTCTACTATAAGCCAACACCTAGCCCACTATTTTGTTAGTGGAATTATCCAACAAAAGTTTGGATTTTCCCACTAACTTTAGTCAAAGGGCAAAAAAGTCATTTGGTCAAAGTCAAACTTTGACCAAAAAGTCAACATTTTGACTTTTTATAATTTTTTCGTGTTGACTAATTTTTACCTCCCGAGCATGAAACCGCATTCATTTTCTCGAAATTCAAATCACATTTGAATATAAGGTCAGTCAAAGTTTGACTTTTCAAAGTCAAAAGTCAACTCTTTGACTTTCTACATTTTTTACCATTTCCATTATTTTCGAGCTTCCAAATATGAACGTATTCATATTCTTGATATTTAAATCACATTTAAATATTAAAGATGTATCTCTAAACTGAAAAACCGACTACTATATCACATATACTTGTCGGTTTCTCTCTCTTTACCTAATTCGAACAATTCGAATTATTCTGTCATACTGTTCTAAGTTTATTCCATATGAGCTAGTAGGGGAACCTAATGGACCTATAGATCATGGGCTCCAATGATCCGAGATTAGCTGGCTAAACTCTTTAGATGGAGTTAATCAACATTCGTTAACTAACGGGTCATTCCACTATAGTTCCGTAGTTGCACTCCTCTCACTATAGATATATTTGTGTCCATTTGATATAACCATGATTAGTAAGCTAATCCTTCACAGGTTGTTCGTAATCTGGGCTGGGTCATAAAAACTGTTTTACCCCCAAGACTACATCTTGTTCCTTAAGTTCCACTGATCCTCTAATGAACAATTGGTTTAAGGTCCAACCTATAAACCGAATCCCTCTCGAGCCAAGAAGAGGGTGGGGCCCTTTGTTCAAGACCTGGATTCAGTACTAAAGGGAACAACCTATCTACTATCCTTATAACGGGTAGGAGTGAATTCCGTCTTGCACCCTATGTTCCCAACTATCCACCCGATCTTACTCCTGAAATGGGAGGCTTATTGGGCCAACGATATTGAGCTACCCTCACCTATGCAGATCTAAGGATAATTCCGAGTGAACAGGAGTTTATAGTTAGCTCAGGATTAAGATTAAGTTACCTAGGTCATCAATTAATGAAATAGTCAATTTTATACATAAAACGACATTTAGAACATAAAAAGTGACTATTTCATGGTTTAGTCTTATGCAAACTCATTACATAGGATGCCCCCACTCACATATCTCTATATGAACGATTCAGGATCACATCATTTATACTAACTACAAAGTAGGCCGCATCCATAGTGTTCCCAAAATAAGGCGCCTAACCTTATTCATATACTATAGACCATTTTGGCTATATATTTGAACTTGATCCACATTTATGTCACTACATAAAGTTCAAACTACACTAAATAGCCCTAAGACCTTAGTTTATTGGATTCAAGATCACAATTTCAATAACAACTTTATCGAAAAACAAAACAGAATATGTTTATTAATTTAAAAACTACGAGTTTTAAGACATAAAATCCAACAAACTCCCACTTGGACTAAAAATCCTAGTGGAGTATCACAATGTTGAAATTAAGTGAGAAACATATGAGTACAATAAACATATGAATACAATAAACTAGGGCATATACCCAAAATTTCTCCCACTTGTCCTAGTTTACAAACTTCGTAGACCTAGACTCTGTAGGTGACCTTCAAACACTTTAGCTGTGAGGGCCTTTGTAAAAGGATCAACAATATTTTGCTCAGAAGATATCTCGGTCACTACAACGTCTCCACGATGTACAATGTCCCGAATCAGATGGTATTTGTGCTCAATATGCTTGTCGCGCTAGTGGTTTCTTGGTTCTCTTGAATTTGCAACTGCACCACTATTATCACAATATAGAGTGATAGGCAGATGCATATTTGAAATGACTTCCAAATCTGTCAAGAATTTCCTCAACCATACTGCTTCCTTTGCTGCTTCACAAGCAGCTACGTATTCAACTTCCATTGTGGAGTCCGCAATACAGTTTTGCTTCACACTTCTCAACACTACTGCTCCTTCATTTAGAATGAACACTGATCCCGATGTAGATTTTCTTGCATCTTTATCGGTTTGAAAATCAGAGTCAGCGTATCCAGTAAGGATCAAATCCTTAGTACCATACACGAGGATGTAGTTCCTCGTTCTTCTAAGATACTTAAGGATATTTTTAACGGCAGTCCAATGATCATATCCAAGATTGGACTGATACCTACTGACTATCCCTACCGTGTAGCATATGTCAGGTCTAGTACATAACATTGCATACATCAGGCTCCCTACTATAGAAGCATAGGGAATGCGTCTCATATCCTCAACCTCTTGAGGTGTCTTAGGACATTGATCCTTTGACAAATGAATTCCATATCTATAAGGTAACAGACCTCTTTTAGAATTCTGCATCTTATACCTAGACAACATTTTGTCTATATAAATTGATTGAGACATGGCTAGTGTTCTGTTCTTGCAGTTCAGAATAATCTGAATCCCGAGAACATACTGCGCATTTCCTAAATCTTTCATTTGGAATTGCATTTCTAGCCATTTCTTGATGTCAATTAGGTAAACTACTTCATTCCCAATGAGTAGAATATCGTCAACATATAAAACTAAGTACACTATAGTAGAATTGATGATCTTCTTGTAAACACAAGGCTCGTCAACATTTTGTACAAAGCCATAAGATTTGATCACAGTATCAAATCATATATTTCAAGATCTAGAAGCTTGTTTCATCCCATAAATGGATTTTTGAAGCTTACAAACCTTTTGTTCTTGACCCTATGCAATAAACCCTGCTGGTTGAGCCATATAGATACTCTCTTCAAGATCACCATTTAGAAAGACTGTCTTGACATCCATCTGCGAAATTTCATAGTCATAAAAGGTGGTAATGGATAAGAGTATTCTAATCGACTTAAGCATGGCAACGGGAGAGAAAGTTTCTTCATAGTCCACTCCCTCACTCTAGGTATAATCCTTTGCCACAAGTTAAGCTTTAAAAGTCTGTACTTTACCTGCTTGGTCTCGTTTTCTCTTGTAGAGCCACTTACAACCAATTGGTTTACATCATTTGGTTGATCTACAAGTTCTCAGACAGAATTGAAGTACATAGACTCCATTTCGAGGTCCATGGCTTTGAGCCACTGATCACAGTCCACATCTTTTATCGCCTGTTTATAGGTCGATGGATCCTCTATGTTGTCATCAAGTATGACAACTTGTGTTACTGTTAAACCCAAGTAACGGTCAGACTGATGAAAAACCCTCCTACTACGTTGAGGCATTCTCAACTCTTGAGAAGGATGTGAATGACTAGATGTACTAGTTTTATCTACTACTTTAGTAGATGAACTAGCTCTATCTCTAGCGTTTTTGGAAATTTCATTCAATACTAGTCTACTGCGAGGTTGATGACTTCTTATGTGGTCTTCCTCTAAGAATGTTGCATTTTTCGATACAAATACCTTATTCTCTTGAGGATTGTAAAATAGACCACCTTTTGTTTCTTTTGGATAACCTACAAATAGGCATAGTTTTATCGACGTTCCAATTTTTTAGGATTTTTCACCAACAAGTGTGCTAGGCATCCCCAAATCCTAAAGTGACGTAAACTACCTTTACGTCCTTTCCATAGCTCATAAGGTGTTTCTAAAACACTTTTAGAGGGAACATTATTCAAAATATAGACAGCAGTCTCTAATGCATGTCCCCAAAAGAAATTAGGTAACTCAGCAAAGCTCATCATTGAGCGAACCATGTCCAACAAGGTTCTATTTCTTCTTTCAGATACACCGTTCTACTGAGGCATATTAGGTGCAGAGAGTTGTGACTTGATTCTGTGTTCTATCATATAGTCCTGGAATCTTAAGTCCATGTACTCCCCACCTCGATCTGATCGTAGTGTCTTAATTATTTTACCTAACTGGTTCTCAACCTCAGCCTTATATTCTTTGAACTTTTCAAAAGAATCAGACTTGTGATGCATTAGGTAAATATGACATACGTTGAATAATCATCAATAAAACTGATGAAATATTCATACCCACCTCGAGCTTTAACATTCATCGGTCCACATAGGTCCGAATGTACGAGCTCTAAGGGTATTGTGGCTCTGAGACCTTTTCCAGTAAAAGATCTCTTAGTCATTTTTCCCTCAAGACAAGACTCACATGGAGGTAAAAAATTGTCCTCTAACTGATTTAGGAGTCCATTCTTAACCAATCTCTCAATCCCATTGAGATTTATGTGACCAGGTCTTAAGTGCCATAGATAGGCATTAGAAGAAACTTTTTGTCTTTTATTCCGAGTTTCGACTGTTCTAAACATCTCAGTATTTAAGACAAATTTTGCTTTAGTTGGTCTTAACTTATATAAGTTCTTTTCAAGTATAGCAGAACAAATTTGAATACCTTTTCTGAAAATGAACGCTTCATTAACTTCAAAAGATATTTTATACATTTTTTCCATAATACAAGCGATAGATATTAAATTCCTCTTCATAAGAGATGCATACAAAACATCTTTAAGTATGATATATCTATCGTTGAAAAACAACTTCAAGTCTCCCACTGCTTCGGCTGGGACAACCTCTCCTGTTCCAACCTTGAGGGTGATCTTGCCTTCTTCAAGCTTTTTCCAGGAACTAGTTTCCTGAAAAGAGAAGCAAATATGATTAGTGGCTCCTGAATCCAATATCCAGGTTGAGGTATCATCCTCCACTAACTTTGTCTTAGCAACTAGTAAATCATATTTACCTTGTGCTTCTTTCGAGGTAGGGGCTTGAGGACATTCCTCAGTTAAGACAAATCTCAGGTCATCTATTACTAGTGTTTAATTCAAATTTGTTTTCCATGTTGAGTAATTATCGCCTTTTAGTTTTTCGGAAGCTAAGAGTTGATCTAAAGAGCTAGTCATGCTGGAAAGAAACATATCCTTTTTAATAAAAAAACATTAATCTTTTAAATCCAATCAAGTTTAGCCAAAAAAAACTAATAATGTACCCTTCATTATTATATTTTGCAACGATATTTCAATGGTTTAGAATAACCTCCACTGAGGGGTGATCGACTATTCCTCCATTGAACCAAGACTATTCCTCCGTTGAACTCTAGAAATTGATAGAGTCTCTCAGGTCCATTTTCATTCTTCTCTTTCCAACTTCGGGAGCATAATGATTCCGATCTTTAAGGTCTGAAAATGGAGGGTCACACTTACGAGAATTACTAAGTGTTAGTAAATTCTTGACCAAAGTAGCGATAACTGAGTTACTATAGGAATCTCACGATGCGACCTAATAGAAGAGACCGTAAGATGTGTTGACACACTTCCTTCTCCCACTTACTATGAACAACTTCCCCTATTCACCTTGGTATTGACTCATTCAAACATTCTTCGAATGAAGTCCACTCCCAAGGTGGCCCAAAGCCAAGCATGAATCTCACGGTGTGAACTCTTAGGGATTCTGGAGCTTAAAGTACATTACTTCTCTCTAGCTGAAGTGTTCTAGATGGTTAGGGTATAAAATACTTAGCGATACATTTCAGTTAACTAAACATATCCTAAGTTGAGGTGATTCATTAGAGCATAACTTTTATACTGAATTTTTAACCTACGATGTCTAGGTGATAAACAAATTTTATTACCTCACACCACTCACGCATGCTCATAAAACCGGTTTAACCTAACTCAGACGCCAGCTCGATCTCCAGGTAGAAGGTGTTCCGTGAACCGTCAACTTAAAAACCTTCAACCTTAGTCATCTTATCTGACTTTTTGCCAAGATCTTGTCGGGTGAGTTTTCTTGTAACTTTGGTTTTCCAAGATATCGACCTATTTTCTATGAAACTTAGAATTGCTCGATGGTAAACCCTAAATGAGCATGCATCTTATCTTTGTTATAGATTTTAGAAGTCTAGGTTATTTTATAACAATTATAAAATAAATTATAACAATTATAACCCTAGAGCATTCATCTATAACTGCTTCCTTCAATCAAACATACTTTAATATAACACTTATATTAAAACTAATCATGCATAGTATATATTTTATAACACTTATAAAATATAACAAATGCAAGTCACATGCTTTTCCTATGGTGGGGTTTTAAAACTATATGGCATCCTATATGCACACATAAACAAACAACATTATACATCACATGCATAATAGGTAAACAACACTAAAGTAGACCGATTTTGGCATTAAAGACAAACAAATGACTACTTTATTACAAAATTCAGCAACCAGATTCCCGGAATCGGCTTCAAACACTTTGAACAATCTTGAATCGGCCAAAAGACTTTCAAACTGGCCCAAAAACTCCTCAACCAAAAATCAAGTTGAACTGGTCAAATCGGCTCAACTAGGTCAAACGGACCGATCCAGACCGTCTGGACTGACTGGTCAACAATCACTAGTGCAGTCAACGAAACGCGGGTGGGTCAGGTCGAACGGAAAATTGCGCAGGTCGAGGGTCGCGAGCGAACGGCGCACGCGAGGTAGATTTGGGCGGAGAACTAGTTCGGGACGCGAGAACGGGCCGAAAACTTGTTGACAGCTGGCGGGCACGTGGGGCTTCTCCAAACCGGGTTGGACCACGGGCTGCCAGTTGGGTCTGGGAGCAGAATTCGGGTCTGCAAGTATTTTTCTTGAACCTTTGATGTTGTCCTCTCTCCCGGAATCAAGAAATTATAGCCTAATTTCAACTCTATTGACTCCAACAAATTTACAGACCCTTTTTCACACATTAGTGCTCATAAACATGTGAGCAATTACAAATTTCCACAAGAAATTTAAAGAAAAACAATGCCAAAATCATAATAAATCCCCTTTAGTCCACATTTCATTCAACACTTGAATAGAAAGGAAAAACACACCCACCAAAAGCAATTGAGCATAATTCTATGATGGAACACCAGACATACGCAATAGAATTAGGACCTAATTACACTCTAATTGATTTTAATTTAAAGGAAAAGATGCATACAATTGAAGGAAAAACAGTAATTAACTTACCTTTGAAGCTCCCGAAAACCGCTTTTCCTTGCTAAATCTCGACCCGAACTCTTTCGGACCACCACTAGAGTTGACCTACTGAGTTTTCTGGTAAGTCCAGGGTCGAAGTCAGGGACTTGTGAAAATAGATTGCGATGGTAATTTTTATGAAAACTTTGCGGTAACCAGTAACTCAATTAATTGTGGTTTTGTTGTTGATTGCGTTAATGAAAAATAAAAAAAATGTGGCGGATTTGAGAAAAGTCAGTTGTGTGATAGATACATTAAGTATGCAGATGAACAGGTTAAGAAGATCTTTAGCTAGTGTTACTTGGGAATGCATCAGACTATGCGATCATGCTACAACCATGCACAACAAGTCATTTTCCAGTGCAAATGCAATGCTCCTAAGTCTAGGACGTATGTGTTGAATGCAAAAGTGTCCATAAAGCTTATCTCTAAGTCTCTACTCTTTTCCTATGCGATGATGCAAAATGCATAAAGGCAAGGTTACCACATACAATCATATCCTATCTTTAGGATGCATGCGATGCGTTGATAACAAATAGTGCTTATTCCTAAGCTTCTATCTCTTGATTATGCGTTCTAATCTGACTCTCCCGAGCCTAGATTCTAACTTGACCTTCCCAAGCCTAGATCCTGTCCTTAGACTACCCTCTCGAGTATCTCTAATGGATGAATGAAGCATACATAATACAAGATAATCGCATAGAATGAAGATTCCCTAGTTGTGCTAGCTAAATGCTTCTCAACCCATTCAACTAATTTAGCTACTTATGTGTAAATAATAGAGAGTGAACAGATATAGAGAAGTAGATTCCATTTTGATAAATGAGTGGAGTACAAAATAACAATGGAAGTTAAAGGTAGAGAGCCTGGTAGCAATTCCTTGCTGACCGAGGCCTTTACACTGTAAATCTCTAGTTGGTTCCAAAGATGTTCTTGCTTCTGCATGCGTCGGCCCTCTCTCTATCCTTGAAGCTTTCGACACTCTACCAAGCTTATCGAAACGATCTACCGGCATAACCTCTTCTCTCGTGTCTTCCTTAAAATGAAATGAAACTATGAACAAGGACGTGCGAACTGATTAATTGATCAACCCCTTTTCTGAAGGATGCTCTTGGTATTTATAGAACATCCAGGGTGAAAGTTGGCTTCTCTCTCATGATTGTACTGATGGGACTGCTTTAATTACTAATTGATGCATCGAATATTTGTCATCGAAAATCTGAATGTACTTGTGATTGTTATCGGCTATCAACTTAATTCGGATTCGACTGTCATCAGCTTTCTGTCCCATCGCGATTAATTAGCCTTTCACCTAGATGTGATCATCATGTTGCACTGACCAAGTTGCGGCAATCCTTGGGCAAATATTTGCGAACACGATCACCGCAAAGCCTTGCGGTAATGCTACACTCGACCAATGATTTCCTATGATCACAATTTCCACCTTGCGTCATCGCATATTATGTAGAAAAATACAAAAATCAACTATTCTAATGTGATGAACGCATGCGACTGCAATATTATGAATCTGATGCTTTTTGGACACAATTTAACATGTTTTATCAACGCAAGCCAGCATTGTTTAAGAACTTAGCACTATGATAATATGCATTTCTACTTGTTATCAGACACCCCCGCTCGCATGTCTCCAGATGAATGATCACGATCTACCATCTATAGTAGTTTACAACACTTGCAAATGCCTACAAAGTGGGTCGTATCTGTAGTGTCACAAGGATCAGATATCCCACCTTAATCCTTATACTACAGACCTATTTAGGTTATCACTTAAGGCATGATCAACTTGTATATTACATATACATGCTTAAGTTTACATAAGATAACTATGGAACTTTGTTTATTCGATATGGGTAAATGCCAGAATGAAATAACAATTATTTTATGATGGAACACGAGACATACGCAGCGGAATTAGGACCTAATTACACTCTAATTTCTTTTAATTTAAAGGAAAAAAAATGCATGAAATTGAAGGAAAAACAGTAATTAAAATTACCTTTGTAGCTCCCGAAAACCGCTCTTCCTCGCTGAATTTCGACCCAAACATGAACGGACCACCACTAGAGTTGACCTACTATTCTCTTGACTCAGAATCGAGTTGTGGGACCCGGTGGATGAAGAAAACCGAGAGAGAGAAAGAGATGGGAAAAAAAAAGATGCAATTTTGGTTTTGGGTTTTCCTTTTTTCAGCAAAATTTTGAAAAACTAAATTTGACAAAATTGGCAAAACTTTTTTCATTCAAAATGAAAGCCTATTTTATAGAAAAAAACCATGCAACAATTGTATGAACCAAATCCATAAAAATCCAACACCTATAATCCACTATCTTAGTGGGCTTAATATCTCCACTATAAGCCAACACCTAGCCCACTATTTTGTTAGTGGAATTATCCAACAAAAGTTTGGATTTTCCCACTAACTTTAGTCAAAGTGCAAAATAGTCATTTGGTCAAAGTCAAACTTTGACCAAAAAGTCAACATTTTAACTTTTTATGATTTTTTCTGTGTTGACTAATTTTGACCTCCCGAGCATGAATCTGCATTCATTTTCTCGAAATTCAAATCACATTTGAATATAAGGTCTGTCAAAGTTTGACTTTTCAAAGTCAAAAGTCAAATCTTTGACTTTTTACATCTTTGACCATTTCCATTATTTTCGAGCTTCCGAATATGAACATATTCATATTCATATTCTTGATATTTAAATCACATTTAAATATTAAATTTGTATCTCTAAACTGAAAAACCCAACCACTATATCACATATACTTGTCGGTTTCTCTCTCTTCACCTAATTCGAACAATTCGTTAACTAACGGGTCATTCCACTGTCCCGTAGTTGCATTCCCCTCACTATAGATATATTTGTGTCTATTTGATATAACCATGATTAGTAAGCTAATCCTTAACAGGTTGTTCGTAATCTCGACTGGGTCATAAAAACCGTTTTACCCCCAAGACTACATCTTGTTCCTTAAGTTCCACTGATTCTCTAATGAACAATTGGTTTAAGGTCCAACCTATAAACCGAATCCCTCTCGAGCCAAGGAGAGGGTGGGGCCCCTTGTTCAGGACCTGGATTCAGTACTAAAGAGAACAACCTATCTACTATCCTTATAACGGGTAGGAGTAAATTCCGTCTTGCACCCTATGTTCCCAGCTATCCACCCGACCTTACCCCTAAAATGGAAGGCTTATTGGGCCAGTGATGATGAGCTGCCCTCACCTATGCAGATCTAAGGATAATTCCGAGTGAACAGGAGTTCATAGTTAGCTCAGGATTAAGATTAAGTTACCTAGGTCATCAAGTAACGAAATAATCAGTTTTATACATAAAACGACATTTAAAACGTAAAAAGTGATTATTTCATGGTTCAGTCTTATGCAAAATCTTTAGATAGGATGCCCCTACTCACATATCTCTATATGAACGATTCAAGTTCACATCGTTTGTACTAACTACAAAGTGGGCCACATCCATAGTGTCCCCAGAATAAGGCGCCCAACCTTATTCATATACTTTAGACCATTTTGGCTATATATTTGAACTTGATCCACATTTATGTCACTACATAAAGTTCAAACTACATTAAATAGCCTCAGGACCTTAGTTTATTTGATTCAAGATTACAATTTCAACAACAACTTTATCGAAAAACAAAATAGAATATGTTTATTAATTTACAAACTACGAGTTTTAGGACATAAAATCCAACATTTTATTCATAAATAATGTGTAAAATTACAAACGATGAGACTCTAGGACACCAATCCTAACAATCTCCCACTTGTCCTAATTCCTCGGGAGACTAATGTACAATACAAGAGAAAGCATGTACAATATACAATAAACTAGGGCATACCCCAATATCATCTCCCACTTGCCCTAGAAAAGATGTCGCATGTCCCGTGGACCTAGACTCTCCAGGTGACCCTTGAACACTTTAGCCGTGAGAGCCTTTGTAAAAGAAACAGCAATGTTGTGCTCTGACACTATCTTCGTGACTATCATATCACCGTGATGCATAATCTCCCTGATCAAGTGGTATTTCTACTCTATATGCTTGCCCCGACGATGACTCTGAGGCTCCTTCGAATTTGCCACAGCCCCGCTATTATCACAATACAGAGTGTTAGGCAAATCCATATTTGGAAAAACTTCCAAATCTGAAAGGAATTTCCTCAGCCAAACAGCCTCCTTAGCTGCTTCACAAGCTGCTACATATTTGGCTTTCATAGTTGAGTCCGCGATGCATCCTTGCTTAATGCTTCACCACACTACAGTCCCTCCATTCAGAGTGAACATTGACCCATATGTTGATTTGTGAGAATCTCTATCGGTCTGAAAGTTAGAGTTTGTGTATCCTGTAAGGATCAAATCTTTATCTCCATAAACGAGCATGTAGTCCCTCATTCTCTGAAGATACTTGAGGATCATCTTTACCATCGTCTAGTGATCAAATCTTGGATTGGACTGATACCGATTGACAATCCCTACTGCATAGCAAATGTCGGGTCTGGTACACAACATTGCATACATTAAGCTTCCAACAGCTGAAGCATAGGGAATCCATCTCATTTCCTCAATCTCTTAGGTGTCTTAGGACATTGCTCCTTAGATAAAATGATTCCATGCCTGAAGGGTAACAAAGCCCTCTTGGAATCCTACATTCTTTACCTGATAACATTTGATCGATGTACAATGCCTGAGACAAGGCTAACCTTTTGTTTTTACGATCCTGAATGATCTGGATCCCTAGAACACACTATGTCTCACCCAAATCTTTCATTTGGAACTGGGCAGCTAGCTATTTTTTAATGTTAGACAGATACCCTACATCATTCCCAATGAATAGAAGATCATCCACATACAATACCAGAAAATCTATTGAGCTGTTGATGATCTTCTTATAGACACAAGGCTCATCAACGATCTAATCAAAGCCAAATGAATTGACCACAATGTCAAATCTAATGTTCCATGATTGAGACACTTGTTTCAGCCTGTAAATGGACCTACTAAGCTTGCAAACTTTTTGCTCTTGATCTGGAACTATGAACCCCTCTGGTTGAGTCATATAGACGGTCTCCTCAAGATTACCATTAAGAAAGGAAGTCTTGATGTCCATTTGTCATATCACATAATCATAAAATTTGGCTATGGATAGGAGTATCCTGATAGACTTGAGCATGATAACAGGTGAGAAAGTTTCCTCATAGTCAACTCCCTCGACCTAGGTATAACCCTTTTCCACGAGTCTAGCCTTAAAGGTTTGCACCTTTCCATCTACACCTTTCTTTCGCTTATAAATCCACTTACACCCAATAGGTCCTACCCCATTAGGCGGATCAACAAGCTCTCAGATGTTATTGAAGTACATAGACTCCATTTTTTGGTTCATGGCTTTAATCCGCTCATCCTTGTCAACATCGTCCATTTTTTTCTTAAAAGACAACGGATCCTCGACCCCATCATTAGAAATGATGTCTTAGGCTTCAGTCAAACCCATGTAGTGATCCAGTGGGTCATAACCCTCCCACTATGTCAAGGCAGTTTTAACTCTTGAGCTAGTTGACTAGATGTACCAACCTCAATAACTCTTGTTGATCTATCGGCCTGTTCAACAACTCTTGTTGATCTATCGGCCTGTTCAACAACTCTTGTTGTACCCTCAGTAGTCTCAGTCTCACTAGAAATCTCACGTAAAACGAGTTTACTCCGTGGCTTATGATCCCGGATGTGGTCTTCTTCCAAGAAGATAACATTTGTAGAAACAAACACTCTGTTCTCACTCAGATCATAGAAGTATCCAACCCTCGTTTCCATGGGATAGCCTATAAAGAGGAAAACTTTCGAACGCGGTCCCAACTTCTTTGGGTTAGTGATGACATGCAGAAATGCATGTCATCTTAGGCCTTTTACTTAGAATTATGAAGGTTGTTAGGCAGAATATGCGGCAATCATATTAGGAATTCACGAGAAAAAGAGTTTGCGTCGATCAGCATGTCGAATCTCAGCTAACCCCTTATTTTGTGTTAATTATGCGTTCAATGTTCTATTTTTGTAGCTAATGCAAGAAATGAATGCAAACGCGGAAACTAGACCACCGCATAGACGACCGCATGCAGAGAAAATCTCCATCGCAAGGCAAACGCATTAGATCAATGCATGGGTGTTGCGATGATCAGTCGCGTCCGTCCATCGCATGGGGATTGCGCTCGTCAGGCGATTGCGGACATCATGTAGAGTTGCGGTATTAAGGAATGCGACCATTGAATGATTGCGGCTATGCGACAATGCAAACTAATGGGATTAACGCAAGGTAGGTGGAATGAATGCATCAATGCAGCTACCTCGAGAAAAACCAAAAGATGATGTTAACATTTCACCTACCACGCTGTTGGTGGCAGAGGTTCAGAAAAGGACTAATGCGTCGAACGCCAAACTCAGAGCAATCCAATTAATGTTGTCAGTGACCCAGGCTCTATAAATAGAAGCCGATGAGTAGAAATTAAAGTTATCCAAGGTTTTCATCTGAGGTTCACCTAGGGTGGATCCTTGTGATCCAGACAAAATGCGTTAGAAGATGTTGAGAGTTCTTCACCTCCTTCATCCATTCCGAGTGACGATTGAAGCCTTCGACTGGATCTAGATCTTGAGAGAGTCAGCTCCTCCACCCATCCATGGCACCACCGACAGCCTTGACGCACATCAGCTTGAAGCAAGTCTTTGCTTCTAGCCAGTCATTTCATTTTCCTTTCTTTTCTTATATTGTATTGTATGACATTTTGTGATTAAGGAATTAATACAATTTGTTTTCAATGTATTTCCCTGTTTCCTCCGACTCCATCTTCATCTTCTTTTCTTAGCATCTTTACTTTCATTGCAACATATAGTTAGATTGCTTGGGTATTGCATACTTAGTCATGTGGATTAGGGATATGAAGCATGTAGCAACCTACCGAGAGGTGTGTGTTGCGTGAGTGTGTGAGTAACCTTATTTGCTTAGTGTGAAGCTGTGGCAACGCCTGTCTATAGGCTAACACATTGCTTATCTATGAGTAAAGTCAGCAACAACCAACTGCCCGAGAGGGTAAGTGGTTTGTCGCATTAAGCAATGTATGTATTGTTCACTAGAGATAGGAATAAGCTTAGGTCAACCAAGTTCATGCGATTACCTTGTTCTATGAGTGCATCATTCATCATTTAGGCATACTTGAGAGAGTAGTCTAAAACCCAAATCTAAGACTTGAGAGAGCAGATTGGAACGCATAGACAAGAACGAGGAACTTAGAGATAAGCTCTGTTTGTTAACCTGCATCGCATGCACCCTAGGAATAGGAATGATATTATGTGGTCGCCTTATTTGTGTGTGTGTCATTTTGTCATTGCATAAATAAGATAGAGGCTTATGTGTAGGTCCTATAGACTTATCACATATATTGCATGCGTTCTAGCACTAGAAGCCGTAGCATTCGTACTGAGAGGTGGTTTACTATTGTATGTGTGTTGCATGATCGCATGACTTGCATTGACTAAGGTTGTCCTTATGGTCATTCTTAAGGGTTGTAATGAAACCTTCTTCGCATTTTATCTATTTTCCCATACATTTATTTCATGTCAAGAGTTTTCGTATCTCTACCTTTCATGCATATTCTCATTGCGTTGTCTGTTAGATAGGAGTAGGAGTAGGATTAACTTAGCAACATCCCTTCCATTCTTTTATTTAAACTGCCGCATTATCATACATTCGTTAACGCATTATCATTCCAACGCATGACCATCGATGCATGACTATCAACGCATATCTTAGAAACATGCATCGCATACCGCGTCCATGGGATATTGGTTGTTGAGTAAAATTGACTTCTAATTTTCTGCCACCAGTTAGTCACAAGCACATGTGCTGAACACCCCCAAATCCTGAAGTGTCGTAAACTACCTTTACGAACTTCTCCACAGCTCAAAAGGTGTTTCAGAAACACTTTTCAAGGGAACGCTATTCAGGATATAGCATGCAGTCTCCATTGCAAGACCCTAAAACGAGTCTGGAAGATAAGCATAACTCATCATAGACCGAACCATGTCCAAAAAGGTTATGTTTCTCCTTTCTGATACACCATTCTGTTGAGGTGTACTTGGGGCCGAGCGTTGGGACGCAATCCCATGTTCTATCATATAGTTCTGGAATTGGAGGTCCATATACTTTCCACCACAATTAAATCGTAGTGTTTTTATCTTCATACCTAACAAGTTTTCAACTTCAGCCTTATACTCCTTGAACTTGTCAAGGGCTTCAGACTTACGTTGCATTAGGTAAAGATACTCGTACCTTGAATAATCATCTATGAAAGAGATGAAATATTCATACCCACCTCGAGCTCTAAACATTCATCGGACCACAGAGGTCTGAATGTATAAGTTCCAAGGCTTCCTTGGCTCTGTAACCTTTTCCAGTAAAAGGTCGTTTGGTCATCTTGCCTTCGAGGCATGATTCACATACCGCCAAGGAGTTTTCTTCTAAACTCTTTAGAAGTCCACTTTTCACCAACTGCTCAATCCTACTGAGGTTGATGTGACCTAACCTTAGATGCCAAAGATGGGCGTTTTCCTTGGAGAAACCTTTGGTCTTTTAGTTGTTGTTTCCGTACAGAACATTTCAATGTTAAACAAGACTTTTATGACTAACGACCTTAGTACATATAAGTTACTTTCTATTGAACCATAACCAATCTCCATTCCATTCTTGAAAATAAACACTTTATTCTCAGAAAAAGAGATGGTATACCCTTGTTCAATGAGACAAGAAATCGAGATTAAGTTCCTCTTAATATAAGGAACTACGAAAACATTATCCAATAACAGATAATGTTTCTTGTCAATAAATAACTTCACCTTGCCTATACCAACAGCTGAAACAACCTCACTAGTACCTACTCTAAGAGTCATATCTCCCTGTGGCAACGTTTGCCAAGAGCTGAATCCTTGGTAAGAGGAATTGACATGGTTGGTAGCACCCGAATCTAGGATCTAGGCAGAATCATCATTCTCTACCAAACATGTCTACAAGACCAACAAATAGATTTACTGTCTGTCTTCCTCGTTTGGAGAGTAGTGGGATCAGTGTCAGAACAACTGACACTACTGGTTTTGTCATCCATCCCTTTGTGCTCGAAAAGTAAGAACCGACGTTCAAAAAAATCTTGCAACGAGTCTATGATCTCGCATACAATGACCATGTTCTCAACCCTTTTGGCCAAAACATCAGGTATGTTAGCCAAAGTATGAAGTCGAGCCAATGAATTAGTCTTCATTCACACCTCATATGCATTACAAACACTTCGTGGTGCATCAAAGTTCGGGACTTGAGGACACTCCTCAACCATGACAAATTCGAGGTCATTTACCACAAAATACGTTTTACACGACTCTTTCCACTGTATGTAATCGGTCATATTAAAGGCACTTAACAGAAATACTAACGAGTTTCTGAAAAGAAAAAACACATTGACCTACGTTAGATTTTAAGTAAATACCGTTGTAAAACAAACAACATCCAATAAGGTTTTAACAAAACTAATATGAACTCCGTGTGACATCTAGTTTCACAATGACGCTTCAAAGGTTTAGGACAAAAGCCGCTGAAGAGAGGTCAATTATCCCTCCTCTAAATTGAGAAGTTCTCAACCAATCATTAATACTAGAACAACTCTTGCTCCTATAACGACTAGCCATCTTTGATTTGGTCAAGAGATTATTAACTTACTTAACAATCTCCCATAAGTGTGACCTGCCATTTTAGGCCCTAGAGATTCGCCCCAAGCAGCCAATCCGAAAGGAAAAAATCTGATTGGGACAAAACCTTAAGCAACCCTATCCATTTCTGGAGTTCACCTTGATCTTGACCAATTGCACAAAACCCATTCGAAGGGGGATGCTCCCAGGGCGCCACGAGGGAGTACAGAATGATCTCACGGTGTGAACCAGTGACAGAGACTATAGGACGTGTTAACACACACCCTTCACCCACTTACTATAAACACTCTCTCTGTCCACCTTGATATTGATTCATTCAAACACCATCCGAAGGGTGATACTCCCAGGGCACAACGAGGCCAAGCATGAATCTCACGGTGGGAACATTCAGGGAGAAACGTGAGTGGAATCATTGACATATCAGATACATCTCTTCCTCCCACTGAGTATTTTATAACCTAGGGTTTAGTTTACTTAAAAAACACGGCTAAAGATTTTAACTAAGTGACTTTTTAGGTTTTCCCAAGAGTAACTTTTACCCTTGATAGTTAAACAACTTTTGATCATCATCCATTAAACTTTTTAACAGAGTCTTTGATCAATTGTCGCATGCTTGTAGAAAATCTATTTAATTTACCTTTCCAGGTAGGTTCCGAGGTAGGGGTGTTCCGTTTCCGTCAGCTTAAGAACTCCAGCCTAGACAGAACCCGTCTTAGACAAAAGGTCCCTTATAGATAGATTTAAAACAAATTTAATCTTTTATTCCAATTAATTTAATCCTATTAAATTAATTTTAAAAGATTTAAACTAGGTTACTAATCTCATTAGAACCATTTGAACTTAGGTCTATCTCAATCCAATTTTAAAACCCATTTAAAAAAAATGAGTTCACCCTAAGTCTGCATGCAACTCTTTCTTATCTATTTTAGTTCTAATTTCCTTTATAACGCTTATAAGTGAAAACAACCAAAACCCAAAGCTAAACACATACAAGGCATTCATAAATTTTATAAACAGCTTAAGTGTCATGCTCAATGCATTGTTCATTCATTGTTACTTCTTTTATATGACACTTATACCAAAACAGCAACGAAACAAGCATAACATGCTTCCATTGACCCTTATACTATAACGCTTACAATAAAATGGATGATGCATGAATATGCTCACTGAATGCAAAATATAACTCTTATATTCTATGATGCATATGCATGCTTTCATGTAATTTCTTCATGCAATATTATAACACTTATAATACATGATGCATGAATGATTGCACAACCTAAGGTGGGTTTCAAACTATATGTCAAACACTTTGTCATATAAATACCATACATCACATGTATAATAAAAAAACGTTGATGAACCGGGTAAAATTGCCTCAAATCCTCAAAACTAAAGCTAACTATTGCAAAATTAGGAGTCTCCGGTTCAAACAGGCGAATCGAGTCTTGAACCGTCTAGGCGAAGCAATATGTCTCCAACTGATTGTACACCAAACACCCTGCGATCGTCTACACAAAAGAACAAATGCTTTGCTCTATCGTTTACCAATGCTCTCAAAGCTAAACGATCGTTTAACAACAATCGTGTACCTTTTACTATGCGATGAAGCACGAGGTACACAATCGTGCAGCGCACTTCGCACAACGCAAACCCTATACGATCGTTTAAATGACTACGATGCGACGAAGCACCATCGTCTGAACGATCGCTGAGTGAGCACCTTCATATCGTATACCGCGTGATCGTGTCGTCAGTGACTATGCAATGAGCATGCTAAATACACGATCGTTTAGCGCGCGCCTTCTTCTAAATGATAAACATCATATGATCCCACTACGATTGTCTATCTTCAGTGTATACGCGATCGGGCAACCAACGTTACACGATAGAGTAAACAATTTACGCGCTAAACGATCGTTTAGTAATTACTACACGATCATATAGAAAAATCTACACGATCGTTTAGATAAATCCCAACCAACGATCTTTTTACCTGAGGCTACACGACACGACCAACTCTTGGTCTTCTTCTTTGCTGAAAACCGCATCTCCATGCTTTGAAACTAATGGGACATGAGACATACGCAGCAGAATAAGGATCTAATTACACTCTAATTGCTTCTAATTAAAAGGAAAATAGCATGCAACCCTAACTTAATTAATTGGGTTTTTTTTGGAAAAATTACCTTTGAAGCTTCCGAAACGCTTTCATCTCCACCTGAACACAAACCGGACAACCACTAGAGCTGACCTACTATCCTCTAGACTCAGAACTAGATTGTGGGACCCGATGGATGAAGAAACCAAGAGAGAGAAAGAGATGGAAAATAAAATATGGATTTTTTTGGTTGGGTTTTTATTTTTCAGCCCAATTTTAGAAACTAAATTTGGCAAAATTGCAAAAAATTTTCATCTAATTTGAAAGCCCAAATTTATAGAAAAAAAGCCATGCAACAATTGCATGAAACAAATTCATAAAAACCCAACACCTCAAAATTCACTATCTAAGTGGGCTTGATGTCTCCATTATAAGCCAACACCTAACCCACTATCTTGTTAGAGGAATTATCCAACAAAAGTTTGGATTTTCCCACTAACTTTAGTCAAAGGGCAAAATAGTCATTTTGTCAAAGTCAAACTTTGACCGAAAAGTCTATGATTTTTTCCATGTTAACTAATTTTGACCTCCCAAGCATGAATTCACATTCATTTTCTCGAAATTCAAATCACATTTGAATATAATGTCGGTCAAAGTTTGACCTTTCAAAGTCAAAAGTCAACTTTTTGACCTCTTACATCTTTGACCATTTCTATTATTTCCGAGCTTCTGAATATGAACGTATTCATATTCTTGATATTTAAATCACATTTAAATATTAAAGCTGTATCTCTAAACTAAAAAATCGACCATTATATCACATATACTTGTCGGTTTCTCTCTCTTCACCTAATTCGAACAATTTGAATCATTCTATCATACTGTTATAAGTTTATTCTATATAAGCTAGTAGGGGAACCTAATGGACCTACAGATCATGGGCTCCAACAATCTGAGATTAATCGGTAAAACTCTTCAACTTAATTAATCAACATTTGTTAACTAACGGTTCATTCCACTATAGTCCCGTAGTTGCACTCCCCTCACTATAGATATATTTGTGTCCATTTGATATAACCATTATTAGTAAGCTAATCCTTCACAAGTTCTTCGTAATCTCGGCTGGGTCGTAAAAACCGTTTTACCCCCAAGACTACATCTTATTCCTTAAGTTCCACTGATCCTCTAATGAACAATTGGTTTAAGGTCCAACCTATAAACCGAACCCCTCTCGGCCAAGGAGAGGGTGGGACACCTTGTTCAAGACCTGGATTCAGTTCTAAAGGGAACAACCTATCTACTATCCCTATAACGGGTAGGAGTGAATTTCGTCTTGCACTCTATGTTCCCAGTTATCCACCTGATCTTACCCTTGAAATGGGAGGCTTATTGGGCCAACGATAATGAGTTGCCCTCACCAATGCAGATCTAAGGATAATTCCAAGTGAACAGGAGTTCATAGTTAGCTCAGGATTAAGATTAAGTTACCTAGGTCATCAATTAACGAAATAGTCAGTTTTATACATAAAACAGCATTTAGAACATAAAAAGTGACTATTTCATGGTTCAGTCTTATGTAAACTCTTTATATAGGATGCCCCCTGATGACATAAATTTAATTCCTTTATCTACTCTAACGCATGGCTTGTGGATGCAATGAATGATGTGCTAAATATGCGCTAAAGTTCTTTTGCAATAAAGAGAATTTCTATGCGATACTACGTCTAAGTATGTGCGTTGTTAATGATATGTTCGTAGTATGTGATGCAGTAGTGCTTGTCACAAGTTTCCTAGCGCTGAAACCCAGTATAATTCCAACACAAGTTTCTCAAAATAATCCGAGGTCGAACACAGGGATTGTTTTCGTTAATGCGTTACTTTTGTGATACATGCGACCGGGTTTTACAATGAATAAAGAATGTTGATTTATACAGAAATGTAAATTGCGGTGAAATAAAATTGCGTTAATAAAATAAAATCCTAAACTAATATGATACAAGATACAAGATACATGATACACGATACTGAGTTCGAGAACTGACTGTGAAGTTGTACAAAGAATCTATGTATGTGATGGCAAGTCTTTATGAATGTAGCAGAAAGAGAAAGAGTAAATGGTAAAAACAATGCAAGTTTGTCAATTGCGTTAAAGATGCAACTAAGGTTCCGCTTTCCCTTGGCGTACACCTCTCGGTGATAGGCTGCGTTCCCATATCTCTATGGTGAAACAGGGATGAACGTGACGAACGCAAGGTTGTTTCCATCTTTGGAAATACTTCTCGCTTTAGTTAACGTATTCTTCCAACCTTCTCTCGATAGGTGAAATAACATCTTTACTTCTGCTCTCACAGGTGAAGATGCCGTCGAGCATGCTTTAGCTAAACTTAATTATTTCTTTAACACAATTAACTCACTCGCTTAATTCTTTCTATTTACCCAGGGAATTTGGAAAACATAATGGAGAAAATGGATTATGGATGAACGAAAATAGACAGAGAGATGAAAATGGTAATTATCATAAAATTTAATTATAGAATTAAACGTTCGATACATGGTGTGAATGAAAGACTAGAGAAGATGAATACAGATGATGAAAAAGAGATTAGAAACAAATACAGAAGGAGTGTCAACATCTTGACACAAATTCCGAGCTGAGGTTTTGCTTGCCAGCGTGTAGAAATAATGGAGAGGAGAGCTTTCCTCTCAAGTTTGCTCTTCTGGTAGAAATGACCTTTGCACAGAGCTTCAACGTTGGGGATTGGAAGGACTCCTTGCTCAGAGACTCACCTCTCAGCCTTGTCTCGTGATTATCTCAGATCTACTATGGACAGTCGCTTTAGACCAGTCTCTCTCTCAGAATCGATATATGCACGTCTCTATGTATTCATGTATATTTTTCAGTGAATTTGCAGAAGCTATTTATAGGTGAAGCTTGGCTCTTTGACTTCATGGTTCCCACTTTATGGTTATGGTTGTTCTTGAAATGGCGAAGTGAATATTCCTTCTGTTACACAATCAACCCATTAGAAATGCACAACTAAAAGCTGTATATTTGTTAGAATCCTCCGCAAATGTGTTGCTCTTTACATCTTCGATCAATCGCTTCATGCAGTGTTGTTTTTGATTACCGCATGCGGTTTAAATTGCATTGATTGCTAAGCTCTTGATCGATTGTCGCATGCACCGTCATTGCATTGATCATCTCTTCGTTCTCGATTGATGGGCGTAATGCGACGTAGATGCACTGTTTATTTTATCTTTGAGCCATTAATGCATGCGGTGACTAATTTCTTGCAAAATAGAAATTGAAACATTCTATTCTACCATCGCAATGGTGTTAATGGGTGTATTGTCGACATTTTATAATTTTCACATTTCTTAGCCAATTTTTATACTATCGACGCAACTTTTCTTTCTTTTAGCCGCAATATCTAAATAAAATAGTATAAATAACTTGCATTTCTACAAGTTATCACCCCCACTTTTATGTCTTCACATGAACGGTTTAGGATCACATCGTTTGTACTAACTATAAAATGGGCCGCATCTATAGTGTCCCCAGAATAAGACGCCCAACCTCATTCATATACTATAGACCATTTTGGCTATATATTTGAACTTGATCCACATTTATGTCACTACATAAAGTTCAAACTAAATTAAATAGCCTCAAGACCTTAGTTTATTGGATTCAAGATTACAATTTCAATAACAATTTTATCGAAAAAAAAAAACATAATATGTTTATCAATTTACAAACTATGAGTTTTAGGACATAAAATCCAACAGAAACTTCATCACGAACGACTCGACTAACTCAAACTCTTTGAATTACAGACTCGATTGCATGTTAATTATGCCTAAAAACAAAGAAGCCCTTACAAATTAACACTTAGTAATTGAAAGAAAGCTTTAAACCAAGGCAATTAAACCCATAAACATTCATTAACGCCATCCATAAAAGCATTTAACAATTAAACACAAATGTAAAAAACCCACCACAACTACAAAAGAAGTTTAAAACATAAGTGACATTTTGAATATTAGAACAATTTGGCTCTGATACCAATTGAAGGAAATCAGACATGAGGATTTTTATGAGTAGTGGAAGGATCTTTCCAAATTTCAATTGAATATGAACAACAACAATTGTAGTCACGAATGGAAACATACGGTTATGCATAAATCGAAATTATAGCATGCTTTACTACACGATCAAGGGAAGGAATTAACAAACCTTTGAAGACTCATCTTCAAGATCCCTCGATCATGAATGCTTGTTCACAGCAAGATGGCAACCACGAACGCTCGAACAACACGACCGCTACATGTTGACTCATAGGTATGTATGATATTAAATGCTCAAAATGATGCAATACTACTTCTATTTATGCGTCAATTAGGAATATTCATGTAGTATGCTCTGCGTTGTCACAAGTTTCCTTACGATGGAGCTAAGTGTAATTCCACCGCAAGTTTCTCGGTATGATCTGAGGTCAAACACGGGGAAATGGTTTTCAGATACTGCGGTATGTTCATGTTATATGCAACCAGGTTTCCAATTCTTTATAAAAGAGTTTGTACAGGTATGTAAATTGCGGTAAAATAAAGGAAAACAGTAAAGATGCGATAAAACATAAAAATACAATAAACCTAAGCTAGATGTTACAAGATACAGACTTCATGTACAAGATGCTAGGATTAAGGCTGGCTGTGAAGGTTGCGCAAATATGTGGGATGTGGCAACAAGTCTTATGAACAAAATAGAAAGAGAAAGATAAGTATTACAAACAACGCAAGTTTTTAATTGGATTGAAGGCAAAAATACTGTTCCGCTCTTCTCTTGATGTACACCTCTCAGTGATCGGTCGTGTTCCCCACATGTCTGTGGTGAAACAGAGTCTAACGTAATGAACGCAAGGTTGCTTCCATGTCTGGAAGTAATACTCGCTTTAGTTAATGCACTCTTCTGACCCTCTCTCGATAGATCAGAATGACATCTTTACTTTTACTCTCACAGGTGCAGATGTCGTCTAACATGCTTTAGCTAAACGTATTTTATAACTTTAATACAAATTAAGTTCTTGGTGATTCGTATTGCTCATCAGGAGATTAAGAAAACATCATGAAGAAAGTGACTAACGGGTGAATTGAAATAGACAAAAAATGGTAGATGGAATCTATCGAAACATTTAATATTTCTACTAAGCGTTTGATACATGATTTGTGAATGAAAAGGTAAAGAAAATAAGGAATACAATGAAAGAGAGATAGAACAGATACAAACTAGTGCCAATGTCTTGGCACAGATTCGATGGAGATCTGCTTGCCGGATCGGATGGTTTCGATGGTAGGAAGAGCTTCCCTCTCAGGCTTGCTCCACCGGTAGCAGGGATCTATGCATAGAGCTTCGATCGGGTATATGGCAGGTCGAATCTAAGATTCACCTTTTGGCCTTATCTTGTTCTCTTCTCGGATTTCCTCTCTACAGCACTCAGCTCAGCCTTTTCTCTCTATAATCTTACAGCACTTAGCCCCATATCCAGTAGCATAATTTTCTCTGAAATCAATGGGGTATTTATAGGAGTAGATCCTTGACTCCAGCCTTGTGGTCCCTACTTGATGGTTATGATAATTCCGCAGATGGAGGGATATTATTCCTTCTGTTATGCAATCAGACCATCAATTCTGCACAACCGTTAGTTGTACACGTGTTGCAATCCTCCGCTCTTGCGTTGCTCAGTTGCATCTTTCGATCATAGGTTTGCATGCAGTGTTTGTTTTTATTACTGCATGCGGTCGAAGCATAGCTCTAGATCGACTGTCGCCTTGTGCCGTCACTTCGGTAATCGTCTCTTCATGGTTGATCGACTGGCGCAATTAGGACATAGATGCATTGCTTAGTTTCTCATGAGCCTTGAGCGTAAGCGGTGACTTGGTCTCCTGCAAAACAGAGTGAAGTTTGGCTTGTCTTCCATCTTTTTGGCGTTAGTGGGTGTAATCACAAACATTTATAATTATTGTCATACTAGGCTAATTTTCATACAACTGGCGCATAATTACTAACTTTTGGCCGCAATATCCAGATAAGGTGGCATAAATAACTTGTATTTCTACAAGTTATCACACCCCCCAAATTTAGATATATGCTTGTCCTCAAGCATATCTTCTACCAAGGCAACCATGCTCCATTCCTATCCTATATTTCTGCGATGATTGGTTGCTCCGAATGTTACACTTAGGCACATTACCTAACATCGCACTTTGCTTCTATCCTTGCTAATTCTTAGCAAGCCTTACTTTATTCTTCTATGTAACAAAATTTTGCTCAAAGACACTTTTCTAGTTTTCAAAATAGAATGCTTATCTCTTCTTTATCAAAACAACTTGATGTATCTATATGCGGTGAGCAAAATTTTGCGTCATTTATTCACTTAGAGACAGTTGGTCATGGTTACACTCTTCATTTTGGCTTGTCCCCACGGGTGTTATGCGAACATCCAACTACAGTTGTGTGCCAGTTTCAACTTTTAACTCATGATAATCAGAGGAGTCGTCTCTTGCCTTCCTTTTCTCTTTGGTTTATACTACATTGTTCTTGGAAACCCACCTTCATTTTGGCTTGCTCCTACGGGTGTCATACGAGCATCCAACTACGAGTAGGCTCCTTTCACAACTAAACTCTTATCAGGTTGGGAACAATTTTGAAATTTTCCTTTGCACTGACATTGGAGTTTTGCATAAAATTTTTTTTCGGTATAAAAATGGACGCATTTTCTTAAATACTGCATATTCCTGATCTCACTGCTTAGACCTTCCCCACCCCCAAATTTAAAGATGAGCGAGGTCCTCATTGCATTGTTTAGATAGACTAGACAAACACTTAGGAGAAAATTTCAAAAAGAAGGTTTGAGCAGAACTTTGAAAGATAAAAGGTAAAGTACTGCTAAACTAAGAATTAACTAAGTGTTAGTCAGAATTTACTAAGTATGGGAAATGTTTCTAAGTGTAACACATAATACATCATAGCAACGCAATGAAGATCATAAAAATACAAGAGTAAAAATATAGCAAAGATTAACAAAGGAAGATAAAGAAAGAGGTACAGGCAAAGAGTAGAGTGAATTATGTACTTTGATTGTATTGACTATTAACAAAGTATGCGAATATATTACAAATGATCGCATTACAAAAAAAAAATTCTAATGCCAGTACAAGAGTCAAAGAATTTGATTAAGTTACAAAATAATAAAATAATTGAATCTAATTAAAGAATGGCCCATTAAAACTTAAATGCTACCTTATATGCGGAGGCACCATTGGACCATGCAGATAAGAGGTAAAAAAGTTGAAGTATTCTTGATTGCGCTCCACTATCTGTCGTTGGTGTTGGAAGATCCTGTGCATACTGCACTGGATATTGATGAGTGCTTCCCTTGAGATTGTAGCATTGCGTTGAATCTCATCAATGCACTCCATTGCTACCTCAAATCAACGGTTGAAGAAGTGATGCTGCTGAGAGACAAGTTCTTGCTATTTGGTGAAGAGGGTTCTCATTTCAGCTAGGTCAGCAGCCAAGAAGGTGGAGGATGATTGTGCCTGTGAAGTCTCGCCAGCACCGTTTTAGGGTCGGGCAGATGTGCCTTCACCCAAATCGTGTGGGTCATCAACTTGCGGCGATGGGTTGGTGGGATGTCGTGGTGAAGTTGTTTGTGAAGGTGGGGCTGCTGGTTGAATCGAAGAGTTTGAGACAAGTGGAAGATTGGTAAGAGGTTGATGAAGAGGGGAAGAGGGCTGCATGGGCAGGCTTGGAGGGCCTAGAGATCTAATGACCAAGGGACGAGGGTTTATGAACTCTGGATCATGCATTGGCGACTCATGAACTCTTTCTTTTCTCTTATCTTCTCCTCGACTTCTTTTTGGTCTAGGTTCCTACGGCACATTCAAATCAATCGCAAGTCTTTTTGTTGGAAAATCTGGGCAGTGTGGGGAATCTTTGAGGAGCATCCTCAGAATTTTGATGTTGATGAGGCCGTGGACTTCTGGCATGGGCTCCTCATCAATGCCTACACCCGCACTCAGGCATAAACTAGAGACGATCCATGGGAAGAAATACTGCCCTCGTATATGCCCCACCAATGCTCTGATCTGCCCTACGATCAATCTTTTTACGTCAATAGGAATGCTGCGAGTAATACAATATGCGGCCATCACCCAATCCCTTGATACAGTTCTTTCATACGTTGTTGGGATCAGCCACTTTTTGACCAAATAAACCCAAAGCCTTCCCTTCGGTAGCAAAGATCTAGACTCCAGAGTGTGGATGCCTTTAGGGGAGATTGTCCATCTTGTGCCTGGTTGCGCTAGTACCCTCAGCGCGTCTCTCATCAGTTCCTCTGTAGGATCATCAATGATCTTGTTCTCTGGTGCATCAGGGTTGTCCCTTATCTGATAAAGTTCATTGATGTTCTTTGCACTGAAGTGTACTGTCTCGCCCTTAAAAGTCACTGCATCCTTATTTTCGTGCAGATGCCCTCGATAGAAGTTCCGCACTACCTGAGGCACGATGATGGATGGGTACTGACAGAACGCGTCCCATCCATGCTCCACAATGACGCTCGTGATGAGGTCAGGTAGTGGGGTGGCGCAGGGTAGAAGCCCATCTCGATCAACATGTCATCATTTTTCTTTCTTTTAGATGACCGCTTCTTGGCCGATGTAGGCTCGCTGCTTTTTACTACGTCTTTGCCTTGTGCCTGCGCAAAGCGAGCTGTTTGCCTTTGTCTCTTTTCCCGTTCCTTACGCTGTTCTTATTTCTCGCGTTCAGCGAGTTTTTTGCTCTTACTTTTGTACAAGCGCTTCTTGTTAGCTTCGCGCTTCCTCTTCTTCTCTTCCAACAGCAGTCTTTCCTCTTCTTCTTTCTTCCTCTTTTCTTCTTCTTCTGTTTCTCTCTCTTCTCTCTTGAACTCCTCTTCAAACTACTCAGAGGCCAGCAATAAGTGTTGATCCTCTTTGCGTTTCCTGATCCATTCAAGTCGGGCAAGCTCGTTATTGCTTCACATCTCCTCATATTCTAATCTTCTTCTTCTATTACCCTCTGTGATGATGAGCTTGCCCCGCTCCATCTTTTCTTGCTTCTCTTCTTCTTCTTTTCTTCTTCTCTCCTTCTTTTCCAATGCTAACATTAAACGTTGAAAGTCGATGCTAGACTCTTGCGACGCATTCTCCCTGTGATGTCGCATTAGAAGGGTTCCCTTTGTTTCTTCTCCTTCCTCCGTCATAAACAATTATGTTGCTTTAGGTTGCGGTGGCTCCATCAACTGCACTGTTTCCCCTCTATCCTTCCGGTCGACTGATCCATTTTAAATTTCAAATTGTTGTATATGGTCCTTATTGAGGTCGATTCTCCATCCTTCTCGGGGTTTGCAGCCCTCTACTTTGCTTTTCCTTCTTCTCTTAGGCGCCTCTTCTCCATCCAACGCAATTTTCCCTCTTCTTTCTCCTCTCTCCTCTTCTTCTTGGCCTCTTCATCTTTGTCATCATCCTTTTTCTCTTTGTTCCTTCTTGACTTATGATGATGCAACGACTCCGCCTTCTCCGCCTTTTTGTCCCTTATTATTCTTCTTCTTCTTATCTTCCTTCTCGGCCTCAGCACCCTTCTTCAATCTAACTTCCACTTCCTTCTCTGCCTCAGCTGGCAGACCATCCTCTGCAACCTACTCCATCGCAATGTTAGGGGTTATTAACGCTATCTCTGCTTCTCCAGCCTCTTCAACTACGATCTCATTTTCTTTTCTTTCAATGATCATAATTTCCTCTTCTTTCATTTGTGGAGGCTCATCAAAAATCTTTGCGATAATGGTGGCCTCTGGAGTCTTCGGGACCAGAACATCATTCCTTTTTTCTTCTTCAACCACCACTTCTTCCACCACCACAACTCCATCCTTTATTGCTTCATCAGCCACAACCGTCGCCTCTTCCTTCGTAGGCAGTGGCTGGTTTACAACCCCTGCCTAGGGCAGTCCACCTCCTTGCTCCAGAGTGATTAGGATGTTGCCAAACACCTCCATATCATTTCGCCTCTTCCGTTCACTTTCAGTGGAGACGAACGGTGTTGGCGTGGGCATGCTCTCAATGCTTCCTCCTCTCTTGAATGCAAGAGGCCTAATGGCCAAAGGATTTCTTCGGGATCTTCCGGTGGGTCTGGGGATGGTACGGGCTTGTGCGGCAAGCCTGCGACTGGTAGCCAGGAATGCTGCCTCTCGCATTGTTGCTTGGTCAGGGACAGAAGGTGAAGCAGATTTGTTTGATGTTTGGTCGGCCATGGAAACAGACGAGAAGGTGTGGTAAACTTCAAGCTTTTGGGAGAAGAACAGGGTTCTGAAAGCAAAATGTTTAGGGTTCTGATTTTATGGAATTTTCCAAAGACAGGGAAGGGGGTATTTATAGGTTGGGCCATAATTGCTTGGGGATACGAATCGATTGGACTTCTTGCTGAATTACCAGACAAAATTTTCTTTAATATTTTATTTGAATGGACACATGATAAGTTATAACTCATTGTGTTCAATAGCGCAATTGTATCTTTGCAAAGGACAGGCAACAGCGCATATATCCCTGCAACACACCCCTTAACCAATGCATTTCTGGAGGATACCTCAACATAGTGCATTTGGCTAAGGACAGGCAAAGGACATATAAGAGTGCAACACACCCCTCAACTCAATATAGTTGAGTTAGGTGATCGTAGTGCATTCCTAGTAGGTTTGGGATGCGTCCATTGTCATCTTGCTTTCTTGTTGTTAAATGTTTTATTATTGTAACTTATATTTTACACATAGGTATTTTATTTTATTATTATTTTATATTTATTTTTTTTATCGAGCTTTCTGTATGACTCAATCATTCACAATTTAAAGCTCATACGTTGACTACAGAAAGACTCAAAGAATTAAAGGCAAGAATGAATTAAATGCACAAAAGTAAATGAAGAATTAAATTCGAAGAGTCAAAATTTGAATTAAATGAATCATTAAAACTGGGTTCAGAAATCAAAGAAGGAATTCAATAAAGCAGAGTAAACGCAATATTGAGATATGGACCAAAAATTTTGCATTGTCTTTGATGATCGCAATCCACATCTTTGAAGGCGGGCAGGCTTGCCTGCTCAATGTCTTCATGGACATTGCTCCTTCCTTGTTGATCCTGGGCCTTCAGAATTGTTGGCCAGTGTTCCAGGTGTCCGACTTCTCAACTCAGAGGCCAGGTGGCCCACTTGGATCTCCAGATTCCTTATAGAGGACGCTTGCGCTTGCATAACAGCATCATTCTTGTCCATGTACTGTTTCAGTAGCGCCTCTAATAATTCTCTCGAGGCATTAGATGATGATGATGGTTGTTGATTTTGCAATCTTGATTGCCCCTGGTTGTGGTGAAATGGAGGATTTCCTCTGCTGCCCACCTGATGGTTCATTGGCCCCCCTAGGTTGGGATTGCCGCCCCAATCGAAGCTAGGACGACTCCTCCAGCCTGGGTTGTAGGTGTTGCTGAAGGGGTTGTTTTGGATAGCACACACTTGCTAAAGATTCAATGGGCATTCTTCAACTCCATGAGCCCTTGCACAGTTGATGCAACCAATTGCGACCACTTGAGCCAGCGTAGCGGGTTGCACTGATTGTGGAGCAA
This sequence comes from Benincasa hispida, assembly GCF_027475165.1. Lineage (NCBI taxonomy): Eukaryota > Viridiplantae > Streptophyta > Magnoliopsida > Cucurbitales > Cucurbitaceae > Benincasa > Benincasa hispida. Next base: position 59,320,994 of record NC_143485.1, read on the forward strand.
TGGCTTCTTGATTAATGGCCATTGAATGGAAGATTGAGGTTACCGTGGCCATCTGGTGGCCAATGTAGTCATTGTCTTCATAGGGACAATGGCTATTTCAGCTTTTCTTCTCTCGGCACCTTGGCCTCCATATCCGTCATCTATCCAGTCATCCATATTCCACGAGATGCGGTCAAGGATGACTTTGGCCTTCGTGTATGTCTTGTCCATAAAACCTCCTGCCGCGGAGGCATCAATAACAGCTTGCGTTGCTCTGTTCAGGCCATTGTAGAATGTTTCCATCAAGACGCAATTAGGAATCCTGATATGCGGGAAATTTTTCACCAACCTTTTAAATCGCACTCAGGCAGTGCTCAGGGTCTCATTCTCTTTTTGTTTAAAGTTCAGCACATCCTTTCGTCTTCTTGCATTGATAGCCGGTGGGAAGAACTTCTTCATAAACCGTTCAACCAATTGCCCCCATGAAGTGATTTCATTGGGCTCTAGTGAATAAGCCCACTTCTTAGCCTCATCCCTCAAAGTGTAAGGGAACAAATATAACCTAATATTCTCCGGGGTCACGCCAGGTAGGGAGAAATTGCCGTACATCTCGACGAAGCTGGTCAAGTGGGCATGCGGGTCTTCACCTTGTAGACCCCCAAATTGCCCTGTGTTCTGAATCATTTGTAACATGACCGACTTGATCTTAAAGTGTGCATTCTCCTCGACAGTTGGCCTTGAGATTCCAGGCGAAAAATCATACAGGTTGGGTGCCGCATAGTTTCGCATTGGGATATTGCGATCGGCTGCAAGGAATACGGGATCCTGAGTTGGTCGAACAGCCCCTTGATTCACATCTGGCATCGCGTTATAGTTATTATTTACCATGCTGGCTGCCTTTTTTCGTCGATTTCTATTCTGGCGTATCCTTGCGTGGAAGGTTCGCTCGATCTCAGGGTCAACTTCGAATTCCTGTTCAGCACTAGGATTCATAAATCGTCAGGCTGCTTTCCACGTTGAACAGCCAGTACAATGAGATCTATCTTGCAAAATACCAAAAATCACTCAAACAAGAAACCATTAACCAGTTCCCCGGCAACGATGCTATAAACTTGTTGATTCGTAGGTATGTATGATATTAGATGATCAAAATGATGCGATACTACTTCTATTTATGCGTCAATTAGGAATATTCATGTAGTATGCTCTGCGTTGTCACAAGTTTCCTTACAATGGACCCAAGTGTAATTCCACCGCAAGTTTCTCGGTATGATCCGAGGTCAAACATGGGAAAATGGTTTTCGGATACTGCGGTATGTTCATGGTATATGCGACCAGCTTTCCAATTCTTTATAAAGGAGTTTGTACAGGTATGTAAATTGCGGTATAATAAAGGAAAGCAATAAAGATGCGATAACACATAAAAATACAATAAACCTAAGCTAGATGTTACAAGATACAGACTTCATGTACAAGATGCTAGAATTAAGGCTGGCTGTGAAGGTTGTGCAAAGATGTGGGATATGGCAAAAAGTCTTATGAACAAAATAGAAAGAGAAAGATAAGTATTACAAACAATGCAAGTTCTTAATTGGATTGAAGGCAAAAATACTGTTCTGCTCTTCTCTTGGCGTACATCTCTCAGTAATCGGCCGTGTTCCCCATATGTCTGTGGTGAAATAGAGTCTAACGTAATGAACGCAAGGTTGCTTCCATGTCTAGAAGTACTATTCGTTTTAGTTAACGCACTCTTCTGATCCTCTCTCGATAAATCAGAATGCATCTTCACTTCTGCTCTCACAGATGCAGATGCCCTCTAGCATGCTTTAGCTAAACGTATTTTGTAACTTTAATACATATTAAGTTCTTGGTGATTCGTATTTCTCATCAAGAGATTAAGAAAACATCTTGAAGAAAGTGACTAACGGGTGAATGGAAATAGACAGAAAATGGTAGATGGAATCTATCGAAACATTTAATATTTCTACTAAGCATTTGATACATGATTTGTGAATGAAGAGGTAAAGAAAATATGAAATACAATGAAAGAGAGATAGAACAGATACAAACTAGTGCCAATGTCTTGGCACAAATTCGATGGAGATCCACTTGTCGGATCGGATGGTTTCGATGGCAGGAAGAGCTTCCCTCTCAGGCTTGCTCCACCGGTAGCAGGGATCTATGCACAGAGCTTCGATCGGGTATATGGTAGGTCAGATCTGAGATTCACCTTTTGGCCTTATCTCGTTCTCTTCCCGGATTTCCTCTCTACAGCACTCAGCTTAGCCTTTTCTCTCTAAAATCTTACAACACTTAGCCCCGTATCCAGTAGCATACTTTTCTCTAAAATCAATGGGGTATTTATAGGAGTAGATCCTTGACTCCGGCCTTGTGGTCCCCACTTGATGTTATGGTAATTTCGCAGATGGAGGGATATTATTCCTTCTGTTATGCAATTAGACCATTAATTCTGCACAACCATTAGTTGTCCACGTGTCGCAATCCTCGACTCTCACGTTGCTCAATTGCATCTTTCGATCATAGGTTCCACATGCGGTGTTTGTTTTTATTACCGTATGTGGTCGAAGCATAGCTCTGGACCGACTTTCATCTTGTGCCGTCACTTCGGTAATCGTCTCTTCATGGTTGATCGACTGGCGCAATTGTGACATAAATGCGTTGATTATTTCTTATGAGCCTTGAGCGCAAACGGTGACTTGGTTTTCTACAAAACAGAGTAAAGTTTGGCCTGTCTTCCATCTTTTTGGTGTTAGTGGGTGTAATCGCAAACATTTATAATTATTATCATACTAGGCTAATTTTCTTACAACTGGCGCATAATTACTAACTTTTGGCCACAATATCTAGATAAGGTGGCATAAATAACTTGTATTTCTACAAGTTATCACTACACTGCACGATCACATTGAACTCGAACAAAGCGATCACCAAGTCATGAACACCCCAAACACCACGAACGGCCTCCACAGAACCTCGACTGTGTCGAGCTGAGTAAGACACCACCAAAAAGGTTACCTTGGTATTCTCAGTGTGAGAATCCAGAGTGTAGGCTCTATGTGGACTTGGTTAGAGGATGAGACCGGAGGAGAACAATCGTGTAAATGATTGAACAAGTGGGAGAAGATAAAGTCTATCATATAGGTCGATGCCCAATCATTTATCAAAAGCTATGCGATCGTCTAACAAAAGCTATGCAATCGTTTAGCTCATCGTTCAGCAGAGAGTCTGTCGTATAGAAACTCTCCACGATCGTCTAGTCTCTCCAAGCTGTCGTTTAGTAAATTTGATTTACTTGACAACCTCTTCGTGAGAACTTTTCAAGAGTGGAAATCTCAACTTTCCGAGAGTGGAAATCTCAAATTAACCTTAACTAAATTTAGGAAAACATTTTTCCTTTTAACTCACGGTTACCTTGAAACCACCAATAACGTCCCACTCAATTGGTTATTAGAGAAAACTCCTTGTCGATATGTGAATCATACCTTGAAGGCAAGATGACCAAATGACCTTTTACTGGAAAAGGTTATAGAGCCAAGGAAACCTTGGAGCTTATACATTCAGACCTCTATGGTCCGAATAGTGTTAGAGCTCGAGGTGGGTATGAATATTTCATCTCTTTCATAGATGATTATTCAAGTTGTGGGTATCTATACCTAATGCAACGTAAGTCTGAATCCCTTGACAAGTTCAAGGAGTATAAGGCTGAAGTTGAAAACTTGTTAGGTAAGAAGATAAAAACACTACGATCTGATAGTTGTGGAAAGTATATAGACCTCGAATTCCAGAACTATGTGATAGAACATGGAATCACGTCCCAACTCTCAACCCCAAGTATAGCTCAGAAGAATGGTGTATCAGAAAGGAGAAATAGAACCCTGTTGGACATGGTTCGGTCTATGATGAGTTATGCTCATCTTCCGGGGATTTTCAATGGAGACTTCATGTTACATTTTGAACAACGTTCCCTCAAAAAGTGTTTCTGAAACACCTTTTGAGTTGTGAAGAGATTGTAAAGGTAGTTTACACCACTTCAGGGTTTAGGGATATCCGGCCCACGTGCTTGTGGCTAATCCTAAGACGTTAGAACCGCATTCAAAAGTTTTTCTCTTTGTAGGCTACCCCAAAGAAATAAGGGGTGGATACTTCTATGATCCGAGTGAGAATAAGATGTTTGTGTCGATAAACACTATCTTCTTGGAAGAAGACCACATCAGGGATCATAAACCACAAAGTAAGCTTGTTTTACATGAGATTGAGTGAAACTACTGAGTGTTCAACAAGAGTTGTTGAACAGACTGATAGATCAACAAGAGTCATTGATGTTGGTTCATCTAGTCAACCATCTCAAGAGTTGAGACTGCCTCAACATAGTGGGAGGGTTATGAACCCACCAGAATGCTACATGGGTTTGACTGAAGCCCAAAACATCATGTTTGATGATGGAGTTGAGGATCCATTATCTTATAAGCAAGCAATGGAGGATGTTGAAAAAGATAAGTGGATTAAAGCCATGAATCAGGAAATGGAGTCTATGTACTTCAATTTTGTCTGTGAACTTGTGGATCATCCTGATGGGGTAAAACCTATAGGTTGTAAGTGGATCTACAAGAGAAAACGAAGTGTAGATGGAAAGGTGTAGATCTTTAAGGCTAGACTTGTGGCAAAGGGTTATACCAAGGTCGAGGGAGTAGGCTATGAGGAAACTTTCTCATCTGTTGTCAAGTTGAAGTCTATCAGGATTTTCCTATCCATAGCCACATTTTATGATCATGAGATATGCAAATGGACGTCAAGATTGCCTTTCTGAATGGTAATCTTGAGAAGACCATCTACATGGCTCAACAAGAGGGGTTCATTGTTCCAGATCAAGAGCAAAGAGTTTACAAGCTTAATAGGTCCATTTACAGGCATAAACAGGTGTCTAGATCGTGGAATATTAGATTTGATAGTGCGATCAAATCATTTGAATTTGATTAGAATGTTGATGAGCCTTGTGTTTACAAGAAAATCATCAATAGCTCAGTAGCTTTCCTGATGTTGTATGTGAAAGATCTCATATCTAAGAGTTCCATGAGCACGTTCAGATCGCTCCGATCTCATAGTGACCGAAATACAACAATATACATTCAAAACATACAGTTATGCAAACAAATCTTAATTAACGGCATGCTATGATCAACAAAATAACAAAAGAAAGAGTTCCATACCTGTTGAAGTCAATCTTCACACTTTGGAACTTGATGCAGTGGAACCATCCAAGCGATCTACCAATGCCAAGTAGCAGCGTCAAAACAACAGCACGAGTTATGCAAACAAATCTTAATTAACGGCATGCTATGATCAACAAAATAACAAAAGAAAGAGTTCCATACCTGTTGAAGTCAATCTTCACACTTTGGAACTTGATGCAGTGGAACCATCCAAGCGATCTACCAATGCCAAGCAGCAGCGTCAACAACAACAGCACGAACAACCGCACGAACACGAATGTCGTGGGGGACGACGACACCACCACTAAAGAGCCTTGGGTATTCTCGAAGTGAAAACCGAAAGAGTGGTCTTTGATGATTTTGGTAGAGGAAGGAGGAAACACGAATCGTGTAGGTGATAAGCAAGTGGGAGGGAAAAAGCGCTATCGCATAGCAGACTGCTTATCGTTTAGGAGAAGCTACACGATCGTGCAGGTTTTACTGAACGATTGTTTAGAAAAAAGTATACGATCGTTTAGAAAAATCGGCACACTATACGATCGTTTAGAGAAGCTACGCGATCGTTTAGGAAAAAGTGCGCGATCGTTTAGGCGCGAGGTAGATGATCATTTAGGCAGAGAGTGCTATTGTATAGGCTCTTGAAAAAACTTAAGCGATCGTTTTCTTTTCTCCAACGCACGCTTGCAAAATCTTTTTGGGCGATTGAACGATGGGGTGATTCAAAATGAAAACATTTTTCATTTTAATTCATCGGTTACAATAACCAACGGATCCCACTAACCCACGTCCAAACGTGATTTTTTGGATTAATTATGATATAATTAACCAATTAATTAATTAATTAATATAATCATATTATATTTTTAATCTATAGTTTGATATCACATATCTACTATAGATTTTTCTCCTCTACTTGATATAAATCATATTTATATCTTATTTCCTCCAAAATAATTTATCTCATGTTAAGCCAATTATATCATATATAATTAACTAGTCCAATTATATCATATATAATCGAACTTCCTCTTGTCAATTTGAACATTTCAAATTAACCCAAATACTGGTTCTTGACTTTATTCAAGCTACCCAGGGGACCTAATGGACCTATGGCTCGAAGCTCCAACGGTCCATGAATAGCTAACTAAACTCTTTAGCCACGAGATCCACCATCCATTAACTGTCAGGCATTCCACTAAAGACCAACAACTAAACTCTTCTTACCACAGATATATTTCTGTGTCCATCAGATATAAATAATCATGAGTACGATGACCCTTCATAGATACTCGTAAATATAGCTGAGCCAAATTATCGTTTTTCACTTGTAGTTAGATCTCACTCCTTAAGTACCACTGATTCCTCTAATGAACAATACAACATAGTCTAACTATGTGTGAACATCTCTCAGGCCAAGAGAAGTTGTGTGGCGCCACATTGTTCAAGCCCCAAAATCAGCCCTTAAGGGAGCTATCTATCTACTTACCCCTGCCTCAGGGAAGAAGTGAATTCCATCTTTTGTAGCTGACTTCACAGGTCTCAAATCATACGAATCCCGAAAATGGTATGTTTGAATCGGCGACCTGACCACTTCCACCCATACAAATCAAAAGACCACACTCAATGGTAGGAGTTCCCAACTCACTCAAGATTGAGGTCATGTTACCTATGTCCATCCTAGTGAAGTGAAGTCTCTGTCATGAACGGTGTTATATAACGAGACGTTAACACTTCGTGGTCAAGTCTTATACAAACTCCTTGTATAGGACGCCCCCGCTCGTATGTCCCCAACACGAATGATTAGGATCAGACCATCTGTGACAAGTCATAACACTTGTGACCATTCCACAAAGCTGGCCGCATCCGTAGTATTACCAGGATAAGGTTTCCCTCCTATATCCATATACTACAGACCATTTTGGTTATCACACAAGACATGATCCACTTGTATGTCACCATATACATGCTTGAGTCACATACAGATAACCAGGGATTTTATGTTTATTGGTTTGTGGTAAAGCAAATAAAACAAGTAACTGAGCAAAAATACAAGATGTGAAGTAAATATCATATATTAACAACACAAGCGTTCGTACAAACTGTTTACAAACTACAGGACAAAAGACTTTAGGACATCAAACCCAATAATCTCCCACTTGCCCTAAAGCGAAGTGGGGTGTACAATAAACTAGTACAAAACAATAAACTAGGGCATAAAAGCCCAGTACAAGAAAAATCTCCCACATACCGTAGTCCAGCCACGGGTGATCCTGTAGACCCATGCTCCATAGGTGACCCTCAAACACTGTAGCCGTGAGAGCCTTCGTAAACGGGTCAGCAACATTAAAATGGCCTGGGCTGATCCGTCTCACCTCCTCAACCTCTTGAGGAATCTTAGGACACATGTCCTTAGACAAAGTGACTCCATGCCGGAACGACAATAGGCCCCTCCTGGAGTCCTGCATCGAAGACTTGAGCAATATCTTGTCAATGTACGATGCCTGAGACAATGCTAACATTTTATTCTTACAATCTTGAAAGATCTATATACCTAGAACAAACTAAGCCTCTCCCAAATCTTTCATTTGGAATTGGGTCACTAGCCAGTTCTTAACTGTAGTCAGTAGACCTACATCATTCCCAATTAGTAGGATATCGTCTACATACAACACTAAGAAGACTACTAAAGCGTTAATGATCTTCTTGTAGACACAAGGTTCATCAACATTTTGGTCAAAGCCATATGACTTGATCGCAGTATCAAACCGTATGTTCCAAGATCGAGGCTCCTGTTTCAATCCATAAATGGACTGAATTAGTTAGCTGATCTACAAGATCCCATACTGAGTTGAAGTACATCGACTTCATCTCGAGATCCATGGCCTTGACCCATTCATCTTGGTCAACATCTTTCATTACCTTCTTCTAAGACAACGGATCCTCAACGTTGCCATCTTCCACCATAGCAAGGATTTCCATGAAACCCAGATAGTGAACGGGTGGGTTCGCAACCTTCCCACTACATCGAGGTTCCCTCATCTCTTGAGGTGGAACCAACATACTGAATGAACTCCCATAAAAAACTCTTGTTGATGTAGCAGGTTCTTCAACAACTCTTGTTGAAGTTTCAATAGTTTCATTGGAAAGCTCATGCAACACGACTTTGCTTCGAGGACTGTGCTTCTTTATATGATCCTCCTCCAAGAAAGTAGCGTTTGTTGAAACAAACACTTTATTTTCCGTTGGATCATAAAAATAACCCACTCGTGTACCTTTGGGGTAGCCTACAAAGAGGCATAACCTCGACCGTGGTTCCAACTTCTTGAGATTAGCCTCAAGCACATGTGTAGGGCAACCCCAAATGTGGAAGTGACGTAAACTAGCTTTTCGCCCGTTCCACAACTCCAGAGGTGTTCTTGCAACACTCTTAGAGGGAACACAGTTGAGTATATATACCGTAGTCTCCACTACGAAACCCTAAAACGAGTCTGGTAAGGAAGAGTAACTCATTATCGAGTGAACTGTGTCCAATAAGGTCCTATTTCTCCTCTCCGCTTCACCATTGTGCTGAGGTGTACCCGACACTGAGAGTTAGGAAACGATTGCATGTTCTATCAAATAGTCCTAGAATGCCGAGTCCAAAAACTCTCCACCTTGATCTGATCGAAGTGTTTTAATATGTCTATCAAATGTGTTTTCAACTTCAGCCTTGAACTCTTTGAACTTTTCAAAGGATTCAGACTTTCGTTGCATAAGATAAACATACCCTTACCTTGAGTAATCATCAGTGAAACTGATAAAATACTCATAGCCACCTCAAGCTCGAACATTCATAAGACCACAAAGGTCAGAATGTACTAACTCAAGAGGCTTCTTGGCTCTATAACCTTTTCCAGTAAAAGGTCGTTTAGTCATCTTACCTTTAAGGCAAGATTCGCACACTAGTAAAGAATTTTCTTCTAACTCACTTAGAAGTTCATTCTTCACCAATCTCTCAATCCTATTGAGATTGATGTGCCCTAAACGAAGATGCCAAAGTTGGGTATTTTCCTTTGGAGAAATTTGTCGACGTTTTAATTGATTTATGGCAGTTCTGAACAATTCAGTTTATGGAGGGAATTAACGGCTAATGGCCTTAGCACATATAAATTCGATTCCAATTTTTCTGTGCAAATAAAAACACCATCTTTATGAATAAATGCTTTATCTACATTAAACGAGATAGAATTTTACATTGCAATAAACACTTTATAGAAATAAGGTTTCTCTTTAGTTCAGGAACAATATATACATCATGTAAAACAAGAAACCTATTCTGTAAAGCTAACTGGAGTCCTCCCACTGCCACAACTAAGATGACATGCCCGGAGCCTACTCACATCGTCATCTCACTAGCCTCCAGCTGTCGCCAAGATCTAATCCCCTAAAAAGAAGAACAAACATGGTTAATGGCGCCTGAATCAATTATCCAGGCAGAGTCACCATTCTCCACTAAACAATTTTCAAGCACAAGTAAATCACATTTACCTTTATCGGCCTTGACCTTAGCCTTTGCTGCTTTCTTCTCTTTCAAATACTGAGGACAGTTCCTCTTCCAGTGTCCATATTGGTTGCAGTGGAAACACTTTCCCTTAGCAACCTGTGGATACCTCCTTGGGGCGACAGGCGGTGGGTTAGCAAGTGCCTTCCCTTTTCCCTTACCACCCTTCTTCTTCATCCCCTTTGCAGAGTTAGAAGTAGAAGGTACAGACTTCGTTTTTGAGGTCGAACCTCTATGGAATGTCTTAGAGGATGAGGTAACATTTGCCTCTTCTTAATTTTCAGTAAAGATTGGTATGTCTGTAACTCGTTGAGGAGAGTTGTAAGGTTATATTTCACTTTGTTAAGATCACATTGCTAACAAAGTGTAGGAAGCTCTCCGACAAAGAATGCAGAATTATGCTAACCTGGCTGCCCTCATCGATGGTAGACCCATTCAACTCTGCCACATTAAAGTGGACCATCATGTTTAGCACATGTTCACAAACAGAGGAGCCTTCTTCCATTTTGGAGTTGAATATGTATTTAAGAGCCTCATGCATAAGATGTTCAGACGGTTGTCCAAACATCCTCCCGTAGGGACTCCATGATCTCATGCACTAAGACCATAGGCTCATGTTTCTTGGCAAAGACTTCAGAAAGACTTGCCAAGATGTAGGCTTGAGCCTTCTCATTCGCCCTTGTCCATCGCTCGTATGCCTCCCGAAAACTTCGAGCGAAATTTGGAGCTGGAATAGGAGGACAAGCCTCCGTGAGAGAAAACATTAGAGGAGCTATGCGATTGTTTAGGAAACAATGTAAGATCGTTTAGGCACGAGGTAGACGATCGTTTAGGCGGAGAGTGCTATTGTATAGGCTCTCAAAAAAACTTAAGCTATCGTTTTCTTTTCTCCAACGCACGCTTGCGAAATCTTTTTGGGCGATTGAATGACAGGACGATTCAAAATTAAAACATTTTTCATTTTAATTCATCGGTTACAATAACCGACGGATCCCACTAACCCACATCCAAACGTGATTTTTTGGCTTAATTATGATATAATTAACCAATTAATTAATTAATAAATATAATCATATTATATTGTTAACCTATAGTTTGATATCACATATCTACTATAGTTTTTTCTCCTCTACTTGAAATAAATCATATTTATATCTAATTTCCTCCAAAATAATGTATCTCATATATTTAGCCAATTATATCATATATAATTAACCAATCCAATTATATCATATATAATCGAATTTTCTCTTGTCAATTTGAACATTTCAAATTAACCCAAATACTGGTTATTGACTTTATTCAAGCTACCCAGAGGACCTAATGGACCTTTGTCTCGATGCTCCAACGGTCCGTGAATAGCTGACTAAACCCTTTAGCCACGAGATCCACCATCCGTTAACTATCAGGCATTCCACTAAAGACCAACAGCTGAACTCTTCTTACCACAGATATATTCCTGTGTCCATCAGATATAACTAATCATGAGTACGATGACCCTTCACAGTTGCTCGTAAGTATAGCTGGGCCAAATTACCATTTTGCCCCTGTAGTTACATCTCACTTCTTAAGTACCACTGATTCCTCTAATGAACAATACAACATAGTCCAACTATGTGTGAACACCTTTCGGCCCAAGAGAAAGTGTATGGCGACACATCGTTCAAGCCTTGGAATCAGCCCTTAAGGGAGCTATCTATCTACTTACCCCTGCCTCGGGGAAGGAGTGATTTCCATCTTGTGTAGCTGAGTTCCCAACTCCCAAATCAGACAAATCCCTAAAATGGTAGGTTTGAATCGGCGACCTGACCACTCCTACCCATACAAATCAAAAGACCACCCTCAATGGTAGGAGTTCCCAACTCACTCAAGATTGAGGTCATGTTACCTATGTCTATCCTAGTGAAGTGAAGTCTCTATCATGAACGGTGTTATATAACGAGATGTTAACACTTCGTGGTCAGGTCTTATACAAACTCTTTGTATAGGTCGCCCCGCCCGTATGTCCCCAACACGAATGATCAGGATCAGACTATCTGTGACAAGTCACAACACTTGTGACCATTCCACAAAGCGGGCCGCATCTATAGCGTTACCAGGATAAGGTTTCCCTCCTATATCCATATACTACAGACCATTTTGGTTATCACTCAAGTCATGATCCACTTGTATGTCACCACATACATGCTTGAGTCACATGCAGATAACCAAGGATTTTATGTTTATTGGTTTGTGGTGAAGCAAATAAAACAAGTAACTGAAAAAAAAATAAAAGATATGAAGTAAATATCATATATTAACAACACAAGCATTCGTAAAAACTGTTTACAAACTAAAGGGCACGAGACTTTAGGGCATCAACCCCAATAGTATGTGGATGATATCGTACTCATTGGGAATGATGTAGGCTTTCTGACTGACATTAAATTGTGGCTAGCTGCCCAATTCCAAATGAAAGATTTAGGAGAGGTGCAGTATGTTCTAAGAATCCATATCATTTGGGATCGTAAGAAGAAGAGGTTGGCCTTGTCTCAGGGATCATACATTGGCAACATGTTAATCGGGTACTCGATGCAGAATTTCAAGAGGGGTTTATTACCCTTTAGTCATAGAATTATTTAGTCTAAGGAGTAGTGTCCTAAGACACCTCAAGAGGTTGAGGAAATGAGATGGATTCCCTATGCTTCGGCTGTTGGAACCCTCATGTATGTAATGTGATGTACTAAACCTGACATTTGCTATGCAATAGGGATTGTCAATTGATATCAGTCCAATCCAAGATTAGATCACTGGATGGTGGCCAAAACGATTCTCAAGTATCTTTGGAGAATGAGGGACTATATGCTCGTGTATGGAGATAAGGATTTGATCCTTATAGAATACACATACTCTGACATTTAGGCTGATAGAGATTCTTAGAAATCGACATCAGGTTTAGTGTTCACTCTGAATGGAGAGGCTGTAGTTTGGCGAAGCATCAAGCAAGGATGCATCGTGGACTCCACTATGGAAGCCAAATATGTAGCCACTTGTAAAGCTGCTAAAGAGGCTGTTTGGCTTAGGAAGTTTGATAACTGATAGAAATACAAGTTATTAAAGCTCAAATTATTAAAAAAAAATGGGAGAAAGCGATGGTAAAATAGGTAATATTACAATTAAATGTGCCAAACTAAAAGAAAATTGCGATCGCTAATGCTCATCGCATAAAAGCAGTTAAATTGTGTTATTCTATGCAGGTACAATGCAATGGCGTGTTTGAGATGCGATCCAAAGGTACAATGCAATGGCGCGTTTAAGCTTGCGATCCAATGGTACCTTAAAAGATGATCGCATGATGAGTTTACATAAAGGCGGTAGCCTAATGTAATGAAACATGATGAGACGTAAACCTGATAACGGTCAAATCGGAAATACAGTTAACGGCCGTTGAAGACCATATCATTGCAAAAACATTGAACTTCTAGTGACTTTCAGACGACGCAACATGGTATGGAAATTAATGTTGCCCATCAATGCAATCATTAGTGAGAAGAACTGCTTCACCTAGAAGTCTATAAATACCCAATGTTACCAAAGCAAGGGAAGCGCGCGAGGTGGCAAGGCGAAGCCAAGGGAAGGGAATTCTTGAAAGGAAATTAATTTTCAGAGAGGTCGATAGACTGCCAAAAACAGCACGAAGGAGAGACACCTAACCCTTGCGAGAGCAAGATTTTGCAATTCGGGAAAGAGTTAAAGTGATAAGAGCAGTGTAAAAAGCCAGAGGAAGCAAGACATTGTTTACCTGGCTTGATACTTCTTACACCATTTATCATTTTGTACTCAAACACTTTATTTGCAAAAATGGAAACTTCATTTCAATTTATGTTCAGTCTCTCCCCACCATGCACGAGTAACTAAATTTGTGAATGGGTTGAGAAGTACTTAGTTGGCATGACTTATGCTATGCACTTTATGCGATCATATTGTCTTATGTATGCTTCATTCATCATTTGGAGTACTTGAAAGAGTAGTCTGAAGATAGAATCTAGGCTTGAGAGAGTCGGATTAGATTGCATAAGCAAGAGTAGAGACTTAGAAATAAGTTCTATTTGCTACATTCCTTACACATTGCATGCATTATAGAAATAGAAAATGTGGCACTATGCATTGAGAAATGTAGTGCTTAATATTTGTGTATAGCATGATCGCATTACTTGTACAAAATCTTAAGAAATGCTAGCTAAATCACTTCTCAACCCCTTCATCGCATACTTGTTATAACACCACCCTTTCATCACTATGCATTCAACTCCATCACATTAGAAAATTTAAGATAAATAACCATCCACTTCTTTATCACCATCGCAATAGGATCAGAGAGTCTGTCGCATATCTATTTAGTAATCCCTATGTTCGACCCTGGACTTACCAAGACCCTAAGAAGTCTTATACTTGGGCTTTGTTAGGAAAACTTGCATGATCATCGCATCCACACACCCTTCCTTCGCAGGATAAATCAACGCATCGAGTTTTTGGAACCGTTGCCGGGGATTATAGTATAGATTTCGCTAACATCAAAACCTCTTTAATCTCTACAGCTTTCGACCTTTGTTGTATTGCCATTCCACTTATGAAGGAAGAAGCAAGCATCGTATGAGCAAAGGACATACTCTTGAGCTCAAGTACGACCCAAAGATCGAAAGAACTTTTCGCAAAAGGTAGAGAAATAGACGTAAATGGCAAGGAAAAGTTCACAGAATGGTTGAACAACCTAAGGAATGAGTAGCAAATGAAAACAACATGATGGCAAATCCTATCCTACTGGCAAATGATCGCAATAGACCCATCCGGGACTATGCGTCACCAAACTTGTATGATTTCTCCGCAGGAATCATGAGACCAATATTGGATGGATCTAGGTCTGAGATGAAGCCAATAATGTTACAAATGATACAAACAACAGAACCAATCAGAGGATGGTGTGGTGAAGATTTGCACTCCCATCTACGAAGCTTCATTGAAATCTGCAACACTTTTGTGTTCCCTAATATTTCCCCAGAAGAGGTTTGACTCACGTTATTTCCATTTTCACTATGCGATAAAGCAAGAAAATGGGCTTACTCTCTCGAACCAAGAGAGATAACTTCATGGGAGCAAGTTGTGGAGAAGTTTATGAAGAAGTATTTCCCTCCCACAGAAAATGCCAGAAGGAGGAAATTGATCACCAATTTTGAACAAGAAGAAGATGAATCGCTCAGTGACGCATGTGTTGGATTTTATGTCCTAAAACTCGTAGTTTGTAAATTAATAAACATATTATGTGTTGTTTTTCGATAAAATTGTTATTGAAATTGTAATCTTGAATCCAATAAACTAAGGTCCTGAGGCTATTTAATGTAGTTTGAACTTTATGTAGTGACATAAATGTGAATCAAGTTCAAATATATAGCCAAAATGGTCTATAGTATATGAATAAGGTTGGACGCCTTATTCTGGGGACACTGTGAATGCGGCCCATTTTGTAGTTAGTACAAACGATGTGATCCTAAATCGTTCATGTGGAGACATGAAAGTAGAGGCATCCTATGTAAAGAGTTTACATAAGACTGAACCATGAAATATTCACTTTTTACGTTCTAAACGCCGTTTTATGTATAAAACTGACTATTTTCTTTAACTGATGACCTAGGTAACTTAATCTTAATCCTGAGCTAACTATGAACTCCTGTTCACTCAGAATTATCCTTAAATCTGCGTAGGTGAGGGTAGCTCATTATCGCTAGCCCAATAAGCCTCCCATTTTAGGGGTAAAATCAGGTGGATAGTTGGAAATATAGGGTGCAAGATGGAATTCACTCCTACCCGTTATAGGGATAGTAGATAGGTTGTTCCCTTTAGTACTGAATCCAGGTCTTGAACAAGGGGCCCTACCCTCTCCTTGGCCCGAGAGGGATTCGGTTTATAGGTTGGACCTTAAACCAATTGTTCATTAGAGGATCAGTGGAACTTAAGGAACAAGATGTAGTCTTGGGGGTAAAAAATATTTTTATGACCAAGCCGAGATTACGAACAACCTGTGAAGGATTAACTTACTAATCATGGTTATATTAAATGGACACAAATATATATATAGTGAGGGGAGTGCAACTATGGGAATGACCCGTTAGTTAACGAATGTTAATTAGCTCCGTCTAAAGAGTTTAACCAGCTAATCTCGGATCATTGGAGCCTATGATCTATAGGTCCATAAGGTTCCCCTACTAGCTCATATGGAATAAACTTAGAACAGTATGATAGAATAATTCGAATTATTCGAATTAGGTGAAGAGAGAGAAACTGACAAGTATATGTGATATAGTGGTCGATTTTTCAGTTTAGAGATATAGCTTTAATATTTAAATGTGATTTAAATATCAAGAATATGAATAAATTCATATTCGGAAGCTCGGAAGTAATGGAAATGGTCAAAGATGTAAAAAGTCAAAGAGTTGACTTTTGACTTTGAAAAGTCAAACTTTGACCGATCTTATATTCAAATGTGATTTGAATTTTAGGAATGAATGCTCGGGAGGAGTCAACAGAAAAAAATCATAAAAAGTCAAAATGTTGACTTTTTGGTCAAAGTTTGACTTTGACAGAATGACTATTTTGCCCTTTGACTAAAGTTAGTGGGAAAATCCAAACTTTTGTTGGATAATTCCACTAACAAATTAATGGGCTAGGTGTTGGCTTATAGTGGAGACATTAAGCCCACTTAGATAGGGGATTCTAGGTGTTGGGTTTTTATGAATTGATTTCATGCAATTTTTGCATGGCCTTTTTCTATACATATGGGCTTTGAATTTGGATTAAAAACTTTTGCCCATTTTGCCAATTTTAGTTTTAAAATTTTGGCTAGAAAATCACAATTTTGGAGAAAAAGTTTCAACCCAAACCCAACCAAAAATTCTATTTCTTGTTCCATCTCTTTCTCTCTCTCGGGTTCTTCATTCATCGGGTCCCACAACCCGATTCTGAGTCCAGAGGATAGTAGGTCAACTTTAGTGGTGGTCTGAAAGAGTTTGGGTCAAGATTCAGCCAGGAAAAGCAGTTTTCGGGAGCTTCAAAGATAGTTTTTAATTTACAGTTTTTTCCTTCAATTGCATGTTTTTTCCTTTAAATTAAAAGCAATTAGAGTGTAATTAGATCCTTTCTTCACTGCGTGCGTCCATCGCATTAAAGCAACTAATTTACGTATTTTGTGTAGGAAAATGCGTTGGCGCAAGGCAGAATTGCGACCCAAGGAATTCAACGTCCGAGCGCATTAAAAGATGGCGACCGCAAGGCTATGCGATCGTATGCGTTCGAGAAGATGTTCTCAAGAAGGTGGCTGCATAGAGACGTCGCATGAAAGTGAAAGTTTAATAAATCATGATGGGACAGAAAGCTGATGACGGTCAAATCCGAATTTAGTTGACAAGTTGTTAATGACACACTGTAGCAAGTACACTCAACTTTTCGCTGACAATTAATCGGTGCATCAGATTAATGACATCCCATCAGTGCAATCATTTGGGAGAAAAGCTTCTTCACCATGATCTCTATAAATACTGAAGGCCACCATCGAGAAAGAAGCTTAGCCATATAGAGAGTTCGCCATACAGAAGAGAGTTAGCCGTTGTTCATAGTTTTCTTACACTTAGAAGGCAGAGGCGAGTGAAGAGAGAAGACGCCGAAAGATCATTCCTGGTCAGCTCAAGAGAGTGTTGGGAAGCATTGAGAATGGAGAGAGGGCCGACTCTTGCGAAAGCAAGAATATTCTTTTGGGCAGAGTAGAGAAAAACACAGTGTAAAAGCTTTGGGAAGCAAGACATTGCTACCAGGCTTCTTATCTTTACTTCCCATTGTCATTCTGTATTTTGATTTCATTTATAAAATGGAACTTGCATCTCTACATTTGTTCACTCTCTTTACATTACGCATGACTACCTAAACTTTTGAATGGGTTGAGAAGCACTTAGCTGGCATGACCTAAGATCTTTATTTTGTGCGATCATCTTGTCTTATGTATGCGTCCATCACCCCTTTAGAGCTACTCGAGAGAGAGTCTAAAGAAAGAACCTAGACTTGAGAGAGCTAGGTCAGAATCTAGGCTTGAGAAAGTTAGATTAGAACCGCATAAGCAAGAGATAGAAATTTAGAGATAAGTTCTGTTTGCTAACATGCATCGCATACACCCTAGAAATAGGTTATGGTAGTATGCGGTCACCTTGTGTATGTGTGTGTCATTCATCATCGCATAGACAAGAATAGAGGCTTAGACGTAAGTCCTATAGACATCATCGTATACATCGCATGCGTCCTAAAACTAGGAGCTATAGCATTTGCATTGAGAGATGACCTGCTGTTGTATGTGTGTAGCATGATCGCATAACATGAACGCAATCTTAGGAATTATTAGCTGATAACTTGTAGAAATACATGTTATTTTGGCTCTTAAGTTGGAACAATTAAGGTTTTTAATGATAAATTCTCCTCATTTTTAGAAGAAACACATGGAATTACTCAAACATTAGCAAACTCATGAAAAAGAAGTTTTATTACTAAATACTGCGACACTAACGCGTTATATTGCAGGATTTCAACAAGAAGCTAATGCATGAGTAAGAAGTGTTGTAGGCAAAAGTTCTAACGCATGGGCCATGCGTCGGAGGGAATTCAATGCCGAGAAGATTCATTGATTCAGGCTGTTTGTGTCAAATCACCACTTGCAAGTATGGGCACCTACAGCAGGCGACGTCTGAAAAGCTTCTAAGTGTCAGGCGGCTGACAAGGGCATGGATTATAATGCTGCCCATCACCAAGTTGGAGATGACCAATGCCTATAAATAGATGAAATCCATCCAGAGTTCAAATATACAAGTACAGAAATTTCAAGTTCTCACTCTCTGTATTAGCGTAGTCATAGTTGTAGATCTTTAGAAGCTGTGTTGTGGTGCCAAAAAGATCAGAAGGGAAGAGAACCACCATCACTGCGGGTCAAGGAGCGGAGGAAGTCGAGCTTGAGAAAGACACTTCGTCTGATTCTTATACAAGTGATTGTACATAACTAGAATTGAGCCAAAGAGATACAAGTGATTGTACTCTACGGCATGACTCAGTTCCTTTCATCTCATTTATCGCTTTCATTTCATCTGATTAAATATTGCTTTTGTAAAGACAATCTGCTTCTTTATAAATTCATATATTTGATCCATGACACTTTGCCATTGTTTATTTCTTGTTTGTGTTGAATGCATCTATACTTTATGCAAAACTTCATTTCAAATGCCTAAGCCAACTTGATCAATTGGTAAAAGCATCCTTAGCTTAGATTATTCGAAAGAGTAAATAAGCCAACATCAAGTAGAACGCCTAGTACATCTAGAGATAGACTTATTGTTGTTTATTGCATTCTATGTTCGACACATGCATCCTAGAGATAGGTTTTGTATGTTATTCGCATTGAAAAGTGTCGAATAAGAGTCTAACGCATAAATAAAGATAAGCGCCACCTCACCCACAGCACATTCTGGTTCGTGTACATTCATCTTAGATCGACGCATATCACTTACATTAAAATCCATTTTCACATGATCCATTACTCACTACTCGAACTCTTTTGTATCTTCTTACACAAGCACAGCACCTTAGTGTAAATAACACATTTCTCTTATACATTTAGGAAGCCCCTACAATAGCTAAAACGCAAGTTCTGCGTTAGCTTAACTGAATCCCTGAGTTTGACCCTGGACTTACCAGGAACCTAAATTGGATTTATACTTGGGTCTAATTTAGGAAAACTTGAATGCCAATAGGAGAAGTGTCATGCGTTCTGTTGCACATCTCTAATGCACCAACGCGTTACAAATACATAAACGGATCAAAGCATCAATGCATCATTTATACTTGAGAACTTATTTTTCCAATTTATTTTATACAACGCACTCCTAACTCGAATAATGATAGCAACGAACAAGTTTTTTGCGTCGTTGCCGGGGATTCAGAAACAAAACTAACCAGAAATTTTGTTTGTATCTTTTGTGGAACACTTCAGTCGAGGGATTATTACGAGTTAAGCCTAAGCTTGTGAATGTTTATGTGCAGGGAGAGCACTCCTGAACTTATATACGACCCCGAGATTAAAAGGACCTTCCGACGTAAAAACCGATCTAATCATCGTTGAAAGTTGAGGCAGCAACTTCTCAGACAATAGAACAGGAAACAAGCAATGGCGGACAACCAGGCAAATCAGAACTTAGCTCAGCAACTAGCTCATGCTGCACAAAATTCGATCCTAATGGCGAATAGTAGCACGCATCCCATGAGGGAGTACACGTCCCCTGTATTGTATGATTTCTCTCCAGGAATCATATACCAAACGCCAGATGGGACAAGGTTCGAGATGAAATTTGTAATGCTTCAAATGCTTCAGACTATTGGACAATTTGGGGGTGGTCGTGGAGAAGATCCTCATGCCTACATGAAGTGTTTCCTAGAAACGTGTAATTCATTTGTGATTCCTAGAATCACCCCAAAGGCGATCAGGCTATATTTGTTCCCATATTCTTTGCGTGATGATGCAAAACAATGGGTAAGCTCACTTGAGCCTGGTGAAATCACTACCTGGGAGAAGTTGATGGAGAAATTTTTGCAAAAATACTTCCCACCTACCACCAACTCGAGGAGACGTCAAGAGATTATGAACTTTGAACAAGAAGAAGCTGAGACCTTAAGCACCGCATGGGAGCGTTTTAAGGGATTGGTCAAAAATTGCCCGAATCATGGACTACCACTAACTATCCAAATGGAGACTTTTATGGTGGATTGAATAAAGCATCGTAGATGGCAGCCGATGCATCGGCAGCTAGTGGAATTATGGATAAATCTTACACTGAGGCTAGAGAGATATTAGACCGCATTGCTAAGCACAACATGGAATGGGTGGACGATACATATGACGAAAGAGCTGACAGGAAGAAGAGATCTCAGAATGTTAATTCTATCGATTCCAACACAATAGCCACACTATCCGCACAAGTGGCTACGATGACCAGCCTTTTGCAGAACATATCGCTAGGGAACACATCAAATCAGCAGAAGGTGAATCAGATAGAGGCATTTGGCAGCCCATGGTCAGTTGTGTGGGCTATGGAGATCTTCATTCTTATGCTGAGTGCCCACAAAACTCGCAGTCAGTATGCTTCATTAAAAACAACCCATTTTCCAATACATATAATCTTGGATGGAGGAACCATCCAAATTTTTCTTGGACAGGAGGAAATCAACAAGAGCACCACCCAGGGGCAAATTAACAGCAAAGGCAAAGATCGCCGCCTGCATTTCAACCAACACATCAGCCACACCAACAACCCTTTAATAGAAGAAGACAGGCGTCGAGCTCAGGATCTCCGCTTGATAACCTATTAAAGGAGTGCATAGCCCAAAATGACGCATTGCTGAAAAGCCAGGCGTCATCTATCAAAAACCTGGAAATACAGGTAGGGCAGATAGCGAGCGAGTTGAAGAATAGGCAGCCTGGAGTTTTTCCTAGCAACACTGAAACAGCTGGGAACAACAATGGAAAGGAGCAATGTCACGCGGTGACGTTGTGAAGTGGAAAAGATCTTGAAGAAAAAAGAATGAATCCAAGAAACAACAGTTCTTTAAAAGAATGCAACACACGTTCAATGGCAGTAGAAGATCAAGAAGAAAGAACGCCTGAGACCACAAGCCATTCAGAACCAAGTACGTCTAACGCGGGAAAACCTGCGGTACCGCTGAACGCACCATTCCCTAGACGGTTGATGAAAAAGAATGATGAACAACAATTCAAGCGCTTTCTTAAGCTCCTGAGGCAATTGCATATCAACATTCCATTAATAGAGGCCTTGGAGCAAATGCCAAAATATGTCAAATTTTTTAAGGACATTTTGACAAAGAAAAGAAGAGTCAGCGAGACGGAAGTAATCACACTAACGCAGGAGTGCAACGCATTAGTAAGCAACAGTCTACTCAAGAAACAGAAGGACCCTGGGAGCTTCACAGTTCCTTGCTCGATAGGAGGGTTGGATGTGGGACATGCGTTGTGCGATTTGGGAGCTAACATTAATCTCATGCCACCTCAATCTTTAAGAAACTGGGAATTGGTGAAGCACAACCCACTTCTGTTACTCTTCAACTTGCCGACAGAATAATCAAGTACCCTGAAGGAAAGATTGAAGACGTTCTAGTAAAGGTTGACAACTTCATATTCCCAGCAGATTTTATCATCTTAAACTATGAAGCAGATAAGGAGGTACCAATTATTCTTGGACGCCCCTTTCTAGCTACTGGGAAAGTTTTAATAGACGTGCATAAAAGAGAATTGACTATGTGCGTAAACAATCAAGAGGTGAAGTTTAATGTGTTAAACGCATTAAAATTCTCGAACAGTGAAGAATGTCAACTGAACAGTATAGAGTTGCCTGAAGAAGAAGTGACCCATGTGTGCGAGGTCCTCGCATTGGAGGAGAACATGAAAGAACCAGAGTCGCCAAGTCTGAGTGAGCGGCGGACGAAACCAACGCGTCCATCACTAGAGGAACCACCAGAACTCGAGTTGAAATCGTTACCTAGTCACCTGAAATATGCCTTCCTTGGAACAAATAATACTTTACCTGTAATTATTTCTGCAAACCTTACTGAGCCTAACAAACACTCTCTTTTGAAGATGCTGCAAAAGCACATGCGTGCAATAGGTTAGACGTTAGTGGATATCCGTGGCATCAGCCCATCTTATTGCATGCATAAGATCAGGCTGGAAGAAGGGAAGTCGGGATTGATTGAGCCTCAAAGAAGGCTGAACCCCATAATAAAGGAGGTGGTTAAGAAAGAAATCTTAAAATAGCTGGATGCGGAAGTGATCTATCCTATATCCGACAGTAGCTGGGTAAGCCCAGTCCAATGCGTTCCTAAGAAAAGGGGAACAACTGTGAAAGTCAATAGTAATAATGAACTCATTCCTTCGAGGACTGTCATGGGCTGGCGCATCTGTATGGACTATAGGAAGCTCAATGCGGCAACTAAGAAAGACCACTTCCCCCTTTCTTTCATTGACCAAATGCTTGACAGACTTGCTGGCAAAGAATTTTCTTGTTTCCTTGATGGATACTCTGGTTATAACCAGATTTTGATTGATCCAGAAGATCAGGAAAAGACAACATTTACTTGTCCATTTGGAACGTTCGCATTTAAACGCACGCCCTTTGAGCTGTGTAATGCACCTGGAACATTCCAAAGGTGTATGATGGCTATTTTTTTCTGACTTCTTGGAGAAGACCGTTGAAGTCTTCATGGACGATTTCTAAGTCTTTGGAGACTCATTCCAATCATGCCTAGATAATTTAGAGGCCGTCCTTGCTCGATGCGAGGAAACAAACCTTGTGTTGAATTGGGAAAAATGTCACTTTATGGTGACTGAAGGAATTGTCTTAGGCCACAAAGTATCTAAAGCTGGGTTGGAAGTTAATGAAGCCAAGATAGATGTCATAGCTAAACTTCCACCACCATCAAATGTTAAAGCTCTACGAAGTTTTCTAGGACATGCTGGCTTCTATCGAAGTTTCGTTAGAGGATTTTCTAAAATTGTGCGACCTCTGAGCGCATTACTAGAAGCGAACCAGCCCTATGATTTCAATGAAGACTGCTATGATGCATTTGAAACATTGAAATATGCATTGACTATAGCTCCTGTACTAATAGCACCAGATTGGACGCAGCGTTTTATTCTCATCTGCAACGCGAGTGATGTTGCAGTAGGTACAATGTTGGGACAGAAGAAAGGAAATTTGATACATCCCATCTCTTAAGCGTCCAAGACACTAAATGACTCTTAGGAACACTACACAACCACTGAAAAAGAAATATTGTCTGTAGTGTTTGGCATCAAGAAGTTTAGATCTTATTTAGTTGGTGCGTCAGCCACCATTTACACAAATCACTCAACCATAAAGTTCCTGATGAGTAAGAAGAACGCGAAGCCAAGATTAATAAGATGGGTGCTGCTGTTACAGGAATTTGATATTGATATTCAGAACAGAAAGGAAACTGAGAATCAAGTGGCTGACCACCTATCCAAGTTAGCAAATCAGGAAATGCAAGATCAAGAAAGTGAAATCAACGACGCATTTCCTGATGAAAGCTTGTTCAGAGTTGAAGGCAGGGAACCTTGGTATGCAGACATAGTTAATTACTTAACTACCAAGCAATTCCCTGGGAACTTCAACTCTCAGCAAAAGAAACGGTTAGTACATGACAACAAATTTTATTTTTGGGATGAACTGTTTCTCTATAAATAAGGCCCTGATTCCATAATGCGTCGATGCGTTCCGGAGGAGGAGACACAATGCATCTTGGCTGAGTGTCATGACTCTCCTTACGGAGGGCATTTCGGTGGGTAAAGAACCTCTGCGAAGATCCTTCAAAGTGGATACTTCTGGCCCACCCTCTTCAAGGACGCGAGGGAGTTTGTTCGTAAATGTGACCCCTACCAACGCACTGGGAATATTTCATCAAGGGATGCAATGCCCTTGAACAATATTCTTGAAGTTGAATTATTTGATGTTTGGGGCATTGATTTTATGGGACCTTTTCCCTTGTCCTAAAGCCAACAATATATCCTGCTTGTAGTAGACACTGTATCAAAGTGGGTAGAAGCAGTAGCTTATGCCAAAAATGATGCATCCACTGTTTCTAAGTTTCTTACCAGGAACATTTTCAAACGCTTTGGAATGCCAAGAGCCTTGATAAGTGATGAAGGTATGCATTTCATTAATCGCATCATTTCTAAATTACTTGCCAAATATAATGTTAGGCACAAGATCGCTACCGCCTACTAGCCACAAACAAACAGTCAAGCTGAGGTATCCAATCGGGAAATAAAATCTATCCTGGAGAAAGTTGTCAACACATCGTAGAAAGACTGGGCACAGAGGCTGGATGAAGCACTCTAGGCCTACAGGACTGCCTACAAGACCCCCATAGGTATGTCTCCATACTCTTTAGTATTTGGAAAAGCTTGTCACTTACCCCTAGAGTTGAAGCACAAAGCTTTTTGGGCAGTAAAGAAGCTAAATTTGAATTTGGACGCCGCAGGCGCTCAACACAAACTTCAGCTCAATGAGCTTAAGGAGTGGCGATTGAACGCATATAAGAACAACAAGCTCTACAAGGAGAAGACAAAGCATTGGCACGACCAACGCATCAGTAAGAAAGAGTTTGTTGTTGGCCAAAAAGTTCTTTTATTCAATTCACGATTGCGTTTGTTCCCAGGGAAGTTTAAGTCCAGGTGGTCAGGACCATTCATCATTAAAACAGTCTTTCCTTATGGAGTAGTAGAATTAACACGGGAGGATGGCACCAACGCATTCAAAGTAAATGGCCAAAGAGTGAAGCCATACTTTAAAGATGGCAGAGAACGTCAAAAGTCATCTCACGCACTACGCAAAGCCAGCTGAGGCCCGCGCGAAGCATCTCTGCGATCGCATCGACATATATTCCAGGGACGCTTCCTCTTTCCCTGTCTTTTTGCATTATGTATTTTACTAATGCATTTGAGTTTGTTTGTTTGTTTTTCTGCATTTTAAGATTGATTTTTCATTGTTATTGCTTTCATAGTTAGAGATTTACTTGTTTTTTTAAAAAAAGTTATGTATAATCAAGATGGGAATAACGGACACGTTAGACTTAAGTCTAACGCATGGCCCTAGTCGAAAGGACGCGTCTCGAAAATGCAAAGCACTCGAGTGCTTGGAAACCCAAGAACGTCCCTTCGACTGCGCATTACTCTCTCTCCCCAGCCTATAAAAATCAAATCCCTTCATTTTCTTCTTCTTCCTCATTTACCCTCGAGCCCTCTGTGAAAAGAAAAAGAAAAAGCCCTAGCCCTCTTGTTTCCCCTCACCGTCGTTCTGCTTAAGCATCTCTCCGGCCACAATGTTGTCAGCGTCTGATAGTCAGAATCAAATGATGAGCTTTGAAAATGACTCACCGGTAAGTTCTTTCTCCTCATCGTCTGTTTTAACTCCACCTCCCCCACGCTCTAAAAAAACCTTAAAAGCCTCTGCCCAATCCAAATCTCTGCACGACGGAGCAACCTCCACCTCCCAACGATCGTCTCGATCGAAGCCTACCACAACACCCACAAAAACCTCCTTCTAAAACCACTCAACCAAAACTCGAAGCCACTTCTAAGACAAAGCCCAAAACCTCTTCAAAACCAAGGCAGCATCCTTCGTCATCTACGGCTGCCAATAAGCCATATACCAAGCGTGCCCCACCACCGTTCATTCCAAACATCACTCCGGTGGGTGCGACACATGACCCCATCCCAGCCTACCTCCATAACGCCCTATCACCAGCTGTGCTTTCACCTCCTCCACTGTCAATCCAACCCTTGGCCACCATCTACCCAATTGAAACAGACGTGTCTAGTCAACCGCCACGTTCACCCATCGTCATCTCATCCCCTGGGTCACCTCATACCCCATCAGGCACCCCACTATCCACTTAGGCCCAGCTCTGACAGTCCTGCGTCAGAGTGTAACCTTGAAGATTTAGCGGAATTGGCTCGATTGGACGAGCAGAAAGTGTTTGGTGCTATTTTGGCAAGCCTAAACCAAGGCCAAGAGGAGGGGCAAGTGATGTGTTCTGACCCATCTAACGCATCACACTAATTGGACGAAGCGGAGCGATACGCAATGATGCTCGAAGTAGAATTAGAAGAAGAAGATGAAGAAGAAGAAAGCAGATATTGCCCAAACGCGTCTCAATCACGCCAAACTGACGCGAATGAAAGGCCCTCAAAAGAAAAGAGAGTGATAAGAAAGAGAAAATTAATATTGGAGGAAGAAGATGAGCAGTCAGCATCTGGCCCTGAGGATGCAATGCATGAGAGCTGCTCAAGGCACAACGCATTAGAAAAGGAGTTGGAAGATTATCAGCCCGTAAGGCAGGGGCAAAGGAAGATAGCTCTCCAAAGGGAAATGGAGAACGAAATGAGAGAGTTGGCACGGAAGCCAAGGAACATGCGGCGGGCAAACACAAGGTAACCGATGCGTTACCTAAGAAGACCACGGGAAGAAAGTGCCAGTTCAATGATATTCTTGCAGAGAAAGGCTTCTTTCCCGAACACCACCCATTGCCAGCATACATAACAAAAACCTTAAACGCAATGGGTTGGAGTCAGTTCTGCGTTGGGCACACACGAATTTGGCCCAACCTTGTCCACCAGTTCTACAGCAGTGAGTTTGACATGGAGAAGAACACAACATTTGTTGATGGGGTATTGGTGCACTTCTCAGCTGACAGGATCAATGAAGTGTTCAACATCGATAGTAATCTGGATGCAGAAGGTAACTGCATCTTGGAGCAACCAATGTTGAGCCAACTTGAAGATGCGTTAAAAGTGGTAGCCAAGCCCGGAAGTAAGTGGCAAACATCTAGAAATGGAGCAAAGATGCTAGCTTCTAGGAACTTAAACCCAGACACGAATCTATGGTATTATCTTATCAAGAGGAGCATCATGCCTACAACACATGATGAAACATTGTCGAAAGAACGCGTCTTGGCTACCTTTTGTATCATGTAGTGCATCCCTTTGGATGTTGGAAGAATAATAAGGGATCAGATCAATACCATCAAGACCAAACCACGAGGACAACTCTACTTCCCATGGCTAATCTCTGCACTATGTGAACGTGGGGCATCCCTCTGGGGGATGATCATGAAGTGATCGACGGTCTAATGGACATTAAGTTAATCAGGCGTTTACTTCGCGGTTCGCTGCATCAGCCTACCTTACCTCCCAAAGAAGTGGCAACTAGACCTCGATCATCTAAACGCGCCCCCAAAAGAAGATGTGTTCGGATAGTTGAACACAACGATGAAGCTTTAGAGCATGAAGACTACGAAGTAGAGCTTGAACTTACGGATGAAGAAGCGTGGCCAACCCTAAACCTCACTCTCCATGACTCACCAGTGGCCCCGCCAGAAGGGAGTCTTAATCAAACGCACCAAGAACCTACTGATATAGATCAAGACATCCCTTGTTCCCTTCCTTCGCCCTCACCAAGTCCAATTCCTAATTTTGTGCCTCCTCCAATTGTTTTTAAACCAACTGGGTTAGGATCGAGTAACGCAGTAAATTTTGAAGACCCAGTTGGGAGAAGTGAAGAGCTAGCACCACCTCAACGCAGCACTGACCTTGAAGAGTTGAAAACTTTCATCAGTGATCAGCTCAGACCATTGGCCGTGTCCATCGAAGGTCTTCAGCAACAAAAAAGGGGTTCTAAGAGATTATTTAAGGCAGCAAACAAGAAAGATGCAATACCAATGTGTTTATACAACGTAGTACATTAATTAGGTTTTGGTTGGAATGTTTGCCCTACCTCCACTACCTACTCATCTTAGAAACCTTTTGCGCTTTATGGATGAAGACCCTACAGAAGAACGCAGGGATGACGCGCCAGCACAATGAAGTTTTGGGGTGTTGGTTATTTTGTATTTTGATTTATTTAATGATCTTTTGTATTTGTTTGACTTGTTTGTTTATTTCATGTTATTCTATGAAAATGAATGAGAAATTTCTATCATTTTTTTCCTTGCGTTTGACCTTAGCATACTTTTTTTTGTTCTTTAGCTATCTTCTAGTCATGTGCTTTGCCTGACCTCAATGATATCAACTATATGAAATCTATAAGTATAGAGTAGGCGTTAGGAAAATCAACAAAGCCTGAACTTCTCTAAAAAGATTACATGTTTTCTTTCTAACGCATGCAAGCTCTAAATCAAAACTCCTTTCGGACTCTCGAAGCCTTTTCAAAATTTTGTTTCTCTTTTAGCAATGAGGATTTAGCTCATCTCTAAATGTGGGGATGAGGGAAATCCGAGTTTAGACGCATTAATTGAATACATTAAAAAGAAAGGGAACAGAATAGAAAAATGTAAACACAACTCCTCTGACATTACTTCAAAAGAAAAACTTCAAAGTGGCATGAGTTAAAAAGTTGGAATAGACACTTAGCCGTAGTTGGATGCTCGCATGACACCCGTGGGAGTAAGCCAAAACGAAGTTAAGTCTCCTAGACCAATGTGCCCTATAGAACTCCTCTATCTAGTCTAAAGAAATTGTATCCTAAAACGCATGAATATTAGATATGAGTTTAGTTGTGAAGGGTTCTCACCCATAGTTGGATGCTCGCATGACACCCGTGGGGGCAAGCCAAAACGAATGTGGGATACCTGGAACAACGCATGGGTAATTGAAAATTGAAAATTTTATTTTTTTTCTTTTTATCTGGCATTTATCTTAAAAAGAGCATCTAACGCATTGCTAGTTTAGAAAAAATAGGAATGTTTTGAGAAATGAAAGAAGTTTTTGATAAAAGGCTTGCTGCACCTCAAACTAAAATTGACTCCTTTTAGAAAAGAGTCAATCTGCGTTACATTTTCCAAACTCTTATCTCAAGCTTATAATTGAAAATGATGAGAGGCGAACTCTGTACACTTAAGACAAAGGAGATAACAAAGAATTATTTTGGAATGCTTGAGGACAAGCATTGTTCAAATTTGGGGGTGGTGACAACTTGTAGAAATACAAGTTTTTTTGGCTCTTAAGTTGGAACAACTAAGGTTTTTAATGATAAATTCTCCTCATTTTTAGAAGAAACGCATGAAATTACTCAAACATTAGCAAACTCATGCAAAAGAAGTTTTATTACTAAATACTATGGCACTAACGCGTTATATTGCAGAATTTCAACAAGAAGCTAACGCATGAGTAAGAAGTGTCGCAGGCAAAACTTCTAATGCATGGGCCATGCATTAGAGGGAATTCAACGCATAAAAGATTCATTGATTCAAGCTGTTTGTGTCAAATCACCATTTGCAAGTATGGGAACTTGCAGTAGGTGGCATCTGAAAAGCTTCTGAGTGTCAAGCGGCTGACCAAGGCATCGACTTTAATGCTGCCCATCACCAAGCTGGAGATGACCAACATCTATAAATAGATGAAATCCCTCCAGAGACCAAATATACAAGTACAAAAATTTCAAGTTCTCACTCTCTGTATTAGCGTAGTCATAGTTGTAGATCTTTAGAAGCTGTGTTGTGGTGCCAAGAAGATCATAAGGGAAGAGAACCACCATCACCACCAATCAAGGAGCGGAGGAAGCCGAGCTTGAGAAAGACACTTCGTCCGATTCTTATACAAGTGATTGTACATAACTAGAATTGAGCCAAATAGATACAAGAGATTATACTCTGTGTCTTGACTCAGTTCCTTTCATCTCATTTAACGTTTTCATTTCATCTGATTAAATATTGCTTTTGTAAAGACAATCTGCTTCTTTATAAATTCATATATTTGATCCATCACACTTTTCCATTGTTTATTTCTTGTTTATGTTGAATGCATTTATACTTTATGCAAAACTTCATTTCAAACGCCGAAGCCAACTTGATCAATTGGTAAAAGCATCCTCAGCTTAGATTATTCGAAAGAGTAAATAAGCCAGCATCAAGTAGAACGCCTAGTACATCTAGAGATAGACTTACTGGTGTTTATTGCATTCTGTGTTCGACGCATGCACCTAGAGATAGGTTTTGTATGTTATTTGCATTGAGAAGTGTCGAATAAGAGCCTAACTCATAAACAAAGATAAGCGCCACCTTATCCACATCACATTCTGGTTTGTGTACATTCATCTTAGATCACGCATATCACTTACATTAAAATCCATTTTCACATTATCCATTACTCACTACTCGAACTCTTTTGTATCTTCTTGCGTAAGCACAGCACCTTAGTGTAAATAACACATTTCTCTCATACATTTAGGAAACCCCTACAATAGCTACAATGCAAGGTCTGCGTTAGCTTAACTGAATCCCTGAGTCGACCCTGGACTTACCAGGAACCTAAATTGGATTTATACTTGAGACTAATTTAGGAAAACTTGAACGTCAATAAGAGGAGTGTTGTGCGTTCTGTTGCACAACTCTAACGTACCAATGCGTTACAAATACATAAACGCATCAAAGCATCAACACATCATTTTTACTTGAGAACTTATTTTTCCAATTTATTTTATATAACGCATTCCCAACTCGAATCACGATAGCAACGAACATTAGCTAAATCCCTTCTCAACCTGTTACCCCACATACTCATTGTAACTTTCGTTGTTATTAACTCTTTTCTCAATTCCGCCGCATAGAATCTATACCTTAAACAAACATACCAACCAATTCATTGTTTTATTTGTCACCGCAAAGGAATCTGAAATCACTGTCGCATACTATCTCCATAGTCCTTGTGTTCGACCCTGGGCTAACCTAGTAGGATTTATACTTGGATTTTGCTAGGAAAACTTGCATGCACAACGCATACACCACCATCACAATATACACCATTATTTCATCATAATCACAAAGCATCACTTGCCCATAACTTCTTCGAACGACTCAAAACTTCAAACAAACTTTGAATACAGACTCAATAATGATTATTAATGCCCAAAAACGTAAGGGCCTTTACAAAAAATCACAAATGTAAAAGGATCTAAATCAAACCGAGGCTAATCATCCCAAAAACATCCATTAATCCCGCACATCCACAACAAATTTAACAATTAAATAGTGTAGAAATGCACACACCAAGAACGTAAATGTCATTTCGTTGCAACATATGAAATTGGAGTATCAGAACCTAGCTCTGATACCAATTGAAGGATCTTTTACCGAAGAGTTCCATGAGCATGTTTGGATCGCTCCGATCTCACAGTGACCGAAATACATATTATACATTCAAACACATAGTTATGCAAACAAATCTTAATTAACGGAATGCTATGAACAACAAAATAACAAGGAAAAGAGTGTCATACCAGTTGAAGACAATCTTCAAACTTTGGAACTCAAAGCAATGGAACCCTTCACCCGATCAACCAACGCCCAGCACAGTGTCGACTACAGCAGCACGAACAATCGCACGAACATGAACGTCGCACGGATCGTGTAGGCGATAAGCAAGTGGGAGGGAAAAAGGCGCTATCGCATACCACGATGCTTATCGTTTAGGAGACACTACACGATCGTGTAGGTTTTACTGAACGATCGTTTAGGAAATGGTATAAGATCATTTAGCAAATTCAGCACACACTACGATCGTTTAAAGAAGCTATTCCCTTGTGTAGAAACTAGTGTGCAATTGTTTAGATGCAAGGAGGACGATCGTTTAGGCGGAGAGTAACTATCGTATAGGCTTTCGATTTTCTTAAGTGATCGTTTTTCATTTCACCAGCGCGCTCTCTTCTATATCTTTTGGACCACGATTCAAAATGAAAATGATTTCATTTTTATTTCATCAGTTACAATAACCAACTCAATCCCACTAACCCACGTCCAAACATGATTTTTGGGTTAATTATCATATAATTAACCAACTAAAATATTAATAAATATAATCATACTATATTTTTAACCTATAGTTTGATATCTCATATCTACTATGGTATTTTCTCCTCTACTTGATATAAATAATATTTCTATCTAATTTCCTCCAAAATAATGTATCTCATATATTTAGCCAATTATATCATATATAATTAACCAGTCATATTATATCATATATAATCAAAATTCCTCTTGTCAATTTGAACGTTTCAAATTAACCCAAATACTAGTTCTCGACTTTATCCAAGCTACCCAGGGGACCTAATAGACCTGTGGCTCGAAGCTCAAACGGTACGTGAATAGCTGACTAAAGTCTTTAGCCACGAGATCCACCAATCGTTAACTGTCAGGCATTCAACTAAAGACCAACAGCTGAACTCTTCTTACCACAGATATATTTCTGTGTCCATCGGATATAACCAATCATGAGTACGATGACCATTCACAGATGCTCGTAAGTATAACTGGGCCAAATTATCATTTTACCCCTGTAGTTACATGTCACTCCTTAAGTACCACTGATTCCTCTTATGAACAATACAACATAGTCTAATTATGTGTGAACACC
This sequence comes from Benincasa hispida, assembly GCF_027475165.1. Lineage (NCBI taxonomy): Eukaryota > Viridiplantae > Streptophyta > Magnoliopsida > Cucurbitales > Cucurbitaceae > Benincasa > Benincasa hispida. The sequence goes on from NC_143485.1 coordinate 59,353,803, forward strand.
TCTCGGGCCAAGAGAATGTGTGTGGTGCCCGTCGTTCAAGCTGGAATTAGCCCTTAAGGAAGCTATCTATCTACTTACCACTACCTCGGGGAAGAAGTGAATTCCATCTTGTGTAGCTGTGTTGCCAGCTCCTAAATCAAATAAATCCCCAAAATGGTAGGTTTCAATCGGCGACCTGGCCACTCGTACCCATACAAATCAAAGGACCTCCCTCAATGGCAGGAGTTCCCAACTCACTCAGGATTGATGTCATGTTACTTATGGTCATCCTAATGAAGTGAAGTCTCTGTCATGAACGGTGTTATATAATGAGACGTTAATACTTCGTGGTCAGGTCTTATACATCCTCTTTGTATAGGACGCCCCCGTTCGCATGTTCCCAACACGAATGATCAAGATCAGACCATCTGTGACAAGTCACAACACTTGTGACTATTCCAAAAAGTGGGTCGGATCCGTAGCGTTACCAGGATAAGGTTTCCCTCCTATATCCATATACTATAGATCATTTTGGTTATCACTCAAGACATGATCCACTTGTATGTCACCACATACATGCTTGAGTCACTTACAGATAACCAAGGATTTTATGTTTATTGGTTTTTGGTAAAGCAAATAAAACAAGTAACTGAGCAAAATAGAAGATTTGAAGTAAATATCATATATTAACAACATAAGCGTTCATACAAACTATTTACAAACTACAGGGCACGAGACTTTAGGGCATCAACCCCAACAAAGACATGATCCACTTGTATGTCACCACATACATGCTTGAGTCACATATAGATAACCAGGGATTTTATGTTTATTGGCTTTTGGTAAAGCAAATAAAACAAGCAATTGAGAAAAATACAAGATGTGAAGTAAATATCATATATTAACAACAAGCGTTCATACAAACTATTTACAAACTACAGGACACGAGACTTTAGGGCATCAACCCCAAAAATCTCCCACTTGTCCTAAAGCGAAGTGGGGTGTACAAAAAACTAGTACAAAACAATAAACTAGGGCATAAAAGGCCAGTACAATAAAATCTCCCACTTGCCCTAGTCTAGCCAAGGGCGATCCTGTAGACCCATGCTCCGTAGGTGACCCTCAAAGACTGTAGCCGTGAGAGCCTTCGTAAACGGGTCAGTAACATTGTGCTCCAAAGCAATCTTCATGGCGATCACATCTCCTCGATGCACTATCTCGCGGATCAGATGATACTTCTGCTTTATGTGTTTGTCACGCCTGTGACTCCTTGGCTCCTTGGAGTTCACCACGGCCACAATATTATCACAATAGAGGGTACTGGGCTAGACATATCTGGAATAACTTCCAATTCTGTAAAGAACTTCCTGAGCCAGACGGCCTCCTTAGCAACTTCGCAAGTCGCTACGTACTCTGCCTCCATAGTGGAGTCGACGGTGCACCGCTGCTTAGTGCTTCACCACACTACAGCTCCTCCGTTAAGAGTAAAGACTGACGTTGATGTTGACTTGCGAGAGTCTTTATCAGTCTGAAAGTTAGAATCTGTGTATCTGGTAAGGATCAAATCCCTACAACCATACATGAGTACGTAGTCTCTCGTTCTCCGAAGATACTTGAAGATGTTCTTCACTGCGGTCCAGTGACCTTGGCCTGGGTTAGATTGATACCTACTGACTATGGCCACAACGTAGCAGATGTTTGGACGAGTACAGAGCATCGCATACATAAACTACCAAAGGCAGACGCATATAGGACCCGTCTCATCTCCTCAACCTCTTGAGGCGTCTTATGACACATGTCCTTCGACAAAGTGACTCCATGCCCGAGCGGAAGTAGGCCCCTCTTGGAGTCCTGCATCGAGTACTTGATTAACATTTTGTCAATGTATAATGCCTGAGACAATGCTAGCACTTTATTCTTATGATCCTGAAAGATCTGTATACCTAGAACAAACTGAGCCTCTCCAAAATCTTTCATTTGGAATTGGGTCGCTAGCCAGTTCTTAACTGCAGTCAGTAGACCTACATCATTCCCAATGAGTAGGATATTGTCTACTTACAACACTAAGAAGACTATTGAAGCATTGATGATCTTCTTGTAGACACAAGGTTCATCAATATTTTAGTCAAAGCCATATGACTTGATCGCAGTATCAAACCGTATGTTCCAAGATCGAGATGCATGTTTCAGTCCATAAATGGCCCGATTCAGTTTGCAAACCTTTTTCTCTTGACCTTAGCCTATGAATCCCTCGGGTTGCACCATGTAAATGGTCTCTTCAAGATTGCCATTCAGAAAGGCTGTCTTGACGTCAATTTGCCAAATCTCATAATTATAATAAGCTGCAATGGATCGGAGGATGTGGATTGACTATCACATGGCAACAGGCGAGAAAGTCTCCTCATAGTTGACTCCCTCTACCTAGATATAACCCTTTGCCACAAGTCGAGCCTTAAAGGTATGTACCTTCCCATCAACACCCCGTTTGCGCTTGTAGATCCATTTACAATCTATAGGTCTTACCGATCAGGCTGATCTACAAGATCCCATACTGAGTTGAAGTACATCGACTCCATCTCGAGATCTATAGCCTTGACCCATTCATCCCGGTCAACATCCTCCATTGCCTTCTTATAAGACAACGGATCCTCAATGTCGCCATCTGCTACCATAGCAAGGATTTCCGTGAAACCCAGATAGCGAACGGGTGGGTTCGTAATCCTCCCACTACGTCGAGGTTCCCTAAACTCTTGAGGTGGAAATGACCTACTGGATGAACTCCCATCAATAACTCTTGCTGATGTAACAGGCTCTTAAACAACTATGTTTGAAGTTTCAGTAGTTTCATTGGAAAGCTCACGTAACACGACTTTGCTTCATGGGCTGTGCTCCCTCATATGATCCTCCTCTAGGAAAGTAGCGTTTATTGAAACAAACACCCTATTTTCCATCGGATCATAAAAATAACCCCCCCGTGTTCCTTTGGGGTAGCCTACAAAGAGGCATAACCTCGATCGTGGTTTCAACTTCTTGGGATTAGCCTCAAGCACATGTGCAGGGCAACCCCAAATTCGGAAGTGACATAAATTAGTTTTACGCCCATTCCACAACTCCAGAGGTGTTCTTGCAACACTCTTGAAAGGAACACAGTTGAGTATGTATACTGCAGTTTCCACTGCGAAACCCCAAAACGAGTCTGGTAAGAAAGAGTAACTCATCATCGAGCGAACCATGTCTAACAAGGTCCTATTTCTCCTCTCCGCTGCACCATTCTGTTGAGGTTTACCCGGCGCTGAGAGTTGGGAAACGATTCCATGTTCTATCAAATAGTCCTGGAATGCAGACTCAAAAAACTCTCCACCTCGATCCGGTTGAAGTTTTTTAATCCGTCTATCCAATGTGTTTTCAACTTCAGCCTTGAACTCTTTGAACTTTTCAAAGGATTCAGACTTTCATTGCATAAGATAAACATACTCGTACCTTCAGTAATCATCAGTGAAATTGATAAAATACTCATAGCCACCTCGGGCTCGGATATTCATAGGACCACAAAGGTCATAATGTTCTAACTCAAGAGGCTCCTTGGCTCTATAACCTTTTCCAATAAAAGGTCATTTATTCATCTTACCCTCAAGGCAAGATTCGCACACTGGTAAATAATTTTCTTCTAACGCACACTGGTTGTTTAGTCATCTTACCCTCAAGGCCAGATTGATGTGCTCTAAACGAAAATGCCAAAGTTGGGCATTTTCTTTTGGAAATTTTTTTTATTGAGTTACGACAATTCTGAACAATTCAGTATTATGGAGGAAAATAATGGCTAACGGCCTTAGCACATATAAATTCGATTCCAGATTTGCTGTGCAAATAAAAACACCATCTTTATGAATAAACGATTTATACATATTAAACGAGATAGTATATTTACATTGCAATAAACACTTTACAGAAATAAGGTTCCTCTTTAGTTCTAGAATAATATATACATCATTTTAAATAAGAAACCTATTTTGTAAAGCTAACTGGAGTCCTCCCACTGCCACAGTTGAGACGACGTGCCCGGTGCCTACTTGCATCGTCATCTCACCAGCCTCCAGTTGTCGCCAAGATCTAATCCCCTGAAAAGAAGAACAAACATGGTTAGTGGCGCCCGAATCAATTATCCAGGCAGAATCAGCATTCTCCACTAAACAAGTTTCAAGTACAAGTAAATCACATTTACCTTTATCAGCTTTGGCCTTAGCCTTGGCTGCTTTCTTCTCTTTCAGATACCGAGGATAGTTCCTCTTCCAGTGTCCATCTTGGTTGCAGTGGAAACACTTTCCCTTATCAATCTGTTGATGCCTCCTTGGGGCGACGGGCGGTGGGTTAGTAGGTTCTTTCCCTTTTCCATTACCACCCTTCTTCTTCTTCCCCTTTGCAGAGTTAGAAGCAAAAGGTGCAGACTTCGTTCCTGAGGTCGAACCTCTATGGTACGTCCTGGAGGATGAAGTAACATTTGCCTCACCCTTCTATTTCTCTTTACTTTTTAGTAAAGATTGGTATGTCTGCAACTCGTTGAGGAGATTTGTAAGGTTATATTTCACTTTATTAAGAATTACATTGCTAGAAAAGTGCATGAAGCTCTCTGGCAATGAATGCAGGATTATGCTAACTTGGCTGCCCTCATCGATGGCAGACCCATTCAACTCCGCCGCATTAAAGTGGACCATCATGTTTAGCACATGTTCACGTACATAGGTGCCTCCTTCCATTCTGGAGTTGAATATGTATTTAAGAGCCTCATGCATAAGCTGTTCAGACGGTTGTCCAAACATCCCCTGTAGGGACTCCATGATCTCACGCGTTGAGACCATAGGCTCATGTTTCTTAGCCAAGACTTCAGAAAGACTTGCCAAGATGTAGGCTCAGGCCTTCTCATTCACCCTTGTCCATCGCTCGTATGCCTTCTGAACATTTCAAGCGGCATTCGGAGTTAGAATAGGAGGACAAGCCTCCGTGAGAGCAAACATGAGATCCTCGATGATCAGAATCGTCGTGATCATGTGTTTCCATGTTGCAAAATTATCGCCAATAAAATTTTCGACGCTTAACAATGATGACACGATTGTTGCCATTTTGAAAATGTTGCTGAAAATACGAACAAAAATTTATTAGTTTTTGCTAAACCACTTTTAAACCAATTAGTTTTGCAAAACAGTTTCAAATACCCTAAGTGATAGACTTCTATTTTGCAATGATGACCCAGTGAGGCAGGACAAATGTCAACGGTGGGGTGATCAGTTGCCTCTTCGGTCCATAATCATTAACCTTTAACTATTTTGTGTAAGTGTAACCCCGCACTTTCGGTGCCAGAGTCCAGCCCTAATGAGCCCACCATATGGAAGATGCATATTAGGACAAGAGACTAAGTTACCTTATTCTCTTATAGGAGATCAAATAAAGAAACGCGCAAAACTTCCATCCTTTATGGGGGACACTCCCAGGGTGCCTCGAGGCGATGCGCAGTAACTTTATTCAACCTAACGAGGAAGACTGAGGGATATGTTGTCGCACTTCCTGCTCCCACTTACTATGAACACTCTCTCCATCCACCTTGATATTGACCTACCCAAACACCATCTGTTAGGGGGACACACCAAAGGTGCCATGATGCCGAGGGTAGATCTCACGGTGTGGACTATTTAGGAGAAATGTGAAAGGTTTAAGTGAAGCATTTTATGCCCTAAGCACCTCCCATTGAATGTTGTACCTAGGGTTCATTAACCTAGACAATCCGGCTACTGATTTTAGTCTAAGTCATCCTTTTAAACTCTACTCATAAACAATGTTTTCTATGAAATATGAACAAGTTCAAGTAGTCACACTTTAATGGACTGTCCTTAACTTGCATGCATGCTTCAAATCTATCTAATTCAGCTTTCTAGGTAAGTTCCCAGCTAGGGATATTACGTTTCCATCAACTTAAATATTCTAGCCTAGACAAAACCCGCCTTAGACAAAAGGTCCGTTATAGATAGATTTGCTACACTTAAACCTTTTATTAGTCAATTTAATCCTATTAAACTGATTAAAAGATTAAAGCCTTAGGGTTACTAATCATATTAGAACCATGATCTTAGGTCTATATGATCTGAGTTTTAAACATTTTACAACCACGAATTAAACCTAATTGAGCATGCATGTCTTTTTTATTTTTTTTTAGTTCTAATTTCTCTTTAACTTTTAAAAAGAAACAACTAAAACCATTGCGCACAACGAGGCATTTATAACATTTATAAAGTAACCTATGTGTCATGCTTCATGCAATTTCCAGTCATTACTATATATAACTTTTATATAATGCGTAATAACCAAGCAAACATGCTATCATTCACCCTTATACTATAACAATTATAACATATAGATGATGCATGTCAATACTTTGTATGCATGCATAAATATAACTCTTATATTATATGATGCATGAGCATGCTCTTACATAATTAAAATCATGCTTCTCTAAATTATAACAATTACAATAAAGAGACGATGCACGACCATTGCATAATCTAAGGTGGGTTTTACTATATGTGCATACCATATGACATATAAAAAATATACATCGCGTGTAATAAATAAAGAATTAATGGACCGGGATGAGCCTTTACTAAAGCCGGAATGAAAAAAAAAACTTATCTATTACATTTTTCATTGAGCAAACCAGTTCACAGGCGAACTGGGTCTTGAACCGCTAGGAGGTCTTCATCGTGTAGCAAACACCACAGGTAGACGATCGTTCAACGCGCACTAGATGATGGAAGCATAATTAAACGATTGCGTAGACGACGACGAGGCTGCGAAGCCTTGTCGTCTATGCGATCGCGTAGCGCGACGATAGGTAAACGATTTACCATGCATTACTAAGCGATCGTTTAGAAAGTTACAAAGCAATAAAGGTTGCTGACCTAAACGATCGTCTAGCGCGCGTGCGTTAAACGATACGCGAGCATCTCATCATCTATATGACTCGATACTCTGCGATCACTTACTCGATCGTCAAAATGATACGATCAACTCTTGATCGCAGACCCCATCGTTTAACCAATGCGTTCAACAGCGATTGCGTATGATGACATGTAGAAATGCATGTCATCTTAGGCCTTGCAACCTATGTTCCCAGCTATCCACCCGATCTTACCCCTGAAATAGGAGGCTTATTAGGCCAGCAATGATGAGCTGCCCTCACCTATGTAGATCTAAGGATAATTCTGAGTGAATAGGAGTTCATAGTTAGCTCAGGATTAAGATTAAGTTACATTGGTCATCAATTAACGAAATAGTCAATTTTATACATAAAACGGCATTTAGAACGTAAAAAGTGACTATTTCATGGTTTAGTCTTATGCAAACTCATTGCATAGGATGCCCCCACTCACATATCTCTATATGAACGATTCAGGATCACATCGTTTGTACTAACTACAAAGTGGGTCGCATCCATAGTGTCCCCAGAATAAGGCGCCCAACCTTATTCATATACTATAGACCATTTTGGCTATATATTTGAACTTTATCCACATTTATGTCACTACATAAAGTTCAAACTACATTAAATAGCCTTAGGACCTTAGTTTATTGGACTCAAGATTACTATTTCAATAACAACTTTATCGAAAAACAAAATAGAATATGTTTATTAATTTACAAACTACGAGTTTTAGGACATAAAATCCAACACGTTTAACCAATGCGTTCAACGGCGATCGCTTACTCCATCGCCTTTACGACACGATCAACAGCGATCGCGTACACATCTACTGCACGATGCGATCAACCCTAATCGCCTCCTTCCTCGAAGATCCGAAACGCTTGCACAACTTCTCCGAATGACTCAAAACTTCAAACAAACTTTGAATACAGACTCGATAACGATTATTAATGCCCAAAAACAAAGGGGCCTTTACAAACAATCGCAAATGTACAAGGATTTAAATCAAACCGAGGCTAATCATCTCAAAAGCATCCATTAATCCGCACATCCACAGCAAATTTAATCATTAAACAGTGTAGAAATGCACCCACCATGAACGTAAATGTCATTTCATTGCAACATATGAAATCAAAGTATCAGAACCTGGCTCTGATACCAATTGAAGGATCTCTTATCGAAGAGTTCCATGAGCATGTTCGGATCGCTCCGATCTCAAAGTGACCGAAATACAACAATATACATTCAAACGCATAGTTATGCAAACAAATCTTAGTTAACGGCATGCCATGAACAAGATATAACAGGGAGAGAGTGCCATACCAGTTGAAGATAATCTTCAATCTTCGGAACTCAACGCAGTGGAACCCTCCACTCGATAAACCAATGCCCAGCAACACGTCAACTACAGTAGCATAAACATGAACGCCGTGGGGACGATACCACCAATAAAAAGCCCCCGGGTATTCTCGGAGTGAGAACCCAAAGCGTGGTATTTGGTGAATTTGGTAGAGGAAGAAGGAAGCACGGATCGTGCAGGCGATAAGCAAGTGGGAGGGAAAAAGGTGCTATCGTATAGCATGATGCTTATCGTTTAGGAGACACTAAAAAATCGTGTAGGTTTTACTGAACGATTGTTTAGGAAATGGTATATGATCGTTTAGTAAACTCACACACTACGATCGTTTAGATAAGCTATGCGATCAGTAGGAACTAGTGTGCAATCGTTTAGGCACGAGGTTGACGATCGTTTAGACGCAGAGCGACTATTTTATAGGCTCTCGATTCTTTTAAGCGATTGTTTACTTTCACCAGCGTGCTTCTCTCGATTTCTTTTGGACAAGCGATTGAAAATGAAACAATTTCATTTTTACTTCATCGATTACAATAACCGGCGCTGCCCCACTAACCCACGTCTAAACGTGATTTTTGGGTTAATTATCATATAATTAACCAACTTAAATATTAATTAATATAATCATATTATATTTTTTAACCTATAGTTTGACATCACATATCTACTATAGTATTTTCTCCTCTACTTGATATAAATCATATTTATATCTAATTTCCTCCAAAATAATGTATCTCTTACATTTAGCTAATTATATCATATATAATTAACCAGTCCAATTATATCATATATAATTGAAGTTTCTCTTGTCTATTTGAACATTTCAAATTAACCCAAACACTAGTTCTCGACTTTATCCAAGCTACCCAGGGGACCTAATGGACCTGTGGCTCAAAGCTCCAACGATATGTGAATAGCTGACTAAACTTTAGCCACGAGATCCACAATCCGTTAACGGTCAGGCATTCCACTAAAGACCAACAGCTGAACTTTTCTTACCACATATATATTTCTATGTCCATCGTATCTAACCAATCATGAGTATAATGACCCTTCACAGATGCTTGTAAGTACAGCTTAGCCAAATTATCGTTTTGCATCTGTAGTTACATCTAACTCCTTAAGTACCACTGATTTCTCTAATAAACAATACAACATAGTCCAACTATGTGTGAACACCTCTTGGGCTAAGAGAAGGTGTGTGGCGCCACATCTTTCAAGCTTGGAATTCCCAGCTCCCAAATCATACGAATCCCCAAAATGGTAGGTTTGAATCGGCAACCTGGCCACTCGCACCCATACAAATCAAAGGACTGCCCTCAATAGCAGAAATTCCCAACTCACTTAGGATTGAGGTCATGTTACCTATGGTCATCTTAGTGAAGTGAAGTCTCTTTCATGAATGGTTTTATATAACGAGATGTTAACATTTCATGGTCAGGTCTTATACAAACTCTTTGTATAGGACGCCCCCACTCGCATGTCCCCAACATGAATGATCAGGATCAAACCATCTGTGACAAGTCACAACACTTGTGGCCATTCCACAAAGCAGGACGCATCCGTAGCGTTACCAGGATAAGGTTTCCCTCCTATATCCATATACTATAGCTTATTTTGATTATAACTCTAGACATGATCCATTTGTATGTCACCACATACATGCTTGAGTCACATACAGATAAACAAGGATTTTATGTTTATTGGTTTTTGGTAAAGCAAATAAAACAAGAAACTGAGAAAAATACAAGATGTGAAGTAAATATCATATATTATACAACACAAGCATTTGTACAAACTATTTACAAACTACAGGACACGAGATTTTAGGGCATCAACCCCAACAATCTCCCACTTGTCCTAAAGCGAAGTGGGGTGTAGAATAAACATGTACAAAACAATAAACTAAGGCATAAAAGCCCAGTACAAGAAAATCTCCCACTTGCCCTAGTCCAGCCACAGGCGATCCTGTAGACCTATGCTTCGTAGGTGACCCTCAAACACTGTAGCCGTGAGAGCCTTCGTAAATGAGTAAGTAACATTAAAATGGCATGGGTTAGACTGATCTGTCTCATCACCTCAACCTCTTGAGGCGTCTTAGGACACATTTTCGTAGACAAAGTGACTCCATGCCCAGTAGTAGGCCCCTCTTGGAGTCCTGCATCAAGTACTTGAGCAACATCTTGTCAATATACGATGCCTGAGACAATGCTAGCACTTTGTTCTTACAATCCCGAAAGATCTGTATACCATGAACAAACTGAGCCTCTCCCAAATCTTTCATTTAGAATTGGGTCGCTAGCTAGTTCTTAACTGTAGTTAGTAAACCTACATCATTCCCAATGAGTAGGATATCGTCTACGTACAACACTAAGAAGACTACTGAAGCATTGTTGATCTTCTTGTAGACACAAGGTTCATCAACGTTTTGGTCAAATCCATACGACTTGATCGCAGTATCAAACCATATGTTCCAAGATCAAGACACCTATTTCATTCCATAAATGGACTGATTCAGTTTTCAAACCTTTGACCTTAGGCTATGAATCCCTTGGGTTGCACCATGTAATGATGGAACACGAGACATACGCAATGGAATTAGGATCTAATTACACTCTAATTGCTTTTAACTTAAAGGAAAAACATGAAATTTGAAGGGGAAAAAAACGGTAATTAACTTACCTTTGAAACTCCCGAAAACCGCTTCTCCTCGCTGAATCTCGACCCGAACTCTTCCGAACCACCACTAGAGTTGACCTACTATCCTCTGGACTCAGAACCGGGTTGTGGGACCCGGTGGATGAAGAAACCGAGAGAGAGAAAGAGATGGGAAAAGAAGATGGAATTTTTGTTTTGGGTTTTCCTTTTTTTCAGCCAAATTTTGAAAAACTATTTGGCAAAATTAGCAAAAAATCTTTTTAACTAAATTGAAAAAAGCCATAAGAACCCAACACTTATAATCCACTATCTTAGTGGGCTTAATGTCTCCACTATAAGCCAACACCTAGCCTACTATTTTGTTAGTGGAATTATCCAACAAAAGTGTTCTGTTCTTGCGGTTCCGAATAATTTAAATCCCGAGAACATACTGCGCATTTCCCAAATATTTCATTTGGAACTGCATTTCTAGCCATTTCTTGATGTCATTTAGGTAACCGACTTCATTCCCAATGAGTAGAATATCGTCAACATATAAAACTAAGAACGCTATAGTAGAATTGACGATCTTCTTGTAAACACAACGCTCGTTAGCATTCTGTACAAAGCCATAAGATTTGATCGCAGTATCAAACCTTATATTCCAAGATCTAGAAGCTTGTTTTAACCCATAAATGGATTTTTGAAGCTTACGAACCTTTTGTTCTTGACCCTGTGCAATAAACCCCTCTTGTTGAGCCATATAGATACTCTCCTCAAGATCGCCATTTAGAAAGGCTGTCTTGACATCCATCTTCCAAATTTCATAGTCATAAAAGGTAGCAATGGATAAGAGTATTCTAATCGACTTAAGCATGGCAACGGGAGAGAAAGTTTCTTCATAGCCCACTCCCCCTCTCTGGGTATAACCCTTTTCCACAAGTCGAGGGTTAAAAGTTTGTACTTTACCGACTTGGTCTTGTTTTCTCTTGTAGATCCACTTACAACCAATTGGTTTTACATCATTTGGTTGATCTACAAGTTTCTAGATAGAATTGAAGTACATAGACTCCATTTCGAGGTCCATGACTTTTACCCACTGATCATGGTCCACATCTTTCATCGCCTGTTTATAGGTCGATGGATCCCCTATGCCATCATCAGGTATGACGACTTGTGTTTTGTTAAACCCAAGTAACGGTCAGGCTGATGAACAACCCTCCCACTATATCGAGGCATTCTCAACTCTTGAGAAGGATGTGACTAACCAGATGTACTAGTTTTATCTACTACTTTAGTAGATGAACTAGCTTTATCTGTAGCGTTTTTGGAAATTTCATTCAATACTAGTCTACTGCGAGGTTGATGACTTCTTATGTGTTCTTCCTCTAAGAACGTGGCATTTGTCGATACAAATACCTTATTCTCTTGAGGATAGTAAAATAGACCATCTTTTGTTTCTTTTGGATAACCTACAAATAGGCATATTTTTTAACTACGTTCCAATTTTTTAAGATTTTGCACCAACACGTGTGTCGGGCATCCCCAAATCCTAAAGTGACGTAAACTGCCTTTATGCCCTTTCCATAGCTCATAAGGTGTTTATGAAACACTTTTAGAGGGAACGTTGTTCAAAATATAGATACCAGTCTCTAACGCATGTCCCCAAAAGGAATCAGATAGCTCAGCAAAGCTCATCATTGTGTGAACCATGTCCAACGAGGTTCTGTTTCTTCTTTCAAATACACCATTCTGCTAAGGCATATTAGGTGCAGAGAGTTGTGACTTGATTCCGTGTTCTATCATATAGTCCTGGAATCTTAAGTCCATGTACTCCCCACCTCGATCTGATCGTAGTGTCTTGATTGTTTTACTTAAAAGGTTCTCAACCTCAGCCTTATATTCTTTAAACTTTTCGAAAGAATCAGACTTGTGATGCATTAGGTAAATATGACCATACCTTGATCAATCAATAAAACTGATGAAATATTCATACCCACCTCGAGCTTTGACATTCATCGATCCACAGAGGTCCGAATGTATGAGCTCTAAGGGTATTGTGGCTCTGAGACCTTTTCCAGTAAAAGATCTCTTAGTCATTTTTCCCTCAAGACAAGACTCACATGGAGGTAAAGAATTGTCTTCTAACTGAGTTAGAAGTCCATTCTTAACCAATCTCTCAATCCTTTTGAGATTTATGTGGCCAAGTCTTAAGTGCCATAGATAGGCATTAGAAGAAACTTTTTGTTTTTTATTCTGAGTTTCGGCTACTCTAAACATCTTAGTATTTAAGACAAATTTTGCTTTAGTTGGTCTTAACTTATATAAGTTTTTTTTCAAGTATAGCAGAACAAATTTGAATATCTTTTCTGAAAATGAACGCTTCATTAACTTCAAAAGATATTTTATACATTTGTTCCATAATACAACCGATAGATATTAAATTCCTCTTCATAAGAGGTGCATACAAAACATCTTTAAGTATGATATATCTATCATTGAAAAACAATTTCAAGTCTCCCACTGCTTCGGCCGAGACAACCTCTCTTGTTCCAACCTTGAGGGTGATCTCGCCTTCTTCAAGCTTTTTCCAAGAACTAGTTTCCTGAAAAGAGAAGCAAATATGATTAGTGGCTCATGAATCCGATATCCAGATTGAGGTATCATCCTCCACTAAACATGTCTCAGCAACTAGTAAATCATATTTACCTTGTGCTTCTTTCGAGGTAGAGGCCTGAGGACATTCCTTAGTTAAGAAAAATCTCAGGTCATCTATTACTAGTGGTGAATTCAGATTTGTTTTCCATGTTGAGTAATTATCGCTGTTTAGTTTCTCGGAAGCTAAGAGTTGATCTAAAGCGCTAGTCATGCTGAAAAGAAAACATATCCTTTTTAGTAAAAAATATTAATCTTTTAAATCCAATCAAGTTTAGCAAAAAAATCTAATAATGTACCCTTTATTATTATATTTTGCAATGATATTTCAATAGTTTAGAATAACCTTCACTGAGGGGTGATCGACTATTCCTCCGTTGAACCAAGACTATCTTGACTAGATACTATCACCAGAATAACTCTTATTCCTATAGCAGCTTAGTTATCACTACTTTGGTCAAGAATTTACTAACACTTAGTAATTCTCATAAGTGTGACCCTCCATTTTTAGACCTCAAAGATCGGAATCATTATGCTCCCGAAGTTGGAAAGACAAGAATGAAAACGGACCTAAGAGACCTTATCAATTTCTAGTGTTCGTGGAGTTCCGAATCCTGTAATATAGCCCTCCGATTGGTAAGGTCACTCCAGGGCAGACATGTAGGCGCATTATAGGAATCTCACGGTGCGACCTAATGAAAAAGACCGTAGGATGTGTTGACACACTTCCTTCTCCCACTTACTATGAACAACTTCCCCTATTCACCTTGGTATTGACTCATGCAAACACTCTCCGAATGGAGTTCGCTCCCAGGGCAGCCCAAAGCCAAGCATGAATCTCATGGTGTGAACTCTTAGGGATGCTAAAGCTAAAAGTACATTACTTCTCTCCAGCTGAAGTGTTCTAGATGGTTAAGGTATAAAATACTTAGCGATACATTTCGGCTAACTAAACATATCCTAAGTCTAGGTGATTCATCCGAGTATAACTTTTATACTGGATTTTTAACCTATGATGTCTAGGTGATAAACAAATTTTATTACCTTACACCGCTCACGCATGCTCATAAAATTGGTTTAACCTAACTCAGACGCCGGCTCGATCTCCAGGTAGCAGGTGTTCCGTGAACCATCAACTTAAAAACCTTTAACCTTAGTCATTTTATCTGACTTTTTACCAAGATCTTGCCAGATGAGTTTTCTTATAACTTCGGTTTTACAAGATATCGACCTATTTTCTATAAAAATTGGGATTGCTCGAAGGTTAAACCTAAGTGAGCATGCATCTTATCTTTGTTATAGATTTTAGAAGTCTAGGTTATTTTATAACAATTATAAAATAAATTATAACAATTATAACCCTAGAGCATTCATCTATCACATGCTTCCTTCAATCAAACATGCTTTAATATAACACTTATATTAAAACTATGCATGTATAGTATATATTTTATAACACTTATAAGATATAACAAATGCATGTCACAAACTTTTCCTATGGTGGGGTTTTAAAACTATATGGCATACTATTGAACACATAATCAAACAACATTATACATGTGGCCGCAATGAATTGCGTTCAATGTGGAGAGGGACATCCAATAGAAGTCTGCCCGTGGAATCAACAACCCGTATACTCTGTCTACAATGAACCGTTTGGCAACATCTACAACCCTAGTTGGCGGAATCACTCAACTTTAAGTTGGGATGGGAATCACAACCAGGGGAGCCATAGTATTCATCAGAACAATTATTAGGGGAATCGAGGTAACCCTCCGATCTTCATTAATCCGAACCACAGCCCAGGTAATTTTCAAAGTGTACAACCCTATGACCAACCGTTATTATTTGATACCTCTTGCAGTACCTCGTCTCTAAAGACGTCATTGAAACATTATATCGAGAAGAGCGAGGCAATTAGACAATCGCATGCTTCCTCCTTTAGAGATTTGGAAGAGTATATTGAACAGCTTACGATTGAATTAAAGAATAGAGCGCCTGGTACACTACCTAGCAGTTCAGAAGCATTGGGGTCATGTGGTAAAGAGAAATGTCAAGTAGTGACATTGATAAGCGATAAAACAACAGCCTCTGTGCCACCAGTACCAGATTCAATAACAAGATCAGTAGATTTAACTGCCAACGATGACCAATCAACCATTAATGAAAAACTTACTAGTTCAGAAGTAAGTACATCTATAGGAGATGAATCTTAGCAAGACTTGAATTCAAAATCAACGCAACCTCCAGTTACTAAAACACAACAAGCACAGGACCTCAATGAACAACCAACTAAACAAGAAGTACTGCGGGATCCTCCACCTTTCCCGTCCAGACTAAAAAAGAAAGATGATAGTAAGCAATTTCAGAGGTTCCTAGATGTCCTCCGGCAACTACACATCAATATCTCCTTGATAAAAGCTCGAAATAGATGTTGAGCTATGTGAAATTCCTCAAGGATATACTTGCTAACAAAAGAAAGATCGGGGAAAATGAAATAGTTGCGTTAACATATGAATGCAATCCGCTGTTTCAAAAAAACCTCCCCACCAAAATGAAAGATCTTGGGAGTTTTACATTTCTCTGCTCAATAGAAGGGAAGAAGGTCGAAAATGCACTGTGTGATTTAGGGGCGAGTATAAACTTAATGGCCTTGTCAATCTTCAAGAAGCTAAATATCGGCAACGCAAGACCAACTACAATTACATTATAGTTGGCCGATAGATCGATAACGCATCCCGAGGGCAAGATAGAGGATGTACTCATGTAAGTAGATAAGTTCATCTTCCCTGCTGACTTTATCATATTAGATTATGAAGCTGACAGAAAGGTGCCTATCATCTTGGGTCGCCCATTTCTTGCAACAGGGCAAGCACTGATCGATGTACAGAAGGGAGAACTGACCATCAGGGTTGACGATCAGCAAATGAAGTTCAACATTCTCAATGCGTTGAAATACCCAAGTGATATGGAGACTTGTCAATATGTTGAGGAATAACCTTGGCACGAGCCCCTAGAAGAGTTGGAGGAAGAAGATTTTGGAATCGACGCAATGTGGGAGGAGGATTGCGCCGCAATACAAGTTGAATCAAATTTTGAAACACTCAAGTTGTCTGAACGAACATTGCAACGCACTAAGCCATCCTTGGAAGAACCATCTGTGTTAGAGTTGAAGTTGTTGCCTGTGCACCTCAAATACGCTTACTTAGGAGGTAATAACACGTTACCGGTACTTATATCTGCCTCGCTGAGTAAGGAAAACGAGGATGCACTCATCTAGATCCTAAAAAACAATGTAAAGGCTTTAGGATGGACCTTGGCAGACATTCGAGGAATCAGTCCCTCGCATTGCATGCACAAGATTCGTCTGGAAGAAGGAAGAACAGGATTGATAGAAAGGCAACGTCGCTTGAACCCTGCCATGAGGGAGGTTGTAAAGAAGGAAATAGTGAAGTGGCTGGATGCAGGCATCATTTACCCTATATCAAATAGTAGCTGGGTGAGCCTAGTGCAATGCGTTACGAAGAAAGGGGGAATGATAGTCGTCACCAACGACAAGAATGAATTAATTCCCACAAGGACAACTACAGGGTGGAGAATCTATATGGATTATCGCAAGTTAAATTTGGCCACTAAAAAGGATCACTTCCCACTCCCGTTTATTGATCAGATGTTAGACCGAATTGCTAGGAATGAATTCTGCTGTTTTCTTGACGGCTATTCAGGGTACAACCAAATTGAAATTGCGCCGGAGGATCAAGATAAGACAACCTTCACGTGCCTATTTGGCACGTTTTCATTCCGTCGCATGCCATTTGGACTCTGCAATATGCCAAGTACTTTCCAACAATGTATGATGGCGATATTTTCAGATTACTTGGAAGAGTCAGTCGAGGTATTTATGGATGATTTTTCAGTTTTCGGCAATAATTATGACTTCTCTATATCTAATCTTGAGAAATTCTTGAAGAGATCTGTGGAAACTAATCTTGTTCTGAACTGGGAGAAATGCCACTTAATGCATTGAGTTAGGGGTGTGTTGCGGGAATACATGTGTTGTTGCCCGTCCTCAGCAAAAATGTATTTGCGTTAATAGAAGCGTGGTGTTAATTTTTAATCGTGCACCCGTCTGGATCAAAGACAAAAGATAACTTCATTCATTGTTTTTCCTATGTATAGAAGCTAATTATTTGATTCTTTGTACATGCAAAGTTTTTGTATTGCATTAATTGTAATTCCTTGTATACTTAGTTAATTTTTAATACAACTAAGTAGCAATTCTTTCAAGTACGCAATAGCCTCTTCTTTATCATCCTTTGTCATTATTTGTAATATTCTTGATCTTCTATTTTGCGTTATTCATTGCGCTGCCATGAGGAGTTATATCCATACACTTAGTAACATTTCCCACACTTTGTATTTTCTAACTAACACTTAGTTAATTCGTGGCTATAGCAATACTTTACCTTTTATCCTTCAAAACTATGCTCAAACCTTCTTTTTGAAATTTTGTCTAAGTGTTTGTCTATTCTGTCCAAACAACGCAATGAGGACCTTGCGCATCTCTAAATTTGAGGGTGGGGAAGGTTTGAGCAGATGAGATCAAGTGATGCGGTCATTAAGAAAAATGCATTCATTATTTCCATTTCAAAAAAAGACGTAGATTAGGTCACCGTAGGGAAGAAGCAAATTAGGACAAGAGACTAAGTTACCTTATCCTCTTACAAGAGATCAAATAAAGAAACGTGCAAAACTGCCATCCTTTAGGGGGACATTCCCAGGGTGCCTCGAGGCGATGTGCAATAACTTTATTCAACCTAACGAGGGAGACCGAGGGTTATGTTGTTGCATTTCCTGCGCCTACTTACTATGAACACTCTCTCCATCCACCTTGATATTGACCTACCCAAACACCATCTGTTAGGGGGACACACCAAAGGTGCCATGAAGCCGAGGGTAGATCTCACGGTGTGGACTATTTAGGAGAAATGTGAAAGGTTTAAGTGAAGCATCTTATGCTCTAAGCACCTCCCATTGAATGTTGTACCTAGGGTTCATTAACCTAGACAATCCGGCTACTGATTTTAGTCTAAGTCGTCCTTTTAAACTCTACTTATAAACAACGTTTTCTATGAAATATGAACAAGTTCAAGTAGTCACATTTAAAACTTTAATAGACTGTCCTTAACTTGCATGCATGCATCAAATCTATCTAATTCACCTTTCCAGGTAAGTTCCCAAGTAGGGATGTTATGTTTCCGTCAACTTAAATACCCCAGCCTAGACAGAACCCGCCTTAGACAAAAGGTCCCTTATAGATGGATTTGCTACACTTTAACCTTTTATTAGCCAATTTGATCCTATTGAACTGATTAAAAGATTAAAGCTATAGGGTTGCTAATCGTATTAGAACCGTGATCTTAGGTCTATGTGATCTAAGTTTTAAACACTTTAAAACCATGAATTAAACCTAAGTGAGCATGCATGTCTTTCTTATTTCTTTTAGTTCTAATTTCTCTTTAACTTTTAAAAAGAAACAACTAAAACCATTGCGCACAACGAGGCATTTATAACATTTATAAAGTAACCTATGTGTCATGCTTCATGCAATTTCCAGTCATTACTATATATAACTTTTATATAACGCGTAATAACCAAGTAAACATGTTATCATTCACCCTTATACTATAACAATTATAATACATAGATGATGCATGTCAATACTTTGTATGCATGCATAAATATAACTCTTATATTATATGATGCATGAGCATGCTCTTACATAAATAAAATCATGCTTCTCTAAATTATAACAATTACAATAAAGAGATGATGCACGACCATTGCATAATCTAAGGTGGGTTTTACTATATGTGCATACCATATGACATATAAAAAATATACATCGCGTGTAATAAATAAAGGATTAATGGATAGGGATGAGCCTTTACTAAAACCGGAATGAAATAACCCTATCTATTACATTTTTCATCGAGTAAACCGGTTCATAGGCGAACTGGGTCTTGAATCGCCAGGAGGACTCCATCGTGTAGTAAACGTCGTAGGTAGACAAATCGTTCAGCGCACTCTAGACGATAGAAGCATAATTAAACGATCACGTAGTGCGACGACAGGTAAATGATTTACCTTGCATTACTAAGCAATTGTTTAGTCAATTACTAAGAGATGAAGTTTGCTGACCTAAACGATCATCTAGTACACAGCGGATTAAACGATATGCGAGTATCTCATCATCTACACGACCCAATACTCTGTGGTCGCGTACCTGATCGTCAAAACGACACGATCAACTATTGATCGCATACCCCATCGTTTAACCGATACATTCAATAGCGATCACATAATCCATCGTCTTTACGATGCGATCGACAGCGATCACGTACACATCTTCTGCATGATGCGATCAACCCTAGATCACCTCCTTCCTCAAAGAATCGCAACACTTTCATAGATATGCTTCTCCGAATGACTCAAAACTTCAAACAAACTTTGAATACAAACTCGATAACGATTATTAATGCCCAAAAACGCAGGGCCTTTACAAACAATCACAAATTAAAAGGATTTAAATCAAATCGAGGCTAATCATCCACAAAAACATCCATTAATCCCACACATCCACAGCAAATTTAACCATTAAACAGTGTAGAAATACACCTACCATGAACGTAAATGTCATTTAATTGCAACATATGAAATCGGAATATTAGAACCTGGCTCTGATACCAATTAAAGGATCTCTTACGGAAGAGTTCCATGAGCGCGTTCGGACCGCTCCGATCTCACAGTGACTGAAATACAACAATATACATTCAAACGTACAGTTATGCAAACAAACAGTAATTATCGGCATGCTATGAACAACAAAATAACAAAGGAATGAGTTGCCATACCAGTTGAAGACAATCTTCAATCTTCGGAACTCAACGTAGCGAAAACCTCCATGCGATCTACCAACACACAGCAGAAGTGTCGACTATAGCAGCACGCACAACTGTAAGATCACGACCGCAACGGGGACGACACCATTAGAAAAGAGCCCCGGGTATTCTCAGAGTGAGAACCCAAAGTGTGGTCTTTGGTGAATTTGGTAGAGGAAGGAGGAAGACTAGATCGTGTAGGTGATAAGTGATGCATAGAATTATGATGCGATGGTGTGAGTATGCGATGATGTGTGTTATGCGAGGATCATGCAAGTTTTCCTAACAAAACCCAAGTATAAGCCTTCTTAGGTTCCTAGTAAGTCCAAGGTCGAACATAGGGATAACTAAGTAGATATGCGACAGGCTTTTTGATTCTATTGCGGTGGTAAAAAAGAAGTAGATAGTGTTTTGATTTAGATTTTTCCTATGCAACGGAGTTGAACACGGAGTGATGAAAGCGTAGAGTTTCAATAAGTATGCAATGAAGGGATTGAGAAGGGGTTTAGCTAACATTTCCTAAGATTGTGCACAACTTATGCGATCATGCTATACACAAATATCAATACTACATTTCTCAATGCAGAATGCCACAATTCCTATTTCCAGGATGCATGTGATGTATATGCGAAACAGTCGATAGAACTTATTTCTAAGTTTCTACTCTTGCTTATGTGATCTAATCTGACTCTCTCAAGCCTAGATTCTTTCTTTAGACTATTCTTTCAAGTATTTCCAAATGATGAATGACACACACATAAGGCAAGATGACCGCATACCACCATTCCTATTTCTAGGACGCATGCGATGTGTAAATAGCAGATAGAACTTATTTCTAAGTTTCTACTCTTGCTCATGCGATCTAATCCGACTCTCTCGAGCATAGATTCTAATCCGACTCTCTCAAGCCTAGATTCTATTTTTAGACTACTCTCTCAAGTACGTCCAAATGGTTAATGATGCATACATAAGACAAGATGATCACATAAAATGCATATCTTAAGTCATGCTAGCTAAGTACTTCTCAACTCATTCAGAAATTTAGCTACTCATGCATGGTGTGGAGAGATTGAACATAAATCAAAATGAAGTCTCCATTTTCTGCAATTAAAGTGTTGAATAAAAAATATCAAATGGATTTGAGAGATAACAAGCCCGGTAAGCAATGTCTTGCTTCCCATGGCCTTTTACACTACTTTTTATCACTTCAACTTTGTTCTAGTTGTGGATTCTTGCTCTGCAAGGGTTGGCCTTCTGTCCTTTGTATTGCTTTTCAGCAGTCTCTCGATCTATCCGGGAGTGATTTCACTCTACTCCGCCTCGTCTCCTTGCTCTCTCTGTCCTCTATGTATATGTATATGTATGTGCGTGAATTCTTGCTCTCGCAAGTGGCATTCGGTATTTATAGATTTCAAAGTGAAGTAGCTTTTCCTACAAATGATTGCAATGATGGGTGGCATTAATTTCCCTACTCTGTTGCGCCGTTTAAAAGTCACTGAAAGTTCAATGTACTTGCTAAAGTGTTAACGTCTCGTTATATAACACCGTTCATGACAGAGACTTCACTTCACTAGGATGACCATAGGTAACATAACCTCAACCATGAGTGAGTTGGGAACTCCTACCATTGAGGGTGGTCCTTTGATTTGTATGAGTGCGAGTGGCCAAGTCGCCGATTCAAACCTACCATTTTGGGGATTCGTCTAATTTGGGAGTTGGGAACTCACCTATACAAGATGGAATTCACTCCTTCCCCGAAGCAAGGTAAGTAGATAGATAGCTCCCTTAAGGGCTGATTCTGGGGCTTGAACGATGTGGCGCCACACACCTTCTCTTGACCCGAGAGGTGTTCACACATAGTTGGACTATGTTGTATTGTTCATGAGAGGAATCCGTGGTACAGGGGCATAACAGTAATTTGACCTAGCTGTACTTACGAGCATCTGTGAAGGGTCATCGTATTCATGATTGGTTATATTCGATGGACACAGAAATATATCTGTGGTAAGAAGAGTTCAGCTATTGGTCTTTAGTGGAATGCCTGATAGTTAACAGATAGTGGATCTCGTGGCTAAAGAGTTTAGTCAGCTATTCACGTATCGTTGGAGCTTCGAGCCACAGGTCCATTAGGTCCCCTGGGTAGCTTGGATAAAGTCGAGAACCAGTATTTGGGTTAATTTGAAATGTTCAAATTGACAAGAGGAAGTTCAATTATATATGATATAATTGGACTGGTTAATTATATATGATATAATTAGCTAAATGTATGAGATACATTATTTTGGAGGAAATTAGATATAAATATGATTTATATCAAGTAGAGGAAAAAATACTATATTACATATGTGATATCAAACTATAGGATAAAATATAATATGATTATATTTATTAATTATTTAGTTGATTAATTATATGATAATTAATCCAAATTTCACGTTCGGACGTGGGTTAGTGGGGAGCATCGGTTAAAGTCCATGCGATACTACTTCTAGATATGCATTAATAATGAATGTTCTTGTAGTATGTTGTGCGTTGTCACAAGTTTCCTTGCATTGGAACCAAGTATAATTCCACTGCAAGTTTCTCGGTGTGACCCGAGGTCGAAAGCAGGGACTGTTTGAGGTTATTGCGTTATGTTTGTGATACATGCGACCAAGGGTTTTCAATTTATAAAAGAGTTTTGTGTACAAGTAATTAAACATGCGATAAAGTAAAGTAAAGCGATAAAAATGCGATAATAAAATAAATTGCGATAAAGTAAATCTAAGCTAAGATGATACAAGATACTGAGGTTGAGGCTGACTGTGAAGAATCTACAAAGATCATGTTAAGCGGTGGCAAGTCTTATGTGTGAAGCAGAAACAGAAAAGATAATTAATACAAACATCGAAAGTTCCTTAATTGCGTTAAAGATATAGGTGTGGTTCCGCTTTTCCCTTGGCATACACCTCTCGATGATCGGCCACGTTCCCACATCTCTATGGTGAAACAAGGACGAACATAATGATCGCAAGGTTACTTCCATCTCTGGAAGTACTACTCACTTCAGTTAACGCATTCTTCTAACCTTTTCTCGACAGATCAGAATGGCATCTTCACTTCTGCTCTCACAGGTAAAGATGTCGTCTAGCATGCCTTAGCTAAACGCATTTATCTCTTTATCACATATTAAGTTACTCGTTTAATTAATATTAATTACCAAGGTATTAAGAAAACTTCATGGAGAAAACGATTAATGGAAGAACGAAAATAGACAGAGAAGTGGAAACGGAAATGATCAAGACATTTAATAAAACTATTTAGCGTCTGATACATGATTTGTGAATGAAGAGATTAAGAGAATGAAATACAATTGATGAAATAGAGTTAGAAACAAATACAAATAAACGCCAATGTCTTGGCCCCGATCTGGATGGAGATTTGCTTGTCGGCATGGATGGATCGTGCAGAAGGATGAGCTTCCCTCTCAGGCTTGCTCAACCGGTAGCAGGGATCTAAGCACAGAGCTTCACGGCAGGGGTTTGGCAGAATTGCACTAAGACTCACCTCTCGGCCTTATCTCTTCTCTTCCCAGATTTCTTCCGATCAGTACTCAACTCAGCCTCTCTCTCAATAATCTAGCATCAATTAGCCCTCGTATCAAGTATACCCGTATCAAGTATATCTTTTCTAAATTATATGGGGGTATTTATAGGTGAAAAGCTTTGACTCTTGGCTTGTGGACCCCACTTATTATTATGGAAATTCCGAAGATGGAGGAATAAATATACCTTCTGTTATGCAATCAGACCATCAAATCTGCACAACGGTTAGTTGTACACGTGTCACAATCCTCCGTGTTTGCGTCGTTTAGCTGCATCTTTCGATCGGGTGCCCGCATGTGGTGTTGTTTTTATTACTGCATGCGGTTGACATTCAGCTCGGGATCGACTGTCGCATTGCGCTGTCATTGCGTTAATCATCTGTTCATTGTTGATTGGCAGGCGCAATGTGAAAGAGGTGCATTGTTCAGTTTCTCGTTGAGCCTTAATCGCAAGCGGTGACTTGGTTTTCTGCAAAACATAGTAGAAATATCCTCTTCTACCATCTTAATGATGTTAGTGGGTGTATTTGCGATCATTTATATTTATTGTATTTCTGAGCTAATTTTCATACAATTGACGCATATTTACTCTCTTTTGGCCGCAATATCTGAATAAGGCAGAGAGAAACTGAACAACGCATCTCCGTCGCATTGCGCCCGTCAAATCAATACTGAAGAGATGATCAACGCAATGACGGTGCAATGTGACAGTCGATCCGGAGTTGAACTTCAACCGCATGCGGTAATAAAAACAACACCGCATGCGAACACATGATCGAAAGATGCAAATAAGCAATACAAACGCGGAGGATTATGACACGTGTATAACTAACCGTGGTGCATATTCGACAGACTGATTGCATAACAGAAGGAATATTTATTCCACAATTTTCAGACTTTCCATAGCAATAAAGTGGAGACCACAAGTCAGAAAGTCAAAGCATTTATCTATAAATAACCTCAAAGATTTCACTGAAAGATATACTTGATACATGGGATAATTGATACGAGGCTATTGAGAGAGAGTTGATCTGAGTGCTAATCGGAGGAAATCCGAAAAGAGAAAAGACAAGGTCGAGAGTGAGTCTCAGTGCAATTCTGCCAAATCCCCACCGAGAAGCTCTATACTTAGATCCTTTCTACCGGTTGAGCAAGCCTGAGAGGGAAGCTAATCCTTCCATTCACTCCATCAATGCCGGCAAGCGATTCTCCATTCTAGATCTGTGCCAAGACATTGGCGCTTATTTGTATTTGTTTCTAACTCTCATTCATCAATTGTATTTCATATTCTTAATCTCTTCATTCACAACCATGTATCAGACACTAAATAGTATTATTGAATGTCTTGATCATTTCCATTTCCACTTCTCTGTCTATTTCTGTTCCTCCATAAATCATTTTCTCCTGATGTTTTCTTGATCCCTTGGTGATTAATATGAATTAAACAAGTAACTTAACCTGTGCTAAAGAAATAAAGATGTTTAGCTAAAGCATGCTAGACGGCACCTTCACCTGTGAGAGCAGAAGTGAAGATGTCATTCTGATCTGTCGAGAGAAGGTTATAAGAATGCGTTAACTAAAGCGAGAAGTAGTTCCAGAGATGGAAGCAACCTTGCGTTCATTACGTTCATCCCTGTTTTACCACAGAGATGTAGGAAACGCGGCCGATCACCGAGAGGTGTACACCAAGGGAAAGCAAAACCATACTTATATCTTTAATGCAATTAAGAAACTTGCGCTGTTTATATTAACTATCCTTTCTTTTTCTGTTTCGCATATAAGCCTTGCCACCGCATAACACGATCTTTGTATATTCTTCACCGTCAATCTCAACCTTAGTATCTTGTATCATGTAACCTGTATCTTGTATCATAGCTTAAGTTTATTTTATCGCACTTTACTTTTATCACAATTTACTTTATTACCGCATTTTTATCGCTTATCTTTACTTTATTGCATAATTTACTTTATCGCATGTACAAACAACATCTTTATTAATTTGAAAAACCCCCAGTCGCATATATCACAAATATAACACAATTAACCTAAAACAATCCCTGTGTTCGACCTCGGATCACACTGAGAAACTTGCGGTGAAATTATACTTGGTTTCAATGCAAGGAAATTTGTGACAACGCATAACATACTACAAGAACATTCATTAATAATGCATATCTAGAAGTTGTATCGCATATCATCGCATAAAATCTATGTCATCAAGTTTATGGCATGGACTTGTAGCTTAAAAATAATTTTTGCGTTTCAAGTTTATGGCACCGTTGCCAGGGAACTGGTAACGGGAACATGAACTTGTAGCTTATATCAAAATTTCGTATACGATGACCATGCGTCCTGCCACAAGTTTTCTTGCATTCACGCCAAGTATAACGTGAACGCAAGTTTCTCGGGTAATCCGAGATCAAACACAGGGACTTGTAGTTATTTGTATGCGATAATGTTCATGCGGCAGTTTAAATAAAAGAATGGAAGGGAGGTTGCTAAGTTAACCCTATTCCTACTCTTATCTAACAGACAATGCAATAAGAATATGCATGAGAGATAGAGATACGACAACACTTGACATGAAATAAATGTATGGGAAAATAGATAAAATGCGGAGATGAATTCATTGCAATCCTTAAGAGTGACCGCAAGGGCAACCTTGGTCAACGCAAACCATGCGATCATGCTACACACACTAAAAGCCTAAATCTAGAACGTATGCGGTGTGTATGCATAAATGTCGAGATGACTGCATACCGCCACCATATCCTACTTCCTGGACGCATGCAAATCCATTCTGTAGGGTGCATACGCTATGTGAAGCAAACGAAGCTTATCCCTAAGTCCCCCTTTCTTGCCTATGCGTTCCAATTCGCTCTCCCGAGTCTTAGATTTGTGCTTTAGACTACTCTCCCAAGTATGCCTAAATGATGAATGATGCGCTCATAGGACAAGGTAACTACATGAACTTTGCTGGCCTAAGATTGTTACTATCCCTAGTGAACAATACATACATTGCTTAATGCATCCAACCACTTACCCTCCCGGGCAGTTGATTGTTGCTGACTTCACTCATAGACAAGCAATGCGTTAGCCTATAGACAAGTATTGCAGCAGCTTCACACTAAGCAAATAAGATTACTCACACACTCACGCAACGCACACCTCTCGGTGGGTTGCTCATGCTTCATATCCCTAATCCACATGACTAAGTATGCGATACCCAAGCAATTCCACTAAGTATTGCAATGAAAGTAAAGATGCTAAGTAAAGAAGATGGAGATGGAGTCGAGGGAACAAAGAAATGCATTGAAAACAAATTGTTTTAATTCCTTAATTCCAAAATGTCATACAATACAATATGAGAAAAGAAAGGGAAATGAAATGACTGGCTCGAAGCAAAGGCTTGCTCCCAGCGGATGTGCGTCAAGGCTACCGGTGGTGCCATGGAGGAGCAGAGGAGCTGAATCTCTTGAGATCTAGCTCCGGTCGAAGGCTCTGGTCGTCACTCGGAATGGATGAAAGAGGTGAAGAACTCTCAAACTTCTTCTCACGTGTTTGTTCGGATCGCGGGGGAAATCCCCGGATAACTTGAATTTCTGCTCATCGACTTCTATTTATAGAGCTTGGGTCATCGACAGCATTAATTTGACTACTCTAAGTCTGAAATTTGGCGCGTTAGTCCTTTTTGAACCTCTGCCACTAACAGCGTGGTATGTGAAATGTCAACATCATCTTTTGTTTTTTCTCGAGGTAGATGCGTTGATGCGTTCATTCCACCAACCTTACATTGATCCCATTAGTATGCGTTGTCACGTAGCCACAATCATTCAATGACCGCATTCGCTTAATACCGCAACTCTACATGATGACCACAATCGCTTGACGAGTGCAACTCCCATGCATGGATGCATATGGCTGATTATCGCAACATCCATGCATTGATCAATGCGTTTGCCTTTGTAATGGAGTGTTTCTCTGAATGCGGTCGTCTATGCGGTGGTCTGGTTTCCGCGTTTGTGTCCATTTCCTGCATTAGCTACAAAAATAGAACATTGAACGCATAATTACGCAAAATAACAGGTTGGCTGAGATTTAACATGCTGATCGATGCAAGCTCATTTTCTCGTGAATTCCTATCATGATTGCCGCATATTCTGCCTAACAACTTTCATAATTATAAGTAAAAGGCCTAAGATGACATGCATTTCTGCATGTCATCAAGTTTTCAAGTTATTTACGTTAGAAGTTGAACCGGAAAAATGCGGACGATTGAGCCATCCATTGCCAAGTATGAACTTAGTTAAAAAAGTGGTCTCAAAAGGTAGGCCAAGTAACAACTAAACTCTTATTCTTTTATGTGTAGGAAGTATGTCCATTGGAGAGGCCTACAAAGCTTAGAAAGAACCAAGCCCAAGGATGTATGAGTGACTATATGTTTTCAAATATGTCCACAAAAGGGACATGCAATTCAAATGAATTTCATGCTAATGTTCATGGTTTCCAAGCAACTAAAGTTATATTTTTATTTTAAATGAGTTTTTTTAATCCTAGCATATGTTAAGAATGCATGAAAAGAAATGCAACTACATGTTATTAATTGTGAATCATGCATGTGATTGATAATGATGCTAGAATTTCCCATGGATGTTATGTTTCTAATGTACCAGGTACCGAAGGTATTGAAGGTATCTGAGGAAGTACCTAAGGTGTTGACGGTACTTAGTATACTCCACGTGCACGTAGATAGTTCTTTATGAGAGATTGAAGTATGGGTCTCCTAGCCACAGTTTTCAATAAGGGATCGAAGTATGGGTTCACGGCCTTGAATGGACGTGGGAGCTTGAGCTATGAATGCTCGTTCTTAACTAAGGTTTGGTAGCATGATTGATTATAACGCTATGATTAATGTATGATACTATGTAAGTTGCTTGAGGTTATTTTTCTAGCATGTTATTTATTTCACATTAAAGCATATGAAAAGGTTGAGAAGAAATGTATTTCTATGTGTCACTCACTGGGCAACCAGCACACAATTTTCAAATGTTTTCCCTTTTCAGGGTAGCGGTCAATTCCCTCGTGATTGAATCCACTGCAGCTTGCCACCCAAAGTTTTGTGACCTTAGGAAGAAGCTTAGGTTAAACTTGTTTTGATGTACACACTTTTGGGAAGGAGTTGGGGACTTTTGAAACTTATTCTATTTTGGGACACACGTTATTTTGGTCATCTTATTTTCTTTGGACATATGTTTGTTTGTTTTGGATTTATGATTAAGACTTACATTGTTTAATGTTGGATCGATGTGGCAACCTTAGAGGGGGGGTGAATAGAGTTTAATTAAACCTTTTTTTTCTAAATTAACCCAATTAAACTAATTAATAAACTTTTTATAAATAATAAGAAAAATTCAATTTATGCAACAAATAAGATGACAAAAAGTGTGATAATTTAATTCTATCAAATTTTAGCAAATAAATAAGAACAAACTAAAACATACAATAAATTGCTTAAATTAATTGCAAAAATAAAAATGAAAGAGTTAGAGAAGAAGACACCGTAATTTTTATAGTGGTTCGGTCAAACTCGACTTACTCCACTCCCCAAGCGCCTCTTAGGAATTTGAATAAAATCTTTCCGACTCCTTCCACGGATTAGAGCTCAACCGTTACACCACCGCTCCTTTTACGGGTTCAAGAGCAAACCCGATCATTTCCACTGTTTAGGATCAAACCGTTACAAATGTTAGAATTTTTGAAAAACACAATATAACTCTCACTAGAGTAGATTTACAAGTTTAAGCACTCAACAAATTTTTCCTCACAATACAATAACACTCTCTCAAGAATAAGATGAAAAGAAAAAAAAATTGGGAGCCTACAGAGCAACAATGGAAACTTTTGAGTTTTTGAGGATTATTAAATATAAAATTTGTTAATTCAAAATTTGGAGAGGAAAATGGTTTATAAAGAGATGGAAAGGAAAAACTTGAATTTAAATTAGACTATTAGATTTGTGTTAAAAAATTGAAGGGTGAAGATTAAAAGAAATTAAAAGAAAAATAAGAAGATAAAATATATATATATATATTTTTTAAAAAATTTTGAAATTTTCAAACGATAAAAAAACATATATAAAAAATATAATAATAATAATAATAATAATAAGTTAACGGTAAAAAAAAAAAAATTGAAGAAATATATATATTTTTTTTAAAAAAAAAAAAGTTTCCAATGGCAAGAGCATTTAATGCTTTCTGATTTTTTTTTTTTTTAATTTCAAAGAAACCGTTTGACACATTTTTTTTAATAAAATAATATATATAATATTTTAAATAACCAAAAGCCCCACATGTCACTCTCCTAAAGCTCCACGTGTCATCGCCGGATTGGTCATTGATGCTGACTCAAGAGGTGTTTTTCGATAAAACTTGTTTCGGTCATTACTTCTTCGTTTTAGCTCCGATTTGAGTGATTCAAGAGGTGTTGGAATCGTTGTTCCGAGCTCAACGCTATGGATATATTAAAAACACTAAAATTTTCAGTAATTAAAAATTGATTTTGTTATCATCAAAATATTGATTAATTAATTAATTAAAATTAATTAATTTGAGATTAAGGGCCAAAAATCCAAAAATCTCTCCCTTTTTTATGATGATAAACCATTCAAGAAAAATAGCTTGAAATACATGTCAAATATACGTAGCACATAATAAAATTCAATATATCACCATAAAGATCATTCTTGAAATTCACTCAAAACATAAATTCTCCCCCTAATTAATACAATCAAAATCATAACAAATTTATAGCATATTTTTCTTAAACTTCTCCCCCTTTGGAATCATCAAAAAGAATAATTAAAAAAAATTTAGAACTACATAAATGTTTCCCTTAAAAATAGGAACATAAATTTAGCACAACTCCCTCTAAGAATATTAACACATGTTTTCCATATCTTTCCCTATCAAAATGCCTTCTAAAAGATTTAACAAGTAAAATTATAAAATCAAGAGGCATCATAATGAATAATACCAAGCTCAAGCCTATTTTTGCAAAAGTTTGCTTCATTCAAAGGCTTGGTAAAAATGTCTAATAATTGATTATTAGAGCCTACAAATTCAAGAGTAATATTATCATTTTGCATATGCTCTCTAATAAAGTGATGCCTAATATCAATATGCTTAGTCCTAGAATGATGTATAGGATTTTTAGTCAAATTAATACCACTAATATTATCACAAAATATAGGCACATTATCAAACTTTAATCCAAAATGACAAAGAGTTTTTTTCATCCAAAAAATTTGAGCACAATAACTAGCAACTGCAATATATTCCACTTCGGTAATGGATAAGGCAATCGAATTTTGATTTTTACTAAACCAAGAAACTAAGGAACTACCAAGAAATTGACAAGTCCCACTAGGACTCTTACGGTCAAGTAAACTACCCGCAAAATCTGCATCGGAATATCCTACCAAATTAAATTCAACATTTTTAGGATACCATAAGCCTAAATCAACAGTACCAAGCAAATATTTAAAAATTCTTTTAACGGCATGTAAATGTGATTCATTAGGATAAGATTGAAATCTAGCACAAAGACATACACTAAACATAATATCAGGTCTACAAGCAGTTAAATAAAGTAAAGATCCAATCATACCTCTATAAGTTTTTATATCCACACACTTACCTTTTTCATCCTTTTCAAGCTTAGTGGATGTGCTCATAGGAAGTTTTACAATTTTACCTTCATTGAATTTGAATCTTTTGAGCAAATCCCTTGTGTATTTTTCTTGACTTATAAAAATACCATCCTTGAGTTGTTTGATTTGGAGTCCAAGGAAGAAGCTAAGTTCTCCCATCATACTCATCTCAAATTCACTATGCATACACTTAGAAAATTCTTCACACAAAGATGGATTAGTAGAACCAAAAATAATATCATCCACATATATTTGTATTAAAAGCATATCATTTTCTTTAGTCTTAATAAAAAGACTAGTATCAATTTTACCCATTACATTCTCAAGCAAGAAATTACTAAGTCTATCATACCAAGCTCTTGAAACTTATTTTAAGCCATAAAGAGCCTTTTTCAACTTATAGACATGATTAGGAAAATCAAAACTTTCAAACCCCGGAGGTTATTCTATATAAACCTCCTCCATGATATAACCATTTAAAAATGCACTTTTCACATCCATTTGATACAAAATGAAATTCTTATAAGAAGCAAAAGCAAGCAACATTCTAATAGCTTCTAATCTAGCAACGGGTGCAAAAGTTTCTTCATAATCTATTCCTTTCTCTTGACAATAATCTTGAGCTACAAGTCTGGCTTTATTTCTAATGATATTTCCATTTTCATCCATTTTAGTTCTAAAGACCCATTTAGTTCCAATTATAGAAGCATGAGAGGGCCTAGGAACTAACTCCTAAACTTTATTTCTTTCAAATTGATTTAATTCTTCTTGCATAGCTAAAATCCAAAATTCATCATTTTCGTCATCTTTAAAACTTTTTGGTTCAATTTGAGAAACAAAAGCAAGATTATTAAACAAAATAAGAGAGGAACGAGTTTTCACACTTTGTTCAGGATTACCAAGAATTAATTCTTTGGGATGGGAAGGAGCATACCTCCACTCTTTAGGCATGGAAGAAGAACCAACTTCGTTCTTTTGGATTAAGCTCACCTCTTGCTTACTTGAAATAATTTCCTTGCCTTTGTCAATAACAAGTAAATCTCCAAAATTTCCTTCTAAAACATCACTATAAATAGGCTCATTAGAAATAACATTGCAAGGTTCATCAAATACTACATGCATAGATTCCTTAATTACTAAAGTTCTTTTATTGAAAACTCTATAAACTTTACTAGTAGAGGAATAGCCAAGGAAAATACCAACATCTGTCTTAGAATCAAAATTTTCAAGTTTTTCTTTGTTATTCAAAATAAAACATTTGTAACCAAAAACTTTGAAATACCCAA
Source organism: Benincasa hispida (assembly GCF_027475165.1). NCBI lineage: Eukaryota > Viridiplantae > Streptophyta > Magnoliopsida > Cucurbitales > Cucurbitaceae > Benincasa > Benincasa hispida. The sequence continues at coordinate 59,386,919 of NC_143485.1, forward strand.
TATTTAGAATTTTGTTATGCCAAAGTTCATAAGGAGTTTTATCCAAAGAAGGTATAATTAAAACTCTATTTAAAACATAACAAGCAGTGTTAACGGCTTCCGCCTAAAAGTATGTAGGTAAACCATATTCATTCAACATTGATCTAGCAAATTCTTGCAAAGTACGATTTTTCCTTTCAACTACACCATTTTGTTGAGGAGTTCTTGGAGCAGAGAAATTATGAGAAAACCATTTTCTTCACAAAAGTTTCAAAAGCATTGCTATCAAATTCTCCTCCATGATCACTCCTAATTTTAGAAATCAAAAAACCTTTTTCATTTTGAACTCTTTTTGCAAAACTAGAAAAGCTTTTCAAAGCATCATCCTTATGTTTTAGCATCAAAACCCAAGTAAATCTTGAAAAATCATCAACTATCACAAAGGCATAATATTTCCCTCCAAAACTAGCAATTCTAGAAGGTCCAAATAAGTCCATGTGTAATAGTTGAAGGGGTCTAGTTGTAGAGATCACATTTTTAGATTTGAAAGAGGACTTAGTTTGCTTACCCATTTGACAAGCATCACAAACTTTGTCTTTTCAAATTTAAATTTAGGAAGACCTCTAACCAAAAAATTCTTGGAAATATTTGAAATTAAGTGCATGCTAGCATGTCCTAGTTTTCTATGCCATAACCAAGAATCATTATGCAAAGTCGATAAACATTTATCATTAATAGGACAATCATTCAAATCAATAGTATAAACATTTTCATCTCTATTTCCAACAAATATAACTTTTCTATCACTAGTATTTTCAATGATGCAATTCTTTTTATCAAACACAATTCTAAAGCCTTTATCACACAATTGACTAATATTAAGTAAATCATGCTTCAAACCATCAACGAAAAGTACATTTTCAATTAAAATAGAAGATTCATTACCTATACTACCTTTACCAATTATTTTACCTTTCTTGTTGTCACCAAAAATTACAAGACCTCCATCCTTTTTGGAGAGAGAGAGACAAACTTGGATGGATCTCCCGTCATGTGCCTCGAGCAACCACTATCCAAGTACCACTTGTTTTTCTTAGAGGCTTTCAAACAAACCTACAAACACAAATGTTCAAGTTTGATTCTTTGGTACCCACACTTGTTTGGGTCCTAGATGGTAAACATTGACAAACTTGAGAATCCATTTCATTTTTGCATAGACATTTAAGGCATTGGATTTAGACAAGTAACAAGAATAAGTTGTATGTCCAAACTTACCACATGAGAAACAAACAACATTATGCAAAGATTTATCTCTTACAGCAAATTTATGCACTCTACTTTTCTTGGAGAAATTATTCCTTGGAGCATTGTAAAACTTTGCCCTTTGAGAAAAATTTCTTCTTGGAGAAGTAGTATGAGCATATTTCAATTTAAAACACTTAGGTCTAATATGGCCTTCAACACCACAATAATGACATATAGGCACAAAGTTAGATTTAACATGCTTAGACACAACCTTAGGCATATTATGAGATGCTTTAACAAAGATAGTTTTAGAACTTGAAGGAGTAGAACATTCATCAATATAGCCTAAACCTCTTTTATCACCAAAAGGCTTGCCTACTTCAATTATCTTGTCTAATCTTTGAGTACCTATTGTCAACTTTTTAATAGATTCTTTAGCCTTATCAAGTTCTTGCAAAGTACTAAATTCCTTTTCTTTGAGTAATTTAATCAAATTATCTTTTTCACAACTATCATGCTCAAGAAATTTAACTTTGTCAAGCAAGGCATTTTTCTCATCACATAATATATTCATTTTATCAATATGCATAGCATCATGCTCATTCTCTTTTAAGCAAACAATTTCTTCAAGTAAAGACTTATTTTTACTAGATAAAACATTGTATTTCTTTCTAAGTACAACATACTTAGAACTAATTTTTCTAAATCATTTTGCATATTTTCAAAAGCTTCAAACAATTCATTATAAGAAAGAGATTCTAGAGTTACCTCATCATTTTGTTCATCCTCTTTGTTACTATGAGCCATGAAGCAAAAATTGGTCACTTCTTCATTATCACTCCCACTTTCGCTTTCATCGCTATCATCCCATGTAGCTTTCATTGCTTTCTTCTTGGATTTCTTGGATGATTTGAGAAGAGGACAATCGGTTCTAATATGACCCGGCTTCTTGCATTCATAGCATATTACCTCCTCCTTTTTGCTCTTTTCACCTTTTGACTCTTTTTAGTTGGAGAGATGCTTCTTGAATTGCTTCTTTCTCTTGATGAAGTTCTTATACTTACGTGAAAGATAGGCAACATCATCTTCATCAAGGTCATCTTCATCTTAGGAGTCAACTTCTAAAGAGATGGTCTTTAAAGCTATATTCTTTTCTTTCTTTTTCTTCTCATCCTCCATGTTTTTCTTGATCTTTATCTCATGAGTCAACAACGAGCCCATGAGTTCATCAATGGAGAGAGATTTGAGATCCTTTGCCTCTTGAATGGCGGTGACTTTAGGCTCCCATATTTTAGGCAAAGACCACAATAACTTATTTATCTTCTCAAGATTTGAGTACTTTTTCCCAAGTCCTTCTAAAGCATTGACAATGTTAGTAAATCTAATAAACATATCGGAAATAGCTTCATTTTCATCAATTTTAAACATTTCATATTGATGAACTAACATGTCAATCTTTGTTTCTTTTACTTGACTAGTTTCTTCATGAGTAATTTCTAATTTATCCCATATCTCTTTAGCGGTTTTGCAAATAGACACTCTATTATACTCAACTTCATTCAAAGCACAAAATAAGCAATTAATAGCTTTGGCATTTAAAGAGCATGCTTTCTTTTCATTTATTGACCATTCTTCCTTAGGTTTTATAGTGCTAACACCATCAACATCTTTTGTTGGAATTTTAAAACCTTCCTCAACAATATCCCATAAATCATAATCAATAGAAAACAAGAAAAATCTCATTCTGTTTTTCCAATAACTATAATTAGTACCATTAAAGAAAGGAGGCTTTGTAATAGATTAACTATCGGTAAAAGGGATAAAAGCTAAAGTTGCCATAGCTCAAAAACAATTAAGTTTATCAAGAAATAAATATTTCAAGAAGAGCAACCCGCTCTGATACCAATTGTTAGATCGATATGGCAACCCTAGAGGGGGGTGAATAGGGTTTAATTAAACCTTTTTTTTCTAAATTAACCCAATTAAACTAATTAATACACTTTTTATAAATAATAAGAAAAATTCAATTTATGCAACAAATAAGATGACAAAAAGTGTGATAATTTAATTCTATCAAATTTTACCAAATAACTAAGAACAAACTAAAACATACAATAAATTGCTTAAATTAATTGTAAAAATAAAAAAAAAGGAGTTAGAGAAAAAGACACCGTAATTTTTATAGTGGTTCGGTCAAACTCGACCTACTCCACTCCCCAAGTGCCTCTTGGGAATTTGAATAAAATATTTCCGACTCCTTCCACGGATTAGAGCCCAACCGTTACACCACCGCTCCTTTTACGGGTTCAAGAGCAAACCCGATCCTTTCCACAGTTTAGGATCAAACCGTTACAAATATCGGAATTTTTGAAGAACACAATACAACTCTCACTAGAGTGGATTTACAAGTTTAAGCACTCAACAAATTTATCTTCACAATACAATAACACTCTCTCAAGAATAAGATGAAAAGAAAAAAAAAATGGAGCTTAGAGAGAGCAACAACAGAAACTTTTGAATTTTGGAGGATTATGAAATGTAAAATTTGTTAGTTCAAAATTTGGAGATGAAGATGGTTTATAAAGAGATGGAAAGTAAAAAATTGAATTTAAATTGGACCATTAGATTTGTGTTAAAAAAAATGAAGGGTGGAGATTAAAAAAAATTAAAATAAAAATAAGAAGATAAATTATATAATAAAAAAATATATTTTTTTTAAATTCTGAAATTTTCAAACGGTAAAAAAAACATATATAAAAAATATAATAATAAAAATAATAAAAAGTTAACGGTAAAAAAAATTTGAAGAAAAAAAAAATATATATATATATATAAAAAGCTTCCAACGGCAGGAGCATTTAATGCTTTCTGAATTTTTTTTTTTTAATTTCAAAGAAACCGTTTGACACATTTTTTTTAATAAAATAATATATATATAATATTTTAAATAATCAAAAGCCCCACGTGTCACTCTCCCAAAGCTCCACATGTCGTCGCCGGATTGGTCATTGATGCTGACTCAATCACCACGTCATCGCCACTGGTATTTTTCGATAAAATTTGTCTGATTTGAGTTATTCAAGAGGTGTTGGAATCGTTGTTCCGAGCTCTATGCTATGGACATATTAAAACGCTAAAATTTTCAGTAATTAAAAATTAAGTTTGTTATCATCAAAACATTGATTAATTAATTAACTAAAATTAATTAATTTGAGATTAAGGGCCAAAAAGCCAACATTTAATTCCATGGATATGTTTGTATTAAGTCGTTGCATATTCAGATTTAAACACATTCACTTAAGTTAGGCAGTAAGTGCCGACACCTAGGTCGGTAACTACTGTCGTCATATCCTCTTCCGATCAGAGGGTAAACTGGGAGGGGGTGTGACAAGTAAAACTCATTTAAATAACTTAAAATTGTTGGGTTGTATGTCCTAAAACTCGCAGTTTGTAAAATGTATTCTATTATCAATAAAGATGTTATTGATGTTCAATAAAACTGTTATTGGATATGTGAATTGCACTTGTAAAGCCTTAATCCAATAAACTAAAGACCCATGGCTATTATTTGAATACATGAACTTTATGTAAAGACATAAGAGTGGATCAAGTTCAGTAAATAACCAAAACGATCTATAGTATACGAATAAGGTTGTGTACCTTATTTTGGTAATATTATTGGATGTGACCCACTATGTAGTTATTACAATGTGTTGTAAAGTGCTACAAACGAAGTGATCCTGATTCGTTCATGTATTGACATGAGGAGTGGGGGTGCAATGAGTTTGCATAAGATCAGACCAAGAATTAAGTCACTCTTACTTTATAACGGTGTTTACTATTTAAGACTGACTATTTCAAAGCGATGACCTAGGTAACTTGACCTTAATCATGAGCTAACTATGAACTCCTATTTATTCGGGACTATCCCAAGATTTGTATGGGTGAGGGCTGGCTCAACAGCGCTGGCTTAATAAGTCTCCCATTTCAGGGGTAAGATCGGGTAGATAGCTGGGAACATAGGGTGCAAGACAAAATTCACTTCTACCCGCTTTTAGGGATAGTAGAGAGGTTGTTCCCTTAAGTGTTAACTTTGGGTCTTGAACAAAGGGCCCCACCCTCTCACTGGCCTGAAAGGGACTCGGTTTAGTGATTAGATCACAAACAAATTGTTCATTAGAAGATCAGTGGGACTTAAAGAGCAAGATGTAATCTTGGGAGTAAAACAGCTTTTGACCTAGCCATTACTACGAACAACCTGTGAAGGGTTAGCTTACTAATCATGGTTATATCAAGTGGACATAATATATCTACAGTGGGGGGAGTGCAACTATTGGGCTTTAGTAGAGTGACTTGGTAGTTAACGGGTGATGGTTAATTAGGTTAAAGAGTTTAGCCGGTTAATTGCGGATCTTTGGAGCCCATGATCTTTAGGTCCATGAGGTCCCCCTACTAACTCATATCGGACTAATGTTGGGTTTTATATTCTAAAACTCGCAGTTTATAAAATGATAAACATTTTCTATAATCAATAAACTTATTATTGATTTTATAGATTGTATGAAAGTCTAAATCCAATAAACTAAGACCCTGATTATTACATGAGTACTTGAACTTTATGTGGAGACATAAGAGTGGATCAGGTTCGAGTATAGTCAAAATGATCTATAGTACATGAATAAGGTTGGGTACCTTGTTCTAGTGACATTATTGGATGTGGCCTACTCTGTAGTTGCTACAAAAAGTTGTAAAGTGTTACATACGATGTGATCCTAATTCGTACATGTTATGACATGAGGAGTGGGGGCATCTTATGCAATGAGTTTGCATAAGATCAAACCGAGAAATAAGTCACTCTTACTTTATAATGTTGTTTACTATATGAGACTGACTATTTCACCTAGATGACCTAGGTAACTCGATCTTAATCCTGAGTTAACTATGAACTCCTGATTATTCGGGATAATCCTTAGATTTGCATAAGTGAGGGTTGGCTCAACAGCGCTGGCTCAATAAGCCTCCCATTTCAAGGGTAAGACCTAATAGATAGCTGGGGACATAGGGTGCAAGACAGAATTCACACCTACCCGATTTAGGTATAGGAAAAAGTTTATTCTCTCAAGTACTTAATCCAGGTCTTGAACAAGGGGCCCCACCCTCTCACTGGGCTGAGAGATTTTAATTTAGTGATTGGATCACAAACCAATTGTTCATTAGAGGATCAGTAGGAACTTGAGGAATAAGATGTAATCTCGAGGGTAAAACAGATATTTGACTCAGCCGTTATTAGGAACAACCTGTGAAGGGTCGACTTGCTGATGATGGTTAAATCATGTAGACATAATATACCTACCATGAGGGGAGTACAACTATGGGCTTTAGTGGAGTGACCCATTAGTTAACGAATGGGGATTAATTTGGTCTAATGAGTTTAGTCAATTAATCTCGGATCGTTGGTGTCCATAATCTGTAGGTCCGTGAGGTCCCCTATTAGCTCGTAATGAACTAGATCTAGAATAGCGTGATAAGTTAATTTGAAACGTTCAAATTAGAATTAAGGGAATTATTAATTATATGAGATATAATTATATGTTTAATTTGAGAATTACACAGAATAGGAGAATTTATATTCAAATATATAAAGATGGATGTGTGTAAAAATTAATTTAATATTTGATATTAAATTAATTAGTTTTATTTAAAAATTAATTTTATAAAAAAAAAATTCAGTTTTAAAATCAAAATGGATTTTGGAAAAATCAAGTTTTGATTTTGAGATAAAATTGGAAAATTGAAAAAATAATACACAAATGAAAAAACATGTTTTTTCATTATCCATCTTCTACTTGCTCACACAAAAGCCATCACTATTGCCTTGTGTTACTCTAAACATGAGCTGCAACTCATGCAACTCTCTTCCTTGCATGATGGTATGCAATATATTGAAGAGTTTAGAGTGAATTTCGGGTATGCAATCAAGAGAGAATTTTAGAGAAAATTCGTGTTGAAGAAAGTGTTCTTCAACAAGATTGTTGCTGTGAGCAATTCTCCATCATCCCTTGATTCATGCTTGTTTTGAATCCCACAACTCAATCTAGAGCACCAAGAGAATAGTGAGAAAGATCTTGAAGTGGTCTGCAACAAGATTCGGAGAAGATTGTAGCTGGAGATCGTGCTTTAAAGAGGTTCTACAAAGGTATGTCATGAAACTCACTTGTTTTCTGCAGGAGCATGCTTTATATTTTCCCAAAATTAATAAATTAGAGTGCTTAAATGATCCTTATTACTTCCGCTGTTGCTGATACATTCCTACAACTAAACCTTAGAACAGTGTGGCGAACGAATTTGAAGTGTTCAAATTTGGTTTTGGGAGCAAAGCGTTAAATATATACATATATTTAATCTAATGTTTAATTGTGAATTAAAAATAAAGAGAGAGAAAATAAGAGATATTTAAATAAGATTTAAATATCAAGATTATGAATAGGAATTCATATAAATTGGGATAAGTGTTGGATTTAATATTAAATTAAATTAATTAAATTGTTTAATTATTTATTTAATATTAATTTAATTTTTATAATTGATTATTAGAATTAATTTTGAAATCAAATGGATTTGGTCAAAATTGCATTATAAGTCAATTTGTTGATTAGGTCAAAAATGCAATGGAAGTCAAATTGTTGACTTTTGATTTTTGAAAGTCAAAAAGTCAAATTTGTTGACTTTGGACTTTGAGAGTCAAACTTTGACCAAGTTAGTAGAAAAATCCAACACTTATAAGTGAGAAATGCCAACTTTTGCATGGCTAAGTGTTGTCTTCATTTGAAGACATTTGTCCTACTAAATTCCTCTTTTTGAGTTAATGGATTTGTTAGTGTCAAATTCTCATCAAACTCAGAGTTGCATGTTTGCATGTAATGGTCTTTAAAATGAGTGTTTAATGTTTTTGAAGACCTCTTGGCTATAGTGGGTTTACATGAGATTATGTGTTAATCTCATCCCTTTTTCTCTCAAAGCTTTAGCTTTTTTTTCTCCAAATTAGTCACTTACCGGATTCCACCATACCGTTCTAAGGCCAGAGAATAGTCGGAAAGACTCTCGTGGTGATTTACGAACGTTCGTGAGGAGATTGGAGCTGATCTAGAGAAGATTTTCAAAGACTACAAAGGTTGTATTCTTTTCCCTTTTTATTTGTTTGATTGCATGCATGCTTATCTTTATAATTAATCTAGTTAGAGTACTTTAAATCTGTTTTTCTTCTACTGCGCATGTGTTCGTTCCATCAATTAGTATCAGAGCATGCTTAAAGTACTCAATTTTTTGTAATTTATACATATGGTGGGTATTGATTCATGTGATGAATGTTGTGTGTGTTAAAATGGACAATTTCAGTTTTGGCATCCATTTTTCCTCTTGGGTTGTAATAATTATTGTAATTTCCCGGTTTTTTATGGGCTTTATTGTGTGGAAAAGGGTCTGTAAATTTTCTAGAGTCATTAGAGTTGAAATTGGGCTATAATTGCTCGGTTCTTGGAAAGAGATAGCTTCAAATTTTGGTGAAAATTGGCTCACAGACCCGAATTCGCCTCCCAGACCCGATTCACAACCCAATGACCCGACCCAGAAGGCGCTTGACCTGCGAGGTGGATGGCTGACGCGTGTAGGCTGTCCCAGACCCGGTGCAGCCGCTCCAGACTCGACCCGTTCGTTGCTCCAGGCCCAGCTCCGCGTTGACGGCTCAAACGCGCGCGGCCCACCCAGCTTTCGTCAGCCGGTGTTAAACTTAAGTGCCCAGCCCGCTTTCGCCCCGCGTCAGCGCTCTAGCCGACCCGTCGACCCCATCCGTTCCTGACCCGCGCCCATGGTAGTGGCTCAGCCGGTCCAGATGGTCTAGATCGGTCCGGTTCAAGCTGGTTTGACCGGTTTTGAGCTGTTTTGCTGGTTTCAAGGCTGGTTCAAGGGTCATTCAAGTGGTTCGAGCTGGTTCGAAGTGTTCGAGGCTATTTTCTGCTATTATTGTAATAATTGTAGCTTTTAGGCTAGCTTAGGATGCCAAAATCGGTCCATTTTAGTGTGTTTATTTAATTATGCATTGTGAATGTATGAATTAAATAATTTATCGTGTGCATATTTTATGTCATGGAGATTTAATGTCTCACCATAAAATAAGCATGTAGCATGCATTGCAAGTATATTATAAGTGTTATAATATATAATATGCATATGTAGGATTTCCTGTTTTGATATAAGTTGTTATACTAATTGCATTGAATGAATATTTATATAATTGTTATATAAAAGCATGTTATGGATGCAAAGCATGTCTATTATTTTATAAGTTGTTATAAAATTGGATTAGACATTAAAATCCATAACAAAGAAAAATTGCATGCTCACGTAGGTTAACCACCTGTTTTAATAGTTAAAATAGGTTGATATCTTGTAAAATACGGTTACAAACCCGACCAGTATATAATCCTGTCTAAGGCTGGGGGTACTTAAGTTGACGATCTACGGAACATCTCCTACCTGGAGATTATGACCGAATAATTGAGCGTTGTTAACCGGTTTTATGAGCACATGTGAGCGGTGTAAGGTGTTAAAATTGGTTTTTAACCTAGACATCGTAGGTTAAATCCAATTATAAGCGTTATACTTGGATAAACCACATAGACTTAGGTTGTTTAATTAGCTAGAACATTCCTAAGTAAAAGTTTACCCAAAAACAAGTAGAACGCTTTAGTGGAATTTTAGTAACATATATGATATGTTGTTAAGACACTTCAGTGAGAATTTAATAATGTATATGATATGTTATTAGAATACTTTAGTGGGAGATTAATAACATATGCGATATGTTGTTTTTAGCTATCTTGTCCCTAAGAGTTCACATCGACATTCATGCGACACTTCGTGTCACCCTGGAAGTTGAAGGATCTCTTACCAAAGAGTTCCATGAGAACGTTCGGATCGCTCTGATCTCACAATGACCGAAATACAACATTATACATTCATGCGAACAGCTATGCAAACAAACACTAATTATCGGCATGCTATGAACAATAAAATAACAAGAGAGAAAGAGTTCCATACCAGTTGAAGACAATCTTCAATCTTCGAAACTCAATACAGCGGAACCCTCCAAGCGATCTACCAATGCCCAGCAGCAGCAGCACAAACATCCATAAACTCACGACCACAATGGGGATGACACCACCAGTAAAGAGCTCCGGGTATTCACGGAGTGAAAACCCAAAGGGTGCTCTTTGGGGAATTTGGTTGAGGAAGAAGGAAAACCAGATCATGTAGGCGATAAGCAAGTGGGAAGGAAGAAGATGCTATCGCATAGAAAAATGCTTATCGTTTAGGAGAAGCTACACGATCGTGTAGATTTTACTGAACGATCATTTAGAAAAAGGTATACGATCATTTAACAAAATCGGCACACTATATGATCGTATAGAGAAGCTATGCGATCATGTAAGAACAAGTGTGCAATCGTTTAGACGCGAGGAAACTATCGTATAGGCTCTCGAAAATCTTAAGCGATCGTTTTATCTTTTCACCAGCGCGCGCTTGCGAATTCTTTTGGGCGATTGACCAAAATGAAAACTATTTTCATTTTAACTCATCGGTTACATTAACTAACGTTGCTCCACTAACCTACGTCCGAATGTGAATTTTGGATTAACTATCATATAATTAACCAACTAATTAATTAATAAATATAATCATATTATATTTTTATCCTATAGTTTGATATCACATATCTACTATAGTATTTTCTCCTCTACTTGAATAAATCATATTTATATCTAATTTCCTCCAAAATAATGTATCTCATACATTTAGCCAATTATATCATATATAATTAACCAGTCCAATTATATCATATATAATCGAACTTCCTCTTGTCAATTTGAACATTTCAAATTAACCCAAACACTGGTTCTCAACTTTATTCAAACTATCCAGGGGACCTAATGGACCTGTGGCTCGAAGCTCCAACGGTCCGTGAATAGCTGATTAAACTCTTTAGCCACGAGATCCACCATCCGTTAACTATCAAGCATTCCACTAAAGACCAACAGTTAAACTCTTCTTACCACAGATATATTTTTGTGTCCATCAGATATAACCAATCATGAGTACGATGACCCTTCACAGATGCTCGTAAGTACAGTTGGGCCAAATTACCGTTTTGCCTCTATAGTTACATCTCACTCCTTAAGTACCACTGATAGCTCTAATGAATAATACAACATAGTCCAACTATGTGTGAACACCTCTCGGGCCAAGAGAAGGTGTGTGGCGCCACCGTTCAAGCCCCAGAATCAGCCCTTAAAGGAGCTATCTATCTACTTACTCCTACCTCGGGGAAGGAGTGAATTCCATCTTGTGTAGCTGAGTTCCCAGCTTCCAAATTAGACGAATCTCCAAAATGGTAGGTTTGAATCGGTGACCTGGCCACTCGCACCCATAAAAATCAAAAGACCGCCCTCAATGGCATGAGTTCCCAACTCACTCATGATTGAGGTCATGTTACCTATGGTCATCCTAGTGAAGTGAAGTCTCTGTCATGAACGGTGTTATATAACAAGACGTTAACACTTTGTGGTCAGGTCTTATACAAACTCTTTGTATAGGACGCCCCTACTCGCATGTCCCCAACACGAATGATCAGGATCAGACCATCTATGACAAGTCACAACACTTGTGACCGTTCCAAAAAGCGGGTCGCGTCCGTAGCATTATTAGGATAAGGTTTCCCTCCTATATCCATATACTTCAGACCATTTTAGTTATCACTCAAGACATGATCCACTTGTATGTCACCACATACATGCTTGAGTCACATACAGATAACCAAGGATTTTATGTTTATTGCTTTTTGGTAAAGTAAATAAAACAAGTAACTAAGCAAAATAGAAGATGTGAAGTAAATATCATATATTAACAACACAAGCATTCGTACAAACTGTTTACAAACTACAGGACACGATACTTTAGGGCATCAACACCAACAATCTCCCACTTGTCCTAAGCGAAGTGGGGTGTACAAAAAACAAGTACAAAACAATAAACTAGGGCATAAAAGCCCAGTATAAGAAAATCTCCCACTTTCCCTAGTCCAGCCGCGGGCGATCTTGTAGACCCATGCTCTATAGGTGACCCTCAAACATTGTAGCCGTGAGAGCCTTCGTAAACAGGTCAGCAACATTAAAATGAACTGGGTTATACTGATCTGTCTTATCTCCTCAACCTCTTGAGGCGTCTTAGGACACATGTTCTTAAACAAAGTGACTCCATGCCTGAACAGCAGTAGGCCCCTCCTAAAGTCCTGCATCGAGTACTTGAGCAACATCTTATTAATGTACGATGCCTGAGACAGTGCTAGCACTTTGTTCTTACGATCCCAAAAAATCTGTATACCAAGAACAAACTGAGCCTATCCCAAATCTTACATTTGGAAGTGGGTCGCTAACCAGTTCTTAACTACAGTCAGTAGACCTACATCATTCCCAATGAGTAGAATATCATCTACATACAACATTAAGAAGACTACTGAAGCGTTGATGATCTTCTTGTAGACACAAGGTTCATCAACGTTTTGGTCAAGCCATACGACTTGATCACAATATCAAATTGTGTGTTCCAAGATCAAGACGCTTATTTCAATCCATATATGGACCGATTCAGTTAGCTGATCTACAAGATCCCATACTGAGTTGAAGTACATCGACTCCATCTCGAGATCCATGGCCTTAACCCATTCATCCCGGTCAACATCCTTCATTGCCTTCTTATAAGACAACGAATCCTCAACGTCACCATCTGCTACCATAGCAAGGATTTTCATGAAACTTAAATAGCAAACGAGTGGGTTTGCAATCCTCCACTCATCGAGGTTCCCTCAACTCTTGAGGTGGAACCGACCTTCTGGATTAACTCCCATCAACAACTCTTACTGATGTAGTAGGCTATTCAACAACTCTTGTAGAAGTTTCAGTATTTCATTGGAAAGCTCATGCAATACGACTTTGCTTTGTGGATTGTGCTCCCTTATATAATCCTCCTCCAGGAAAGTAACGTTTGTTGAAACAAACACCCTATTTTCCATCGAATCATAAAAATAACCCCCTCGTGTACCTTTGGGGTAGCCTACAAAGAGGATAACCTCGACCGTGGTTCCAACTTTTTGGGATTAGCCTAAAGCACATGTGCAGGGCAATCCCAAATGCGAAAGTGACGTAAACTAGTTTTATACCTGTTCCACAACTCCATAGGTGTTCTTGCAACACTCTTGGAGGGAACACAATTGAGTATATATAAACCGCAGTTTCCACTGCAAAACCCCAAAACGAGTCTGGTAAGGAAGCGTAACACATCATCGAGCGAACCATGTCTAACAAGGTCTTATTTCTCCTCTCCGCTAACCACTCTGCTGAGGTGTACCCAACGCTGAGAGTTGGAAAATAATTCCATGTTCTATCAAATAGTCCTAGAATGTCGAGTCCAAAAACTCTCCACCTCGATCTGATCGTAGCGTTTTAATCCGTCTATCTAATGCATTTTCAACTTCAGCCTTGAACTCTTTGAACTTTTCAAAGGATTCAGATTTCCGTTGCATGAGATAAATATACTCGTACCTGGAGTAATCATCAGTAAAACTGATAAAATACTCATAGCCACCTTAGGCTCGCACATTCATAGGACCACAAAGGTCAGAATGTACTAACTCAAGAGGCTCCTTGGCTCTATAACCTTTTCCAATAAAAGGTTGTTTAGTCATTTTACCCTCAAGGCAAGATTCGCACACTGGTAATGAATTTTCTTCTAACTCACTTAGAAGTTCATTCTTCACCAATCTCTCAATCCTATTGAGATTGATGTGCCCTAAACGAAGATGCCAAAGTTTGGCATTTTCTTTTGGAAAAATTCGTCGACATTTTGATTGAGTTACGGCAGTTCTAAACAATTCAGTATTATGGAGGGAATTAATGGCTAATGATCTTAGCACATATAAATTCGATTCCAGATTTGTTGTGCAAATAAAAACACCATCTTTATGAATAAATGCTTTATCCACATTAAAAGAGATAGTATATTTACATTGCAATAAACACTTTACAGTATATTTACATTGCAATAAACACCTTACAGAAATAAGGTTCCGCTTTAATTCAGAAACAATATATACATCATGTAAAATAAGAAACCTATTATGTAAAACTAACTGGAGTCCTCCCACTACCACAGCTGAGACAACGTGCCTGGTGCCTACTCGCATCATCATCTCACTAGCCTCCAGCTATCGCCAAGATCTAATCCCCTGAAAAAAAGAACAAACATGGTTAGTGGCGCCTGAATCAATTATCCAGGAAAAATCATCATTCTCCACTAAACAAGTTTCAAGCACAAGTAAATCATATTTACCTTTATCGACCTTGGCCTTAGCCTTGGTTGCTTTCTTCTCTTTCAGATACCGAGGACAGTTCCTCTTCCAGTGTCCATCTTGATTGCAGTGGAAACACTTTCCCTTAGGAACCTGTGGACGCCTCCTTGGGGCGACAGGCAGTAGGTTAACAAGCACCCTCCCTTTTCCCTTACCACCCTTCTTTTTCTTCCCCTTTGAAAAGTTAGAAGCAGAAGGTGCAGACTTCCTTCCTGAGGTCGAATCTCTATAGAACATCCTAGAGGATGAAACAACATTTGCCTCACCCTTCTTCCTCTTCTTACTTTTTAGTAAAGATGGACCTGCTCTGAATCTAACACTCGTGGCGTGATGGTCTTTTTCTGAATCTCTACTGCTAACAGCGTGGTAGCTGAAATGTCAACATCATCTATTGATACTTCTGAGGTATGTGTTCATGTCTCATTCCACAAGCCTTGCGGTCATCCCTCTATTATGGTTATTATTCTGTAGTCGCAATCTCTCTGCGATGACCGCATTCGCTTGCAACTTCTATGCGATGGACGCATGCGGTCGATGGCCACAACATCCATGCGATGGACGCATGCGGTAGATGGGTGCAACATCCATGCATTGAGTGTATGCGATCGCACATGCGATCGTCTCTACGATAGCCTGGCTCCCGCATATGCAACCGATTTCTGTGGTTGGTACAAAAATAAACAATTGAACACATAATAACGTATAATAGTGGATTAGCCGAGATTCTTAATGCCGATGGATGCAAACTCAATTACTCATGAATTCCTAACATAATCGCCACATATTCTACTTAACAACCCTCATAATTCTAAATAAAAAGCCTATAATGATGTGCATTTCTGCCCGTCATCACACCCCCAAACTTAGAATCATGCCTTTCCTCAAACATGCTTTATACTCAAGAAATTCACAATTCACCCTCAGGCTTTCCTTTGCAATGACCAGCCTTTCAGAATATGATTTACTCATACCTCTAACCATGGCCGCAACACTCTCCACCATTTTGGCTACTTCTTCAAAAAGATCTTTTCTAAGCTTAAATCTGGCAAGCCTTTGCTCAAAAACTTTTTACTCATTCCTTTCAACTTTGCATTCAGCTTTTAAGAATGCGTTCGCTCAAAAAAATTCAAAGCTTTGCGGTTTTATTATCAGAATGCAGCGTTGAACCTAGTTACGCTCTTCGTTTTGGCTTGCCCCCATATGTGTCATGCGGACAGCCAACTTCGGTTGCGTGCCATATTTAACTCAACTCTTGTCTTGCTTAATTTGGCTGCGCCAGACAGAGGAGTTGCACTTATGCATTGGTTTTGGCTACTTACTTTTGTTTTGGCTTGCCCCCACGTGTGTCATGCAGACATTCAACTACGGGTAAGTGCCTTTCACAACTTAACTCTTATCAGCATGGGTTTCCCCATTGCACTGACAGTGGAGTTGTTATTCCCGAATTTTTTTTTGGAGGATAACATCGCAATGTAATGAACGCATTTATCCGGGATCGCTGCCACCCAAAAACTTAGAGGTTGGCAGCGCTCTAACCACAAAGCTAAAGACAAACTCAACAAGAATGCGGTAACAAATATTTAAACAGAGGTTTGCATGTAATAAAACTACTTTCAAATTTTGAAGAAACTATTAAAAGTAAGATGGGCCTTGCGATACTTAATTAGTGGATGTAGCAAATTATACGTACCATCATAGATGCATCGCAAAGGAAAGCAATTGGACAAAGAGAATTTCAAAAGGATAATGCCTAAAGAATAACAAGAAAAGAACCTTACGTAGACTAACGCTTGCGACCATGCTTTAGACTTCATGCAATCGAAGCCATGCGTTGAATGATGGGGAGGATTCTTCCGTTGCAGTTGCGCCCAAGGAGAATTATTGTCGCACCTACAAGGAGCAAATGCACCACATCCAAGAAAGCAACCGCACATCCAAAATAACAATAAAAATAAGCTAAACTAGAAAAGCAAGGTAAATATAGAGTAGAAGACGTCCCTGAAGAAATTGGAGTGATGTCACCGCAAGGAGTCTTCCATGCAGAAGATTGCTCTCAACTGCTTAGTTCAGGAAGCTCGCCCTGACCATTAGAACTTTCATAAATTGTTGGGCACATGTTGTCCACCATGTGCTTAGAATTATCTTCAGCTCATGCAACTGATTGCCCTTCTATCTTGGGTTCAATATTGGCTTTCGGCGCATCGCCTACACTTCAATATTGGTTGCAACTCAGTCGCATAAGCTACAATATTCCCAAGGTAAAAAGGTTGCCTGCGAAAACACAAAACTCAACAGACACTTAGCTACCAAGTCCCCAGCAACGGCGCCAAAAACTTGGTGACGAAAATTTAGTGCACGTAATATTGTGCGATGCATGTCTTAGGTTATGCGTTGATTCTCATGCGTTGATCTCATATGCAATGGCCATGCATTCTTGTCACAAGTTTTCTTGTGCTCTCGCCAAGTATAACGAGAATGCAAGTTTCTCGGGTGATCCGAGGTCGAACTCAGGGACTTGTAGCTAAATGGTATGCGGTGATGTGTATGTGGCGAATAAAATAAAAGAATGATGAGGGTGGTAAGCTATGCACTACTCCTACTCCTAACTAACAGACAAAGTAGTGGAAGTATGAATGAGAGGTAGACACACGGCAACTGTTGACGCGTAGTAAAATGCATGAAAAAATAGATAAAATGGTGAGGATGTCTTCATCGCAACCCTAAGCTGGACTGCAAGGGCAACCTCAACCAACGCAAACCTATGCGATCATGCTATACACACTCAACGCAAATGCACGTGATGTGTAATAGCAAATGGAACTTATTCCTAAGTCTCCATTCTTGCTTATGTGATCTTAATCTAGCTCTCTCAAGTCTTAAGTTCTTTCTTTAGACTCTCTCTCGAGTAGCTCTAAAGGGGTGATGGTCGCATGCATAAGACAAGGTAATCGCATAAGCCTGGCTGACGTAAGATTATTCTATCTCTAGTGAACACTTGCTTACAATACTTAATGCGACCAACCACTTACCCTCCCGGGCAGTTAGTTGTTGCTGATTTTACTCATAGACAAGCATTGTGTCCGCTTATAGACAAGCGTTGTTACAGCTTCACACTAAGCAAATAAGGTTTTCTCACAACACTCACGCAACGCACACGTCCCAGTGGTTTGCTACATGCTTCATATTTCTATGCCGCATGATTAAGTATGCAATACTCTAACAATCTTACTTAGTGATGCAATGAAAGTAAAGGATGCTAAGTAAATGAAGATGGAGATGGAGTCAAAGAAAAATATAGAAATGCATTGATCACAAAATGTATTAATTCCTTAAGCCAAAATGTAATACAATACAAGGAAAGAAGAGAAATGGAGGGCCAACTGCAAGCAATATCTTGCTTCCAGCAAATGTGTGTTAAGGCTGCCGGTGGTGCCATGGATGGGTGGTGGAGCAGACTCTCTCGAGCTCTAACTCTAGTGAAGGCTCCGGTTGTCACTCGGAATGATTGAAAGGGATGAAGAACACTCAAACTATCTTCTCACGCTTTGGTCTGGATCACAAGGATCAGCCCTAAGGCAAGGAGCCTTAGGTGAAAAACCTTGGATGGTTTGAAATTCTGCTCATCGGCTTTTATTTATAGAGCATGATCACCGATAGCATTTATGGACATGCTCTGAATCTAACACTCACGGCGTGATGGTCCTTTTCTGAATCTCTGCTGCTAATGGCGTGGTAGGTGAAATGTCAACATCATCTATTGATACTCCTGAGGTATGCGTTCATGTCGCATTCCACCAACCTTGCGGTCATCCCTCTATTATGGTTATTATTCTGTAGCCGCAATCTCTCTGTGATGACTGATAACGGGTAGAAATGTACATTATCATAGTGCTAAGTTCTTAAACAATGTTGGATTGCATTGATAAAATATGTTAATTTGCATCCATTAAGCATCAATTTCATAATATTGCGGTCGCATGCATTCAACACATTAGAATAGTTGATTTTTGTGCAGAATATGCATTAACGCAATGCAAGAATTGCGATCATAGGAAATCATTGGTCGAGCGCAACTTCACCGCAAGGTTTTGCGATGATTGTGTTTGCAAACATTCGCCTGAGAAGGATCACCACCACTTGGTCAGCGCAACATGGTGGGCGCATCTGGGTTAAAGGTTAATTAAGCGTGATGGGACAAAAAGCTTATGACAGTCAAATCCGAATTAAATTGACAGTCGATAACGGTCATAAAGTACATTCAACTTTTCGGTGACAATTATTCAACGTATCAGTCAGGAATTAAAGTCGTCCCATCTGTACAACCATGAGAAAGAAGCCGCCTTTCACCATGGATGCTCAATAAATACTAAGGGCAGCCTTCAGAAAAAGGGTTGACGAATTAATCAGTTCACGAGTTCAGCTATTTTTTGTTCTACAAGTTCGCAGTTTCTTTCATTTTAAGGCAGAGCAAGAGAAGAGTGGTGACGCCAGAGATCGCTCAGGGCAACTCGAGAGAGAACCTTGGGGCGAAGAAGCAGAGAGTGGGCCGACTCTCGCGAGAGCGAAATTATCTTTTGAGCACGAGTAGAAATCAGTGTAAAAGCTTGGGCAGCAAGAGATTGCTTCCAAGCCCTTTATTCTATAATTGCATTGTTATTTTGTACTTCATCTTCATATTTATACAATGGAAGTTCTATTTCTACATCTGTTCACTCTCTTAGCACGCATAAGTAGCTAAACTAGTCGAATGGGTTGAGGAAAACTAAGTTAACACTTCCTAGGATGTGTGTCAAGGTTGTCGGTGGTGCCATGGATGGGTGGTGGAGCAGACTTTCTCGAGCTCTAACTCCAGTGAAGGCTCCGGTCGTCACTCAGAATGATTGAAGGGGATGAAGAACTCTCAAGCTATCTTCTCAAGCTTTGGTCTAGATCACAAGGATCCGCCCTAAGGCGGGGAGCCTCAAGTGAATAACCTTGGATGGTTTGAAATTCTGCTCATCGGCTTCTATTTATAAAGCTTGATCGCCGACAACATTTATGGACCTACTCTAAATCTGACACTAGCGATGCGATGGTCCTTTTCTAAATCTCTGCTGCTAACAGCGTGGTAGGTGAAATGTCAACATCATCTATTGATACTTGATAACTTGTAGAAATACAAATTATTTATGCTGTTTTATTTAGATATTGCGGCAAAAAGAAGGGAAAGTTGCATCGATAGTATAAGAATTGGCTGAGAAATACGAAAATTATAAAATGTCGTGAACGCATCCACTAACCCCATTGCGATGGCGAAATAGAATGTTCTAGTCTCTGTTTTGCAGGAAATAGGTCACCACATGCGTTAATGGCTCAAAGACAAAATGTACAACGCATCTACATCGCATGCGCTAATCGATCAAGAACGAAGAAATGATCAATGCAATGACGGCGCATGTGACGATCGATCATGAACTCTAGCGATCAACACATTTTAACCGCATGCGATAATCAAAACAACAACACCACATGCAGCGGTCGATCGAAGATGTGAAGAGCAACGCATTCGTGGAAGATTATGACAAGTGTACAGCTTTTTGTTGTACAATTCTGACAGATTGATCATGGAGCAGAGAGGAATTTTCCATTATGCCATACAGGAATTATCAGACTTAATCAGTGGGACCACCAATTCAAATAGCCAAGGTCTTGTCTATAAATAGCTTCCTTGAATTCGTTGCAAAGGAGGCTGGTCTGAAGAGACTTTACAGAGAAAATCTGGGAGAACGACGAGACAAGGCTGAAAAGTGAGTCTCCGAGCAAGGAATTCTTCCGATTCTCGAAGTTAAAGCTCTGTACAAGAGGTCACTTCCTACTAGGAAAGCAAGCCTGAAAAGGAAGCTTTCCTCTCCACTTCAACCAAACGTCAGCAAGCAAAAAGTCTCCGATCGGGATCTGTGTCAAGACGTGACACGCTTTCCGTATTTGTTTCTATTCTTTCAATTCATCTTCTGTGTTCATCTTCTTTAATCCTTCATTCACAATCATATATAAAACGCTTATCTTTAGAATTAAATGCTTTTATCGTCATCATTATCATCTCTCTGTCCCTTTCCATACATTTATCATCCATTTTCTCCATGATGTGTTCTAAATCCCCTGGGTAAAAAGGAAGAATTAAGCGAGTGAGTTAATCTGTGTTAAGGTATCGACTAAGTTTAGCTAAAGCATGCTCGACAGCATCTTCACTTGTGAGAGCAGAAGTGAAGATGTTATTCCGCCTATCGAGAGAGGGTTGGAAGAATGCGTTAACTAAACCGAGAAGTATTTCTAGAGATGGAAACAACCTTGCATTCATTACGTTTATCTCTGTTTCATCATAGACGTATGGGAACACGACCGATCACTGAAAGGTGTAAGCCAAGGGAAAGCGGAACCTTAGTTGTGTCCTTAACGAGATTGACAAACTTGTGATATTCTTACTCTCTACTCATTCTCTTTCTGCCTCATTTACAAGATTTGCAATCACATTCATTAGATTCTTTTGTACAACTTCATAGCCAGTTCTCAACCTTGTATCATAGTAGTTTAGACATTTATTGTATCAACGCATTTTATTTTATCAACGCATTTTACTTTCAACACAATTTACATTTCCGCATAAACCAAATTCTTTATTCTTTATTATAACCAGTCACATATACCACATTAGTATCACATCTAACGACAACAATCCCCATGTTCAACCTCGAATCATTCTGATAAAATTGCGTTGGAATTATACTTGGTCTCAACGCAAGGAAACTTGTGACACGTACTACATCATCACATACTACGAAGCATATTATCATCAACGCATACACTTAGAACGTAGTATCACAAAATATCTTTATCGAAAAATACTTGAGCGCATAGCACATCATTACATTCATTCATCAACACAATAGATAAAGATAGATCCATTTTTACCGTTACAAGTTTATGGCAACATGAGCTTGTATCATTCATTCTTCCATCAGTATTGTGCATAAGCGATGCAATAACATAGCAACACAACAACATATCCATATTTATATCCTCACAAGTTTATGGTGTCGTTGCCGGGGGTTGGTAACGGTTAGTGTTGAATACTTTGTGGTATTTTGTAGGATAGATCTCTGCTGTACTGTCTGTTCATCACGAAGAGCAGGCTGACGGTTTATGAGTACTGAAATTGATCCAGAATTGAAAGCTGACCCAGAGATCAAGCGTACTTTTCGTGCAAGGGCACGCCAAAACTGAATTAGGCGAAGAAGAGAACATATTGGCTAATAATGAGAGGCCCGAAGGAAATCAAGGGGCGAATCGGCCAGCACAAGATCCCGTTTTTCTTGCTGCATACCGCAACATCCCTATGAGGAACTATGCAGCACCGAATTTATACGACTTCTCGCCCGGTATTTCAAGACCAATGGTTGAGGAGAATGCACGTTTTGAAATTAAGTCGGTCATGCTTCAGATGATCCAAAATGTGGGACAGTTTGAAGGGATGCAAGGTGAAGACCCGCATGCTCATTTGACCAGCTTCGTAGAAATGTGCAACACATTCTTTATACCTGGTGTGACTTCTGAAGGAATTAGACTGTACCTCTTCCCATACACACTGAGGGATGAGGCAAAGAGGTGGGCTCATTCGTTGGAGCCAAACGAAATCATTTCATGGGACCAGTTGGTGGAGCGGTTCATGAAGAAATTCTTCCCTCCAGCCATCAACGCAAGGAGACGGAGGGATGTGCTGAATTTCGAGCAGATGGAAAATTAGACTCTAAGCACCGCTTGGGTGCGTTTCAGAAGATTGGTAAAGAATTGTCCGCATATCGGGATTCCCAATTGCGTTATAATGGAGACCTTTATAATGGCTTGAACAGATCAACACAAGTTGTTGCTGACGCCTCCGCAGCGGGAGGATTTATGGATAAGACATACATTGAAGCCAAGGACATCCTTGATCGCATTTCGCGAAACACGGATGATTGGGTGGACGACGGGTATGGGGGAAGAGGCCCCGAGAGAAGAACTGAAAATGCCATTGTACCAGCGGATACAATGACAACCATGGCCGCACAAATAGCCGCAATGACCAAGGTACCCTCTCTCAAGGTGCAGGGCAACCTAATGCACTGGCACAAGTGGCAGCAATCAGCTGTGTACAATGCGGAAGGGGTCATGCTGCAGAGATGTGCCCATCAAACTCGCAATCAGTGTTTTCCATCCAAAGCAACCCTTACAGCAACACTTACAATCTAGGTTGGCGGAATCACCCTAACTTCGGTTGGGGAGGTAACAATGACCAAGGAGGCCAGAGGAATCATCAGAACAATAATTCAGGGAATTGAGGAAATCCTCCATCTTTTCATCAAAATCAGAATCAGAGTCATCAACGACAACCGCATAACCAACCTTCCACATCAAACATCTCTACACAATCATCATCCTTGGAAGCCCTGCTAAAACAATACATTAAGAAAAATGATGCAGTCATGCAGTCGCAGGCGTCTTCGATAAGGAACTTGGAGGTCCAAGTAGGGCAATTGACAGCCGAGCTTCACAATCGAACACCAAGAACGCTGCCAAGTAATTCAGAAGCCCCGAGATCTCATGGGAAGGAACAATGTCCTTGATGACATTGTGTAGGCAAGTCTGACCGCCTGCAGGGATGCAGATTACGATAATCTTGAGGAATTTGTCTTTCAATCAGCATCCCTAACATCTATCTTTAATCGATTTCTCTATCGCTTTCCTTTACCAGTTTCTTCATTGCGTTATTTACTGCTTTCTTGAGATAGTCTTTACTGCTTTCCGAAATTAATTTTACTTTAATTCAAGTTGCATTAATTTTCTGCATAGTTCAATTTGTTTACTCTTCTACCTTAGCTTTGCGTTGTTCCAAATTGCTGTGAATGATTGAATAAAAAGAAAATGAACACCGCAAAGTCTTATTAACTTGTGTTGTTGATGAAACAAAAATATAAAAAAAATAAAAATAAATAAATAATATATATATATATAATAAATATCTGGTACGCATTGCGATGACGG
This sequence comes from Benincasa hispida, assembly GCF_027475165.1. NCBI lineage: Eukaryota > Viridiplantae > Streptophyta > Magnoliopsida > Cucurbitales > Cucurbitaceae > Benincasa > Benincasa hispida. The sequence continues at coordinate 59,410,659 of NC_143485.1, forward strand.
GTGTGTCTTGCGCTGATAAGATACACTTTGCGTCCATCTTTCTCAAATGCATTGCGCTGAGGGGCATGTTGCGCGCGTATGTATTTTGCGCCCGTCCTTAGCAAAAACACACTATGTCGAGGTACCGTTGCGCTAGTAGAAATATTGTGCGCCCATCCTCCAGAAATGTGCTGAGTTGAGGGGTATGTTGCACTAATGCATGTGTTGTTGCCCATCCTCCGCAAATATGCATTTGCGGTAATGGATGCATTACGTTAATCTTTAACTTTGCGCCCGTCCGAATAAAATACAAAAGAAAAAATCTTTTTGCGGAGAGAGTAGTCTATTTGTTTAAGCTTCCAAGGAAATGATGACTTAGCAGACGAAAGGACGTCCTTTTCTGCTATGTCATAAATGCGAGGAGCGCGGCGGGCAGGCTTTTTGAGAATCTCGAAGCCTGCCACACGGAGTTTATGTTGGGCCCATCAAGGCCCAACCTATAAATTCCCCCCTCCTTCATCTGAGGAAGTTTATTTGAGTCTTTAGCTAAAAGAAAACCCTAAGAAATTCTCTGCATACCAAACCTTCAAAATTTCCTTCCTTAAACCAAAAAAATTTTCCAACTCTTCCACTCACTGAAACCATGGCCGAGCAATCCTTACATTTATCTTCCCTACCTTCATCATCTTCCCTAGCCCCTGTCACTGCACGGGAGGCGGCATTCCTCTCTACCAGCCACCGCCTCGCCACCCAGCCCAAGCCTATTCAAAGAATCGTCGAAAAACCGCGGCGAAAACCCTCTGTAGACAAACCACTCCCGATCCGAGAGGGGCCGAGCACGGAGAGTACCCCACTTCCATTACCGTCATCGAAAAGTGAGAAGAAAATAAGAGATGACAAAGAAGTATTTGGGAGCATCTTAAGAGAGGGGGTGCTACCCAAAGCTGGAGTTGTGAATCAGCCCCTGCCTTCGAAGGAGAAGATGGCAAAAGCCTCATGGAGAAGCACCCTGGCTGTTATGGATCCTAAGGAGACTGTTCCAACAAACTCCTATGAGGGACCCATCAGGGGGTCGTTTTGGAGGAGGTGGGAGCGAAGAAACTGCCAGAAACGACTGAAGGGAAGAAGAAAAGAAAAGGCAAGGAGGAACAGGTAGAAAAAGATGAAGAGGTCCGACCAAATAAGGAGGAGAAAGAAAAGAAGTCGAGTGAAAAGAGGCAGCGCAGGCGAGAAGAAAAGCGCGAAGAAAAGAGAAAGAGGGCAGAAAGCCCAGATGTCGATGGAGAATCCACCACCGCAAGGGTGGAAGAGGGGGTGTCACCGCAAGAAAAAGAATCAGCGCAACCTCAAGTGTCATCAACACATATCAGGACGGTTGCGACTGAAGACAAAGAAGATCCAAACATTACCCCTCTAATGCTGTGTCGCAAAGAGAATGTGCCGCAAGGGTCAACAAGTGACCCATAATTTTTACAACGCATAGCAAAGGAGAAAGAGAAGAGAAAAAGAGAAGAAGAGGAGAAACAAGAAAAGATGTTATGAGCGTGCCAAATCATCACATCAGGCAATCTGGCAAGAAAACTCCACGATGAGAAGGTGCAATGTAACAACACAATATCCGCAGAAGAAGAAAGAAGAAGGTTCGAGGATGAGCAGTGCATATTGCTTGCCTTGAAATAGTTTGAAAAAGAGATGAGAGAAGACGAAGAAGAAGAAAAGAAGAAAAAAGAGGAGAAGGAAAAACGGCACAAGGCCAATGTGCAGCACATAAGAGAGAATAAAAGAAAAGAAGTTGCGGAGTGGAAAAGGGAACAAGAAGATCAGTGCAAGGAATGGGAACGCAAACAAAGACAATAGTCCCACCTTGCGTTGGCTTAAGATAAGGGCAAAACAAAAGTTGGAAGCAGCGAGCTTGCGTCTAAGAGGCGCTCATCAACAAAGAAGGAAAATGATGACATGATGATGGAGATGGGTTTCTTTCCTATGTCAATGCCATTACCAGATTTGATTACAAGTGTTGTGCTGGAGCATGGGTGGGAGACTTTCTGCCAATGCCCATCCATCATAATTCCTATGGTAGTGAGGGCCTTTTACCATGGCGAACTCCATGACACCAAAGATGTAGTGATCATGAAAGGGTGGAGAGTGTCATTCAACACAAGGGACATCAACGAATTATATAAGATGAAGGGCATCACGGATGCACTGGGTAACAAAATAATTGATGATCCCGATGAAGTACATATGGAGGATGCGTTGAGAGTATTAACACAACCGAGCACTCAGTGGTCGGTATCTTTGAAAGGCATTAAGACCCTTGCATCCAACAAACTACTTCCTGAGGCGCGTCTTTGGGTTTACTTGGTGAAACGGCGACTCATCCCAACATCGCATGATAAAAGGGTTTCAAGGGATCGAGTGATGGCCACATATTGTATAGCGCGTGGCATTTCGATTGACGTAGGCCAGCTGATTGTGAAGCAAATTCGAGGCTTTGTAGGCCATGTGAGAGGCCAATACTTCTTTCCATGGACGATTTCGAGCTTATGCCAGAAATCCACGATCTCATTCATGCGAAGATCTTGAGAATGCTTTTCAAGGACTCTCCTCACTGCCCCAAGCTTCCACCCAAACGACCCCTCATTGATTTGAATGCGCCGCAATAGCCCAAGCCAAAGAAGCAGCGCAAAAATGAGAAGGGGAAGGAAAAGTCCAAGACCAATCAAGACAAGACCAAATACCCTTAGACCCCTAACCTTTAATCATTCGCCCTCCAAGCCCTCCAATGGAACCCTTTCCCCCCCTTCTGGAACACTTTACCAATCTTCTTCTTGCTCCCGATTCAACCACCACATCCCCAGCAACATTTTCCCCCCATCCATCACCACCACATTTTTCTCCTCCACCGCCGCATGTTGACGACCCACACGATTTGGGAGAAGGAACTTCTGCTCAACCTCAAACCGTTGCTGGTGAAACATCGCAGGCGCACCCCACCATCGTAACCCTTGCTGCTGAACTAGCAGAGATGCGGTCCCTTCTCTTTCAATAACAAATCTTCTTCTGCTAGAAAATAACGGAGCTACAAGAGAGCAACACAGAGTTACAATGCAGTCGTGCGATGATGCGGCAGATGATGATTAATATTCAACGCAATATCTTCACCATCCACTTGAATCAAAGACAGATCGGAGCGCAACCATGAATACTTCAACTTCTTGACAACATATTTACATGGTCCCATGGTGCCTCCTCATCTACAGCAACCTCTACATTTTGAAGAAGCGCATCAAATTCCTCCGCAAAATCCTCCTCCAGAGCCCTCGCTGCAACTCTAAATTTGAAGGTATGCCACCTTCTCCGCAATTCTGCAATTTTTCGTTTGTGGCCATTCTTTCTTTCGTTCATTAATTTTTTTTTTTATGTATAGAATCTATACCTTGATTTTTTGTACATGCTTAAATTTTGTGTTGTAATGATTGTAATTCTTTGTATACTTAGTTAAATTTTTTACAACCGAGTAATGGTTCTTTCCATATGCGTTAGCCTCTTTACTTATCATCCTTTGTCAATTATTGCATTAATTCGTGTCTTTTATTTTATGTTGTTAATTGTGCTGCCATGATGAGCAATATGCATACCCTTAGCAATATTTCTTATACTTTGTACTTTCTGACTAATACTTAGATAATTCATCGCAATAGCTCTGCTTTACCTTTTCTATTTCAAGACTTTGATCAAACTTTCTTTTCAAAACTTTGACTAATTTTTTTGTCCTTTCTATCCAAAACAACGCAATGAGGACCTTGCGCATCTCTAAATTTGAGGGTGGGAAAGGTCTGAGCAGATGCGATCAAGAGGATGTGGTCATTATCAGGCAAATGTCAGCATAAAGGAAAAATCCCAACCTGATAAGAGTTAAGTCGTGAAAGGAACCTACTCATAGTTTGATGTTCGCATGTCACCCATGGGAGCAAGCCAGAACGAAGGTAGGTTTCCAGGATCGACACAATATGAAAAGAAAAAAAGAGAGAAAATAAGAATAAAAGAGACAACTCCTCTGACCAACAAAAGTAAAACTTGGCTGAGGATCAAGAGTTGAAGTTGAGATTGGTACACAACCGTAGTTGGATGCTCGCATGACACCCATGGGAGCAAGCCAAAACGAAGGATGTAACCATGATCAACAGTCTCTAATAAGATAACGCAAACCAGGCCACCGCATAAAGACGCACCTAGTTGTTTTTGCAAGAAGAGGTAAACATTCTTCTCAAAACAAGAAGGGAATTTTTGAGTAGAGGTCTATTGTAGATGAGAATAAAGTAGAGCATGCGATGAAATGTTAAAGGATAGAAGGAATTTGCATTGTTGAGAAATTTTGTAGAGGTGGAGCATTCGGAGCAGCCAATCGACGCAAAGTTAAGATAGGAATTGAGCAGAATTTCCTTAGTTGAAGATATGCTTGAGGACAAGCATGTATCTAAATTTAAGGACAAGCAACACAACAACATATCCATATTTATATCCTTACAAGTTTATGGCACCATTGCCGGGGATTGGTAGGTGAAATGTCAACATCATCTATTCATACTCCCGAGATATGTGTTCATGTCCCATTCCACCAACCTTGCGGTCATCCCTCTATTATGGTTATTATTCTGTAGCCGCAATCTCTCTGCGATGACTGCATTTTCTTGACTGTCGCAACTTCTATACGATGGATGCATGTGGTCGATGGCTGCAACATCCATGCGATGGATGCATGATGTAGATGGGTGCAACATCCATGCGTCAAGCATATGCGATCACGCATGCGATCATCTCTATGATAGCCTGGCTCCCGCGTATGCGATCGATTTCTACGATTGCTACAAAAATAAATAATTGAATGCATAATAACGCATAATAGTGGGTTAGTCGAGATTCTTAATGCCGATGGACGAAAACTCATTTTCTCATGAATTCCTAAAATAATCGTCGCATATTCTACTTAACAACCCTCATAATTCTAAATAAAAGACCTATAATGACGTGGATATCTGCCTGTCATCAGTTGCACATGTAAGTTTTCCTAGTAAAACACAAGTATAAATCTCACTAGGTTTCCTGGTAAGTCCAGGGTCAAACACAAGGACTACTGAGTTACTATGTGACAGTAAAATTGATTCCTTTGCAGTGGCAAAAACAAATAAGTTGGTTGGAGTTTTGTTTAAGTATAAATCCTATATGACGGGTGCGAGTAAAGAGTTGATGAAATCGAGAATACAATGAGTATGCGATGAACGAGTTGAGAAGGGATTTAGCTAACACTTCCTAAGATTGTGTACAAGTTATACGATCATGCTACACACACACAACAACATGTCATCTCTCAATGCAAATGCCATAGTTTCTATTTCTAGGACACGTGCGATGTATACGATAATGTCGATAGGACTTATGTCTAAGCCTCTATTCTTGTCTATGCGATGATGAATGATACACATATACACAAGGTGACCGCATATTATCATATCCTATTTCTAAGGTGCATGTGATGCGTAATAGCAAATAGAACTTATGTCTAAGTTTCTATCTCTTACTTATGCGATTCTAATCTGAATCACTCAAGCCTAAATTCTAACTTGACTCTCTCAAGTCTAGGTTCTTTCTTTAGACTACCCTCTCAAGTATCTCTAAAGGGTGAATGATGCATACATAAGACAAGATGATCGCATAAAGTGAAGATCTTAGGTCATGCTAACTATACTTATCAACCCATTCGAAAATTTAGCTACTCATGCGAAATGTGAAGAGATTGAACAGATGTTGAGATGAGAATTCCATTTTCTATAAATAAAGTCAGAATACAAAACAACAATGGAAAGTAAGGATAAGAAGCCCGGTAGCAATGTCTTGCTTCCCGTGGCTTTTACATTGTCATTTTACTCCAACTTTTCCCAGAAGAATATCCTTACTTTCACAAGCTTCGGGGCCCTCTCCGTTTATAGTGCTTTCCGGCAGTCCTTCGAGCTATCCAAGAATGATCTCTCGGCGTCTTCTTCTCTTCGCTCGCCTCTGCCTTCTAAGTATAAGAATAACTACAGAGTAACGGTTATCTATTTTGTGTATGATCTATCTTCTATATGTGGCGAACTCTTTAACGATGGTGGCCTTCAGTATTTATAGAGCACAAGATGAAGAAGCTTTTCTTTATAATGATTGCAATGATGGAAGGTCATTAAATCTTTTGTCTGATGCGTCGATTAATGGTCACCAAAAAGTTGAATGTACTTGCTACAGTGTGCCATTAACTGTTTGTCAACTAAATGTAGATTCTACTGTCATCAGCTTTCCATCCCATCATGATTTATTAAGCTTTCACCTTGATGCGTCATCTTTATGCGACCACCTTCTTGAGCAACTTCTCGCGAGCGCATACGTCGCATGACTTTGCGATCGCAATCTTTCAATGCACGCGGACGCCTAATTCCTTGGATCGCAATTTCCTTTGTGCCAACACATTTTTCTTGCACAAAATGAGTAAATTAGCTACTTTTATGTGATGGGCGCATGCAATCTCAATCTTCTTAGTTTAATGCTTTTGGACATGATGTTGTATATTTTTACCGTCGCATTCCCTCATTGTTTTACTTATTTGCGCTGAAATAACATGCATTTCTACCCGTTATTAATATTAAAGGAGAATCGGTAGTGGTATTGATAGACTGTGAATCGACACATAACTTCATATCAGAGGGTTCAGCGAATCACCAGCAGTTGAACATCACAACCACGACAAGTTACGGAGTAGTTTTGGGATCGGGACTTGCTCTACGAGGCAAGTGAGTATGCCAAAATGTGGAAATGAGGCTGGGTGACTGGAAAAATGTGTGACAGTTTCATTCCATTGAAGTTGGAAGGTGTTGATGTGATTTTAGGGATGCAATGGCTACACTCTTTGGGGAAACAGAGGTCGATTAGCAGAACCTAACAATATCATTTGTTCGTGAGGGACAGAAGATTACTCTGCAAGAGAATCCAAGTTAGATAGAGGCCGAGATTAGTCTGAAATGTACGATGAGGATATGGGATGGGGCTTTGCGAGAACTTCAAAAGCATTGGAGGATGACTTAAGAGAAAATGAAGAAGATTGTCAAAGAGGTAGCTGAACAAATAGAACTTTACCTTGAGGACAAGGTAAAAGTGGAGGGCGGAGGTAATGATAGGACCCCAATTATGTGGCAATATCAAAATAAAAAGTATAAAAGAGAAAAAGGAAAGTCGGTGGTTGAATCGATTAAGAGTTATTGTCAAGGTTGTTGAGAGAAGTGGAGGATTAAAAAGAAGGAAGAAAACAAAAGGGAGGGGGGTGAATTCTGAGTATCAGGAGTGAAGGAGAGGAGCTCTCGAGAGTGGGAGTTCGGAAGACGCTGTTGTGAAGAAGCCATCGCAGTGTGCCGCTCATCGTCTACTTCCACTAGACGATCGTGTAGTAAAGCTCAACGATCGTGTAGCATTTGGTAGGCAATCGTCTAGCAAAAGGTAGGCGATCGTATAGATATTGGTAAGCGGTCGTGTAATAGATTGTACGCGTTCATGTAGGAGTTGGTGAGTGATCGAAGAGTATTTTGTAAGCGATCGTTTCGTAATAGTGAGCGATCGTGTAGAACTTGTAAACGATCGTTTAGCATTTGGTAAGCGATTGAGTAACAATTGTAAGTGACCTATTAATCTTGTTTGATTCCTATCGTCTAATAAAGAAGTTGTTCATTGTTTAACTGCTTTTCCAGAAGGGTGTACCAACCTATTATGTTAATAAAGAATTCCAAGAATCAATTTCCTAACAAAATGTTCATTATCTCAAAAGGTAATATAGTATGTTCTGCAAATCTAGAGAATAACTTATACGTGTTAAAACCAACTGAGGTAAAAGCCGTTTTAAATATAGAGATGTTTAAAACAGCTGAAACTCATCATAAGAAAGGAAAATCTCTCTAAATGCCTACCTTTGGCACCTAAGACTAGGTCACATTAATCTTAATAGGATTAGGAGATTGGTTAAAAGTGGACTTCTAAACCAGTTAGAAGATAGCCCTTTACCGCTATGTGAATCTTGTCTCAAAGGTAAGATGACCAAAAGATCTTTTACTGAAAAATTTCTTAGAGCCAAATAACCCTTAAAGCTAGTATATTCAGACCTTTGTGGTCCGATGAATGTTAAAGCGAGAGGAGGGTATGAATATTTCATCAGCTTCATCGATGATTATTCAAGGTATGGCTATTTTTACCTAATACATCATAAGTCCGATACACTTGAAAAGTTCAAGGAATATAAGGTAGAGATTGAGAACCAATTAGGTAAAAAGATTAAAACACTTCGATCAGATTGAGATAGTGAGTACATGGACTTAAAATTCCAAGATTATTTGATAGAACATGAAATTCAGTCACAACTCACAGCATCTAGCACACCTCAACAAAATGGTGTTGCAGAAAGGAGAAATAGAACCCTATTGGACATGGTTCGTTCTATGATGAGTTATGCTCAGTTGCCAAGTTCCTTTTGGGGTTATGTAGTAGAGACTGCGGTGTAAATATTCAACATGATTCCCTTGAAAAGTGTTTCAGAAACACCATATGAGTTATGGAGATGACGTAAAGGTAGTTTACGTCACTTCAGGATTTGAGGATACCCAACACATGTGTTGGTGCCAAATCCAAAGGAGCTGGAACGTCGTTCAAAGGTATGTCTATTTGTAGGCTACCCCAAAGAGACAAAAGGTGATTTCTTTTATGATCCTCAGGAAGATAAGGTATTTGTGTCGACAAATGCAACATTCCTAGAGGAAGACCACATTAAAAATCATCAACCTCGCAATAAGCTAATACTAAGTGAGATAACTAGAGAAACTACAGATAGATCAATAAAAGTTGTTGATCGAGCAGGTCATTCAACAAAAGTTGTTAATGGAATTGGTACTTCACATTCTTCTCAATGATGCGTGGAAAATGGAGTAAATAAATATGCGTTCATCTTATGATATGCGTTCATCTTATGATATACGTTCGTTCTCCATGTGTCGCTGGTCATGCGTTGGACTAAGGGATATGCAATATGCGTCTAAGAATCTATGCGAAGACCATGTGTTCCTACCACAAGTTTTCTTGCTCTCTCGCCAAGTATAACAAGATCACAAGTTTCTCGGGGTGATCCGAGGTTGAACTCAGGGACTTGTAGCTAAATGTTGTGAAGTGATGTGTTTGCGGCGAAGAATAAAAGAATAATGAAGTTTAAGGGTTATGCACTACTCCTACTCCTAACTAAACAGATTAAGCAATGGAAGTATGACTATGAGAGTTGGTAGGGACACGACAACTATTAACGCGTAATAAGATACATGAAAAAATAGATAAAATGGTTCAGGAGATGACTTCACCGCATCAATAAGCTTGATCGCAAGGGTAACCCCAGCCAGCACAAGTTATGCGATCATGCTATACACAATTGTAGATGCATGTAATACATATGTGATAGTGTCGATATGACTTATGTCTAGGTCTCTATTCTTGCTCATGCGATCTAACACATAAACAAGGTGACTGCATACCACCATATCCTACTTCTGGGCGCATGCAATGTGAACGCATACTATCATTTCCTATCTATAGAGTGCATGCGATGTGTTAATAGCAATAGAACTTATCTACTCTTGCTTATGTGATCCAATCTGACTCTCTCAAGCCTAGATTTAGTCTTTAGACTACTCTCTCAAGTATGTCCAAATGATGAATGATGCACTCATAAGACAAGATAATCACATAAAGCATGGTTGACATAAGATTATTCTTATCTCTAGGAACACTACTTACTTTGCTCAGTGAGTTCCACTACTTACCCTCTCAGGCAGTTAGTCACCGCTGATCAGCTCATAGACAAGCATTGCGACCGCTCATAGACAAGCAATGCTACAGCCTCACACAGCAAAGAGGATTTACTCACTATACTCGCGCAACGCACACCTCTCGGTGGTTTGCTACATGCTTCATATGTCTATGTCGCATGATTAAGTATGCGATACTCTAGCAATCTTACTTAGTCGTTGCAATGAAAGCAAAGGATGATAAAGAGGAAGTAAATGAAGATGGAGTCGAAGGAAATAACGAGATGCATCGATTACACAATGTATTGATGTCTTAAGCCAAAATGTAATACAATACAGAGATAGAAGAGAGATGGAAGGCCAGATGTAGGCAATATCTTGCTTCCATCAGATGTGTGTCAAGGCCCCGGTGATGCCATGAATGGGTGGTGGAGTAGTCTCTCTCAAGATCTATCTCCGGCGAATCTCCGGGTGTCACTCGGAATGATTGGAGGAATGTAGAACCCTCAAAGAATGTCTTCTCACGCTTTCTTTTGTGATCATAAGGATCTGCCTTAAGGAAGAAGCTCGGATGATTTGAAGTTGGGCTCTAAGGCTCTATTTATAGAGCTCAATCGCCGACAACATTAATGGTCCTGCTCTGAATTTCTATTATTAATGGCGTGATGGACCTGCTCTGAATCTCTACTACTAACGGCATGGTAGGTGAAATGTTAACATCATCTTTTGATACTCCCAAGGTATGCATTCATGCTTGGTTTCCGAAGTACCATTGCATTCGACCGCCCTTGCGTTCATCCCTCTATTATGGTTATTACTCTGTAGCCGCAACCTCAATGCGATGGACGTATGCGGTTAATGGCCGCAACATCCATGCGACGAACGTATGCGATCGCCTTTGCGATTGTGGGATTCACCGCATGCGATCGTTCCTGCGATAGCTAAAAAAATAGACACCTGGACGCAGAATAACGCATAATATTGGGTTAGCCAAGATTTTCATTGCTAATCGACGCAAGCTCACTTTTCACATGAATTCTTAGTATAATCACTGCATATTCTACTTGTCAGTCCTCATAATTCTAAATAAAAGGCTTATAATAACTTATATTTCTACCAGTTATCACTCAAGAGTTGAGAATACCTCGATGTAATGGAAGGGTTGTGCAACAGCCTAACTAGTACATGGGTTTAACTGAAACTCAGGTCATCGTACTTGATGGTGGCTTAGAGGATCCATTGACTTTTAAAGAAGCAATAGTTGATGTGGATAAAGTAGAATTTCTGGTTCTATATGTTGATGATATTCTACTAATTGGGAATGGAGAATAATTTCTAGCTGACATTAAGACGTGGCTACCCACACAATTCCAAATGAAGGATTTGAGAGAAGCACAATATGTTCTTGGGATCTGAATTGTTCGAAACCGCAAGAACAAAATGATAGCCTTGTTTCAGGCATCTTATACAGACAAGATGTTGTCTCGATATAAAATACAAAATTCTAAGAAAGGCATGTTACCTTTCAGGCATGGAATTCATCTGTCTAAGAAACAATGTCCTAAGACACCTCAAGTGAGGTTATGAGAACGAATTTCATATGCATCAGCGATAGGGAGTTTAATGTATGCCATGTTATGTACTCATCCCGACATATGCTATGCAGTTGGAATTGTCAGCAAATATCAGTCCAGTCCTGGATATGATCATTGGACTGCTGTTAGAAACATCCTCAAGTATCTTCGGAGAATGAGAGACTATATGCTCGTGTATGGTGCTAAGGATCTGACCCTTACTGAATACACTGATTCTAACTTTCAGATCGATATAGATTCTAAGAAATCTACTTTGAGGCTAGTATTCACGGAGGAGCTATAATGTTGAGGAGTATTAAGCAAAGTTGTATTGCTGATTCCACCATGGAAGCTGAGTATTTACACCAAAGAGAAGTGATTGTCACGCAAATTGCCTCTGAAGACAACTTGGCTGGTCCATTTACAAAGGCCTTCTCGACTAAAGTGTTATTGATGTTTATTCAATAAAACTGTTATTGAATATGTGAATTGTACTTGTAAAGTCTAAATCCAATAAACTAAAGATACATGACTATTATTTAACTACATGAACTTTATGTGGAGACATAAGAGTGGATCAAGTTCAGTAAACAGCCAAAACGGTCTATAGTATACGAATAAGACTGGGTACCTTATTTTGGTAATATTATTGGATGTGGCCCACTCTGTAGTTGTTACAATTTGTTGTAAAGTGCTACAAATGAAGTGATCCTGATTCGTTCATCTATTGACATGAGGAGTGGGGGCGTCCTACGCAATGAGTTTGCATAAGATCGGATCAAGAATTAATTCACTCTTACTTTATAACATTGTTTAAGATTGACGATTTGAAAGCGATGACCTAGGTAACTTGACCTTAATCCTGAGCTAACTATGAACTTCTGTTTATTTGGGATTATCCTTAAAAATGCATGGGTGAGGGTTGACTCAACAGCACTGACTCAATGAGCCTCCCATTTCAAGGGTAAGACCGGGTAGATAGCTGGGGACATAGGGTGCAAGATGGAATTCACTCCTATTGCAAGATGGAATTCACTCCTACCCGCTTTTAGGGATAATAGAGAGGTTGTTCCCTTAAATATTGACTCCGGGACTTGAATAAGGGGCCCCACCCTCTCATTGGCCTAAGAGGGACTCGATTTAGTGATTGGATCACAAAAAAAAATTTTATTAGAGGATCAGTGGGACTTAAGGAGCAAGATGTAATCTCAGGGGTAAAACAGCTTTTGACCCCAGCCGTTATTACGAACAACCTGTGAAGGGTTAACTTACTAATCATGGTTATATTGAGTGGACATAATATATCTATAGTGAGGGGAGTGCAACTACTAGGCTTTAATGGAATGATCTGATAGTTAACGAATGGTGGTTAATTAGGTTAAATAATTTAGTCGGTTAATCGCGAATCGTTGGAGCCCATGATCTGTAGGTCCATGAGGTCCCCCTACTAGCTCATATCGGATTAAACCTTAGAACAATGTGACAAACGAATTTGAAGTGTTCAAATTCGGTTTTTGGAACAAAGCGTTAAATATATACAATATATTTAACCTAATGTTTAATTGTGAATTAAACATAAAGAGAAAGAAAATAAGAGATATTTAAATAAGATTTAAATATCAAGATTATGAATAGGGATTCATATAAATTGGGATAAGTGTTGGATTTAATATTAAATTTTTTAATTAATTATTTAATATTAATTTAATTTTTAAAATTGATTATTAGAATTAATTTTGAAATTAAATGGATTTGGTCAAAATTGTATTATAAGTCAATTTGTTAACTAGATAAAAAAATGTAATGGAAATCAAATTATTGACTTTTGATTTTTGAAAGTCAAAAAGTCAATTTTTTTTACTTTGGGCTTTAAGAGTCAAACTTTGATTAAGTTAGTGGAAATATCCAACATTTGTGAGTGGGAAATACCAACTTTTGCATGGCTAAGTGTTGTCTTCATTTGAAGACACTTGTCCCACTAAATCCCACCTTTTGAGTAAGCGGATTCTTGAGTGTCAAATTCTCATCAAACTCAAAGTTGTATGTTTGCATGTAATGGTCTTTAGAAGGAGTGTTTAATGCTTTTGATGACCTCTTGGCCATAATGGGTTTAGATGACATTATGTGATAATCTCATCCCTTTTTCTCTTAAAGCTTTAGCTTTTTCCTCTCCAAATTAGTCACTCACCAGAGTCCGCCATCCCGTTCTAAGGCCGAAGAATAGTCGGAAAGACTCTCGTGGTGGTCTCGAACTATTCGTGGGGAGATTGAAGCTGATTTGGAGAAGATTTTCAAAGACTACAAAGGTTGTATTCTTTTCCCTTTTTACTTGTTTGATTGCATGCATGCTTATCTTTATAATTAATCTAATTAAAATACTTTAGATTCGTTTTTCTTTCGTTGTGCATGTGTTAGTTCCATAAAAAATGTCATGCTTAGGAAATGACATGAACTCTTAAAACGTAAGTATAAACTTTAGTTGCTTGGAAAACCCATGAACATTAGCATGAAATTCATTTGGAACACATATCTCTTTTGTGAACATATTTGAAAATATTTAGTCACTCACGGATTTTTGGGCTTGGTTTTTCCTAAGCTTTGAAGTCCTCCCCAATGGATATAGCTTCTACACATAAAAGAATAAGAGTTTAGTTGCTACTTTTGTCTCCCTTTTGAGACTACTCTTTTAACCAAGCTCATACTTAGCAAGGCGTTGCCTATTCATCCAACATTTCCAGATTCAATTTCTAACGTAAATAACTTGAAAAATAGAACTCATTTAAAGAAAGTTCCTTCTCCAAACATTTTTAGAATTTTGTTAACAATGTTACCTCAAATTTTAGTGTGAAACTCCTTGTGGTTTAACTCGAGCCTTCAAATATTTCCTGAAAGCCCTAACCGCAACTCCCTACTTGAGCAAAGATTCTAGGTTTAATTTCCAAAATATGTAACTCGAACCCTAGACCTTTTCTTGTCAAGGTTCCTTCTACAAACTTACTTGAAATGGTGTTCACGATAATACCTTAAAGTTTCGGCTTGAAAATCCAAGTGGTTTGGTCTAGATCTATGTTTCTTCGTTGAGTGCTCGGAAATGAACCTTCGACTCTTCCTTCCTTCTCCGACCCTCTTTCCGGTGAGAACTCCCTTCCAAAGGCTTGATTTCAGAAACTAAACTCATAGAGCTTTCAAATGGTACCAAGTTCATCTAGTTTGCTCGAGCAAATCTTCCAAAACGAGCCCTTGAAATTCTCTTCCCTTTTTATACTATTTTCCAGCCCTTTGCATGAAATTTCCTTAAGCCGCCTCACCCACTAGTGGAGATTAAGGGTCGAGATTAAGCCATCTATCTGGGTAACTAAAAGAGAAGTTTAAAACTGAGTATTTCGAACAACTCGATCCTCACTGGAAAAACTCAATGGAGGAAGGTCCTTACTCGATGGAAGATTTCGTGGCTCTCTGTTAAATACTCGATGGGAAACTCAGTGCTGGGAGCTTGCTCGATGCACACTCCTTACTCGATCGCTCATACTCGACGCACGACCTTTTCTCGCTTACTCTCGATGCTCGACCCCTTCCTCGATCACTTATACTCGATGCTCGACCCTTCCTCAATTCCTTATACTCGATGCTCAACCTTTCCTCGATCACTTGTACTCGACGCTCGATAGCATTTACTCGATGCCTACCTTGTGCTCATTCGACGCTCAATCATCCTTCAAGACGATCAACACTTAGCCAGAAATTCTCTTTGTAAAGCCAGGTTAATAAGTAACCGAGATTTAAGTTTTCATACTTAAACATTTTCCTTCTTCAAACTTGTCCTCTACCTCAAAACGCACAAATCCAATCTAACTTAAGTATTTAACCCAATACTTTGCTTAACTTAAACAATAAACATAATGAAAAAAGGGGAAAGTAAGGTGTGGGTTTTACACTACCCACTAATATTTAGTTAACAGTAACAATTATTAATTTATTCATAAATATGAACTATATTTAAAAAAATTATATAATTATTGTTTTGGAAAATTATATAATTTATAATACAAATATGCAATACATATATATATTATATTTTTTCAAAAAATTAATTGAGTTTATAGCACGATATATTGTATTTCTAAATGTTTTTATCTTTATTTAATATTGTTCTACATTTTAAAATTTTAAAATTCAAAATCAAAATCTAGATACTGTAACAACATAAAAAAAAAAGGTTGTTTTCAAAGTTTGCACTATTTAAATCACATAATCTGAAAATAATTTTAAAAAATGAGTAATTCCAAAAACATTTTTAAAAAGAAAAATCAGTTTCTCCGCCAAACAAAGCCTAAAGACACCACAGAAATTTGAACAAAATTATAAGGGTGCTTATACAAAGATCTTTTTAATTTTTATGAACTGCATGTCGTTGCGTTGCCGCCTCTCTGTCCATTCATGATTCATACACAAACATACGCGTGCCAAAACGTCTTTCACAATTTCATTCTATAAGCATCTCCTCTCCTTAATCGGTACTTCAGTCTCCAGTTTCTAGTTTCTTCTTCCCAGGTTTGTCTCATTTTCCTCCGCATGCTGAAATTTATCATTCAATTTGGGCTTCCTTCCTCAATCTTCGTATGCCTTTGGCCAGATCCATACAACACAACGCAGAGACACGCTCATGGAAGCGGCCACTGGTTCAATCTCAACCCTTGCCATTGGAATTGGATCGCCATTTCGGGACACCGCCCTCAGGCCTCCTGCCCCCCATTTCCTTACTTTTCCTTCCAAACATCTCCTCTCTGTTCCTGTAAGAAGCTGGAATCATTTTTTTCTTTTCTTCCTTTTATCAAACAGTTCATGGTCAATTACGGTGTATCTCGTTTTGATCTCTTTGGTTTTTTTCTCAACTTTCTGTTGTCTCATGGCAGCATTATCGGTCCTTCGTTTCTCCGTCGAGACTTGGAAAGAAGACGATTACCGTTCCCTGTAGCGGTCAGGGTCGGGGATTTGGGTTCTCAATGGTTAAAGCGTCCCTGTCTTCGGATCCGGCTGGTTCTGCTGCCCAAATTGCTCCACTTCAGCTTCAGTCTCCAATTGGCCAGTTTCTGTCTCAAATACTGACTACCCATCCCCATCTTCTTCCTGCAGCCGTCGACCAGCAGCTTCAACAGCTACAAATCCAACGTCATGCTGAAGAAAAAACTCAGGAGACCCCTGCTTCCGCTACTCATGACATTGTCTTGCACAGGTTAGTTCCGTATCCCTTAGAGGCCAAGTATATACAGGTAAAGGATGGGTCTGAAAATTCCAAAGTTGTAACAATCATTTGACATCAGTTTCTCTTTATAAAAGCAAAACAGTCGCTTGAACCAAATTGTTTGATTAGAAGAGCACCAAAGCTGATCAAGCTTGTTTTTTTACGGGACAACCCTGCTCACGTAGCTTAGCGTTTGAAATTTTTAGGAGGATTGCAGAGGTTAAGGCAAATGAAAGGAAAAGAGCCTTAGAAGAGATATTGTATGCATTGGTGGTGCAACGATTCATGGACGCCGATGTTCCTCTTATACCAACTGTTGCCCCATATGGCCGAGTTGTCACATGGTCACAAGATGATGAAAAGCTGGAGCGGCTTCACTCGTCCGAAGCAAGGGAAATGATTCAGAACCACCTAGCGCTCGTTTTGGGCAATCGGATTGGTGACTTTGCTTCAGTAGTGCAGATAAGCAAACTGAGAGTGGGGCAGGTGTATGCGGCGTCTGTGATGTATGGATACTTCCTCAAGCGAGTGGATGAGAGGTTTCAGCTTGAGAAGACAGTGAAAATGCTACCAGCTGATGCAACAGACGAGGGAGAAGGAGCAGAATGGGATTCCTCCTTCTCCAATGCACCAGTGCATCCTGAAATCTCTTCCATGGCAGTTGAACAAGGAGATGTTAGTCCTGTGGAGTCGGGTCTGGGGATCAAGCCCTCCCGCTTGAGAACATACGTAATGTCGTTTGATGGGGACACACTGCAGAGATTAGCCACGATAAGGTCAAAGGAGGCTGTTAGCATCATTGAGAGACACACGGAGGCCTTGTTTGGAAGACCCCAGATTGCAATCACCCCGCAAGGAACAGTAGATACCTCCAAAGACGAGCTTATCAAAATCAGCTTTGGTGGGTTGAAGAGACTAGTTATGGAAGCTGTGACTTTCGGTTCTTTTCTATGGGATGTTGAGACGTACGTGGACTCCAGGTATCATTTTGTCATGAATTGAGATATGAAATTCGACAATGGATGCAGTTGCGCACCTGACCGCCCCTAGAGACTGTAATGTGGACTGATATCTAAGTTGATTGTGTAGTTTCCAGTGAACTCTCCACAATCTGGCTTGTCTTATGGTGCGTTTGAATGATAAACTCGAAGCTAATTACACAGAGAGACCACAACCAAGAGTCTGAGATACAATACAAAGCTTCCCATTACCATATTTTTTTACTTATTTCCCTTGTTAAATAGTATAATTAGTTATGAAAAGATTTGTGGCCTATAATTAGAAAATGAGATCGAACCAAAGATGATCATAATATGGAAAGAAAGCAGATTTGGTGGACTCAGATATCAACCAAAGGAGGATCATTAAATCTATACCACGAGAGAGAGTTCTTTGGTAGGAAAAAAAAAAAAACTTGGCTATTTTTGGAATTTGTGGGAGAGAATTGGTTTATATGGAAAAGACAAAATAGTCCACAAGATTGGGACAGGAGGAGGAATGAGTAATAAGAGGTTTGTTTAATTAAGGAGCATGTAAATTAGGAAGGTTAATGAACATTTCCTTAAAATAAGTAATAATTTAATTATTTGGTTAATGGAATCTCAAATTGAATGGAAGTGATATTAATCATATCGACGATATCTACGTATCAACAATAGAACTTAGGCAGATATCGATGATATTAGTGATATTCGTGATATAACTTAGGTAGACATTAGTGATAGAACTTATGTAGATATCGATGATATTAGTGTTATTCGTGATATAACTTAGGTAGACATTAGTGATAGAACTTATAGGTAAATGTCACTGATATCGATTATATTAGTGATATTTATGATATGATTTAAGTAGATATCGGTGATAGTCACTTGGAGGTTGTTTGGGGCGCAGAGTTGAGATAGGATGTCTAAAGTTCATATATTTTTGGAGTTTATATATCTGTGAAGTTCATATGTGGGTGCAAATTTATTTGGTCTGAGTTCTTAAATCTATGTTTGGGGTACATAGTTTATATATCTGGGTATCTTATGTAGTTTTTTGAAGTTTTTTTATTCAATAATGTGCTTTTATAATTACTACTTTTGTTTCGAAACTTTTTTATTCAATAATTTTACCCATCTTTGTTTGAATAAAATATGGATTGCAATTTTTTCTATTAATTTTTAAATTTTTTTTCTTTCTTTCTTTCTTCTTTTGGGCAATAAACAACAATTAACCGATTACCTTTCTTGTAGAAATTTGTTTAAATAAAATGAGAAACTAAAGTGAAATCAAAACTTTTGATTCTAGCTAATTCCTCTCCATGAATTTCATTATCATTTTCTTCTTTTTCTTCTTCTTCCTATTGTTGCTCTATACTTTTTATATGCCTTGAATTGTTTTTAATTAAATCCCCCCATTGTCGTAACAGTCAATGGAATGTCACCACATTTCTTCAACAATTTCAGTTTCATTTCCTCTAAATTTGGAGGGTCATCAGAGAACAAATCTCTATTTTTCACAAATTTTTGCTGGAAAATATTCTAGAAAAAAATTTCATTTTGTGGTTTTTTTTGTTATATGTTACATATTTTTCAACTATATACACACTTTTCGCCTAAATGTTCTTAACTCTCACTTGATATTTGAATTCAATTAAATTTTACAAATTTTTATGTATAAATATTGCACTTAATGTAGACAAAATAATTTGTTTTTATATAATCAACAATTGTATATCATACTTTAACAGTCATCAGTCTTATAATAATCGAAAGTGGTTGTCGAACTTGATTATCGAAGATGATTTTTGTTGGAGTTTGTAGTCGGAGATGGTTGTCGGAGCCTGAAGTTGGTTGCATGAAGGTGTATTGGAGTTGGTTGTCGAAGTTTGTCATCGGAGGTGGTTTTTAAATCCCGGATTTGGTCGGACGAAAGTGGTTGTCAAAGTTGATCATCAAAGATGATTTTTGCTAGAGATTGTAGTCGGAGATGACTGTCAAAGCCCGAAGTTAGTCGCATGAAAGTGGTATTAGAGTTGGTTGTCGGAGTTTGTCGTCAAAGGTAGTTGTCAAAGCACCGAGTTGGTCGTCGGAGTTGCCCGCTCAAAGGTGATCATCGAAGGTGACTTTTATCGGAGTTTGTTGTCAGCGCTAATTGGTCGTCGAAGTTGGTAGTGCAAAAGTGGTCGTCGGAGTTGGGTCACCGAGGTGGTTGTTGGAGGCCAGAATTAGTTGTCAGAGTTGGTTGCACGAAGCTTGTTGGAGCTCAGAGTTGGTCGTTGAAGCTATCATCAGAGGTGATTTCCAGAGTTCAGATTTCGTCGCCAAAATTGTCATCGGAGGTGGTTGTCGATGCTCGGAGTTGGTTGTCAGAGTTGTCAGCAGAGGCGATTATCGGAGTCTAGAGTTAGTTCTTGGAGTGTGACAGTGGCCGATGGGTAGAGCCATTGAAAATATGGGAAGAAGGAAGAATTGGGGTGAGTTGGTAAAATATACCAACTCAACTCCACGAACATTTAAAGTTGGTGGGCCAAACAATGAGTTGTTATATTATACCAACTCGACTCATGTTGGTGAGTCAAACACCCCCTTATAGATTTCTCAATTATAGACTTATCACTTATAGATTTAAGTGTTAATTTGTAAAAGTTGATAGTTTCCTTTCAAAATTGATAGTTACTTATAAAAATCTATTAGTGATAGTCATTGATAACCATTGATAATCAAAGATTCTTAATTAATCATCATTGTAACCATAAAAACCAACACGAGATCAAGCATTAGTGGAAAGCATTGTTTGAAGCTTAGCAACTTAAGCTGATAACCATTGATAGCCACAAATAGAAGTCCATCAATAATAACAGTTAATAGCTTTAAGTACTAATTTTTTAAAGTTAATAGTTACTGATAAAAGTCTATCGGTGTGATAGTCATATAACTTTGAGTGTTAATCTTTCAAAGTTAATAGCTTTGTTCAAAGTTGATAACCATTGTTAGAAGTTTATCAGTGATAGCTATGATAGAAGTTTATCAATGATATTCACTGATAGCTTAATTGTTAATTTTTTCAAAGTTGATAGTCACTAATGAAAGTCTATTAGTGATAGCTACTAATTGTTTTTTTATCACCGAAAGCTTAATCTTTCAAAGTCGATAGTTTTGTTTCAAAGTTGATAACCACTTATAAAATTCTATCATTGATAGTCATTGATATCTTTCTGTCACTAATAGCTTGAAGTGTTAGTTTTTCAAAATTGATTATCATTGATGAAAGTCTATCAATGATTACCATTGATAGTTTTCTATCATGATAGCTAAGTGCTAATCTTTTAAAGTCGATTCTAATTAATAAAAGCTTTCAGTCATAGCTACCCATAGCCACTAATTGGCTATAATTAATAACCATTGATAGAAGTTATTGATGGCTATTATTGATAGAAGCTAGCTAGACTTCAAATTGAGAAAAACAAGATGTACGCAAAGAAGAATTTTTTGGGTTTCTATCCAGTGGGATGCGTGAGAATATGAATTGGACATTTTAGTATTTTCTAATATATGGGCCTATTTTTGTAATATATTTGTGTTTTTTTATTTTTATATTATATATATGCAATTATTTTGGGTCTGATTGCCATTTATGCAACCAATCCAATTAAGTAAAAACCCTTTACATTGCATTAGAGTAGGAGATTGAGGTGCACTTTCAGTGCTTCTTTGAAGAGATTGGTGGTGAGTGAATTTTATTTCTTCAAAGCAAGCTTAATTTTTTCTTTAAAACTCCTATTTTCTTCTTTGATACAACTATTCAAGTTGAAATGGCTACTTATAAAGTTGTGTATTCTTTAATAATCTAGACCATAAATATGAAACATCACAGTCTAATAGTGAACAATGTTTAAATTGGCCGTCACATCCTTTGCTTCATAACAACTACTCGAGTCGAATATATAAGATATCATGATCTGATGGTGAAAATATATTTGAACAGATAATCACATCTTTTGTCTCATTATAACTAATTAGGTTGGACTGGTTATAGGAGCATTCTTTCATATATGACTACGAGTGTGATTTAAACCATAGATATGAAACATCATGATCTAACAATAGAGGCAAGTTTGAATGGACAAGCATGGTTCACAAAGGACATCGATGTCTCAATAAAGATGGTAAAGTATTCATCTCCAGGAATGTTATCTTTAATGAATCTAATTTTCCTTTCTCCTATGGCTTTCAGGTGCTTGGTCCTTCAACACACAAAAATACGGTGAACAGTGGCCTTCAAGTTCTCTCTCCCAACATAACTCCACTATTGCAAAGTGCCTCTATTCATTCACCACAATCTATCTCAAACCCTTATAATAGTCCCTCACCATTAAACACCTCCATACTAGATATCAATCTAGACTCTTCCACCTCCCCTATGCCTACTAAACCTATCTCCTTTCCTCAAACATCAAATGCCTTGCCTAGCAACTGTCCAGAACATATAGCCACTCAAACTCCCATGGCCAGCCCTACCAATCAGTCACCTAGCAGCACTCTTCCACCTACCTCACATACAAGCCCTGTTCCTAACACCTCTCATCCATTGCAGCTTGCTCATCCAATGATTACGAGAGGCAAAGCTGGAATTTTCAAACCAAAAATTTGACTAAGCACTACTCAACGTGACTGGTCTTTGACTGAACCAACGCAGGTGTCTGATGCACTTGCTACACCTCAAGGGAAGCAAGTTATGGACACTAAATTTCAAGCACTCATCAATAACCAGACTTGGCAGTTAGTTCCTACATTGTCATCCTTCAATGTGTTGGGCAACAAATGGATTTTCAGACTAAAGAAAAATCTGGATGGGTCAATACAAAGATACAAAGCACGTCTAGTAGCCAAAGGGTTTCATCAATATCTTGGAATTGATTTCTTTGAAACATTAAGCCCGGTGGTCAAAGCATCAACAATCAAAGTTGTCTTAAGCATTGCTGTCTCCAAAGGATGGGTCCTTCGTCAGCTTGACTTTAATAATGCTTTCCTAAATGGCAAATTAACAGAAGATGTCTATATGCATCAACCACTCAAGTATGTCAACTCTAAGTTCTCTAATCATGTATGTAAACTGAACAAGAGTCCTTATGGACTGAAACTGTAACATCTTGATTTTATTTTGTAATTAACTTTTTTTTTATTGTTGGCTACTTGGATAAATTATATGAGATTTATGTTTTTGGGCTAAGCTAAAATATGATTTAATTATTTGGAATTAATTGAGTTTTATTTTGGCTTATATTTTGGGAGATTTGATTATCTATAAAGATAATTAAATGTGTATATTAGATTCTTTTTTTTAAAAGGAAAAGGAAAATATATATATAAGTATATATATATATTTTTTGGGAGATAATTAAGGAATTTTTTTTTAAAGGGAAAAGAAAATAGTTTATTTTGGTTATATATATTTATGGAAAGGGTTAAAGGAATGAAAAAAAAAAGGAAAAAGAAAAGAAAAAGAAAAATTTTTCTCTCTCTCCCCACGCGTGTAGCAGCCCCCCCTCCCCCCTTCTTTTTCTCTTCTTCTTCTTTTCCTTCCAGCCCTAACCGCCAGCACCTCACTATCCACCTTCCAGCCGCCGCCGGGAGCTCCTCGCTGCCGCCAAAAGCAGTCGCCGCACCTCGCCACCGTGAGCAGCACCGCTTCCTTGCCGTTCCGTGGCCGCCGCTTGCCTCGCCGACATCAGCCTTGCTGTCCAGTTTTGTTTCTGCCACCGTTCGCACGCCACTGCCTTTTTGAGATTGGGTAAGAATTGGATTATTTTGGGCAAGGTTTGGTGTTGAGTCTTTTTAAAGTGTCTCTTGGTGTTGGAAACGATTTTAGTTGTTACCCATTGTGTCAACTTTCAGGATTTGGATTTTTAGAGATGTCGAGGCGTTGCTAACAAAGAAAAGACCATTCTCTTCATCGGAGAGTTTTAGTTTGGATAAGTTTTGTGTAAGTTGGTTGGTTATTCTTTTGGATTGAGAGTAATAGTGGAAAAAGTAAGTTATTGATTTTGGATTTAATTCTTGATCAGATTGGCTAATTGAATCAAGTTTTGGAATTTGTCATGGATCAAGCCACAATTTTGGGTTAATTCAAGTTTTCCAAAGGTTTTAAGGAATTATTTGCGTGGACTTTTGTGACCAAGTTGAGGTAAGTGATACTATTACTGGTGTCTTCGTGTCAGGCGATCTAGATTAGACCTATCAAGTTACTTGGTTGACTATGAAGCATGATTTTGTTTGACATTATGTTTTGCTAGTTGCATGGTAGTTACAAGTACTATGAGCATGTTAAAACTTCTAATCAGTACTGCATGAATAGACCAGTAGAACGGTTTATTGTCTTGCCTTGACGCATGTTATTATTATGTTTAACGGTACGCCTACGGGCCGCTAGACA
Source organism: Benincasa hispida (assembly GCF_027475165.1). Lineage (NCBI taxonomy): Eukaryota > Viridiplantae > Streptophyta > Magnoliopsida > Cucurbitales > Cucurbitaceae > Benincasa > Benincasa hispida. The sequence goes on from NC_143485.1 coordinate 59,434,736, forward strand.
TGCGTGAACCAACAGGTTAACATGCATGTTATTATCATGTTTGACGGTGTGCCTATGGACCGCTAGACATGCGTGAGTCAACAGGTTTACATTCATATTACTTTTATTTTCATGTTTCATGTTTTGACGACGTGCCTACGAATCGCTAGACATGCGTGAACCGACAGATTAACGTTCATGTTATTATCATGTTTGACGGTGTGCCTACAGACCGCTAGACATGCGTGAGTCGATTAGTTCACGTTCATGTTATTATTATGTTTGACGATGTGCCTACGGGCCGCTAGACATGCGTGGGTTGACGGGTTCACGTTCATGTTATTATCATGTTTGACGGTGTGCCTACGGGCCGCTAGACATGCGTTTCAAGGCAAGATAGTACGTCTTTTGGTTTTCCTTTCATCATAAAAAACCGATATAACTGTATGAGCCACAGACTATTTTTCTTTACTCATGGATGCATAGTCTTATCTCGATAATGGGATCACTTACTGAGTATTTTATACTCAACCTTTATCTTTATTTTTTTCCAGGTAAAGGCAAGGACACTCGAGCGACTGACAAGAGGAATCCGTGACAGTGCCAAAGGAACCAGAATTCGCTTCCGCATTTGACCCTTTATATTTTCGTTTGTTTTTTTTTATTATTCTTTCATGGATTAACTATAAATTTATTTATTTATTCTTTATTTATTTTTTTTATAAATTGTTTCTTGTTAAAAAGGATGCCCGGGTTGAACGATTTAAGATTTTGAGATATGTTAGAACATTTTTTATATACTTAATGCAGTTAAAGATTATGATTATTTTCTTTAATTTACTTTATTCTTTTGAATGAGAATATTTATGCATGCATGCAGTAGCGATCCCCTTTTTAGTAGTCTTAGAAAGTGGGGTTGTTATAGTTGGTATCAGAGCCCGTGTTTTGGGGTTCTGTAGACTGACTTATTATGTAAGTCCAAATTGTTCCTTTGGCAAAACGATTCTTCGTCGTCGTCAGGTATGTCCTTTACGAAAAGTATTTAGAATAATATGCATCTGAGTTAATAGCATTTATGATTGCAATTGATGTGTTTTGTGCTAGTAAGGAAAGTAGCTAAGAGGTGGTTGCGAATAATTGTCAGGAAAATGGTTCGTGTTAGAGGAAGAGGCAGTCATAGGGTTACCGGAAGGGAGCGTGTTCCCATAGAGCAGAATCCATCAGTTCAGGATCAAGATCCTCATGATAAGGATCCACAAGTTCAAGATGCACAAGTTCAGGACCCTCCGGTACCAGAGGATTTCTTGCCGCCTAGGGACCCCTCAGGGTCAGGGTGGCCGCGAACCCGGACACGAAGTAGAGTTCAACACACGGCCACGACACCACAAACGTAGCCCACCCCCGGCTCCAGCAGAGGTTACCAATTGGGCAACCACTATTGGGGAAGAAGTTACATCAGCTGTGTTGGGTAAGGTGAAAGACATGTTGGACGAACGACTGGCTCAGTTTTCCCAGTTCCATCAGACACCACCACCACAGGATCAGGTGTCGCAAGTCCAGACCCAAAACATGATCCAGAACCAAAGCATGTTAGGCCTTTCGGTGAAGGCCAAGCATTTGCGAGATTTCAGGAAGTACAACCCCAACATCTTCAATGGGTCACTAAAGGACCCTACCAATGCAGAATTATGGATCTCCTCGATTGAAACGGTTTTTCGTTATATGAAATTCCCAGAAGATCAGAATATGCAGTGTATCATTTTTATGCTTACCGACAAGGCTCAGATCTGATGGCAGTCGGCAGAAAGGATGTTGGGTGTAGGAGGGGATCCAGTGACTTGGGAGCAATTCAAGGAGCGCTTTTACACGAAGTACTTCTCTGCTAACTTGAGGTACAATAAGGAAAGGGAGTTCTTGGAGCTGAAGCAGGGACACAGGTCAGTAAAGGAGTATGACCAGGAGTTTGACACCTTATCCCGTTTTGCCCCGAAGTTGGTCACCACGGAAGCCATGAGGGCAGAAAGGTTCATTCAAGGCCTAAAAGATAGTATACGAGGTATCGTGCGAGCATTCAAACTAACCACTCATGCGAAGGCACTTCGTTTGGCAGTCGAGGTGGACCCACAGTCAGGAGATGAATTTTCATGAGCATTCAAGATAGAACCTTCCTCAGGTAAAAAAAGGAAGGCATATCAGAAGGCTTTTGAGCCTCACCCCTATCAGAAGGTTTAAGGTTCAAACAGACCGCTTCGACATTTTAGGCAGCAAGCTATCAAGGCAGGTATGGTGGAGAGAATGCGACCGGTGTGTAGCTCGTGTGGAAGATATCACTGGGGTCGATGTTTGGCAGGCACCAGAGTTTGTTTTCATTGCAAGCAGGAGGGACACTCGATAGATAGATGTCTTGCTAGAGGCACTTTTGGTTTTGGGAACCAGTTTATAGGCTGTGATCAGAGGAGTTCAGGTAGGCCTCAGCATCAGCAAGGTCGTGTTTACTCTACCACCTGGCAGGAGGCCGAGAAAGCAGGCACTGTTGTGACAGGTACGCTCCCAATCTTGGGGCATTTTGCGCTAGTATTGTTTGATTCGGGTTCGTCCCATTCGTTTATATCATCGATGTTTGTTAAGCATGCCATGTTAGAACTAGAGCCTTTACACTATGTTTTGTCGGTTTCCACTCCATCTGGAGAAATTATGTTAGCAAAGGAGAAGATAAAAGCATGTCAGATTGAAGTAGCGAGTCATACCCTGGATGTGACTTTAGTAGTCTTGGACATGCGGGATTTTGATGTGATTTTGGTCATGGATTGACTAGCTGCTAACCATGTCAGTATAGACTACTCTCACAAGAAGGTGATCTTTAACCTTCCCACGAGAGCCAGCTTTAAATTTAAAGGGGCAGGGACCGTGGTCCTACCCAAAGTGATTTCTGCCATGAAAGCCCATAGGTTGCTTAACCAGGGTACCTTAAGTATCTTAGCTAGTGTAGTCGACACTAGAGAGCCTGAAGTCTCCTTGACTTTGGAGCCAGTAGTACGTGACTACCCGGATGTCTTTCCAGAAGAACTTTTAGGTCTGCCGCCACATTAGAAGATAGACTTTGCTATCGAGTTGGAGCCAAGCACAACTCCTATCTCGAAAGCTCCGTACAAAATGGCCCTAGTAGAACTGAAGGAACTCAAAGTTCAGTTGCAAGAGTTGTTGGATAAGGGTTTCATACGCCCTAGTGTGTCCCCTTGGGGTACGCCGGCGTTGTTTGTGAAAAATAAAGATGGGTCATTACGGCTCTGTATTGACTACAGGGAACTAAACAAGGTGACTATCAAAAACAAGTATCCGCTTCCCAGGATTGATGACTTGTTTGGCCAGTTGCAGGGAGCTACAGTGTTTTCTAAGATTGATCTTCGGTCGGGGTATCATTAGTTGAGGATAAAGGACAGTGATATTCCCAAGACAGCTTTTCGTTCGAGGTATAGGCATTATGAGTTCATCATGATGTCATTTGGGTTGACGAACGCTCCTGCAGTATTCATGGACCTGATGAATAAGGTGTTTAAGGAATTTCTTGAAAGCTTCGTGATAGTCTTCATAGATGACATTTTGGTTTACTCCAAGACAGAGGCGGAGCACGAGGAACATTTACGAAAGGTTCTAGAGACCTTGAGGGCGCAACAGTTATATGCTAAGTTTTCCAAGTGCGAGTTCTGGTTAAAGCAGGTGTCCTTTCTAGGGCATGTGGTTTCCAAGGAAGATGTATCTGTTGATCCTGCAAAGATCGAGGAAGTCATGAGTTGGTCTTGTCCTACCACAGTTGGAGAGGTACGTAGTTTCTTGGGGTTGGTGAGTTATTATCGTCGTTTTGTGAAGGACTTTTCCTGTATAGCCACCCCTCTGACCGGTTGACCAGAAAATGAGCTTCTTTTATTTGGAGTAAGGCTTGTGAGGATAGTTTCCAAGATCTCAAGCAAAAGTTGGTTACTGCCCCAGTTCTCACCGTACCAGATGGCACGAGTGGTTTTGTTATCTACAGTGACGCCTCCAAGAGAGGATTGGGGTGCGTATTGATGCAACAAGGTAAGGTAGTTGCTTATGCCTCCCGCCAGTTAAAGAACCATGAACTGAATTATCCCACACATGATTTGAAGTTGGCAGCTGTTTTTTTTTTTTGCTTTAAAAATTTGGAAGCACTACTTGTATGGCGAGAAGATACAGATTTTCACCAACCACAAGAGTTTAAAATACTTCTTCACTCAGAAGGAGTTAAACATGAGGCAGCGTAGGTGGTTGGAGCTAGTGAAGGATTATGATTGCAAGATTTTGTACCACCCAAGAAAGGCAAATGTAGTGTCGGATGCTCTAAGTAGGAAGGTAGCCCATTCAGTAGCCCTTATCACCAGACAAAGTCGTTTATGTAAAGACCTTGAACGGGCCGAGATAGCAGTGGTGGTAGGAGAGGTATCTGAGCAGTTAGCACAGTTGTCGGTACAACCAAGTTTAAGGCAGAGGATCATTGTTGCTCAATATAGTGATACTTACTTAGTTGAAGTAGCGTAGTAGGTGAAGATAGGACAGGGTGGTGAGTTCTCCTTATCAGCAGATAATGGTCTTACTTTTCAAAGATGTTTATGTGTACCAGCAGATAGTGACCTCAAGAACGATCTGTTATGGGAAGCTCATAACTCCCCATTTTCAATACATCCTGGCAGTACCAAAATGTACCAGGACCTAAAACGTTGCTACTGGTGGAATAACATGAAAGTGGAGATAGCAGAGTTTATTAGTAAGTGCTTGGTGTGTCAGCAGGTAAAGGCCCTAAGCCAAAAGCCAGCAGGTTTGTTGCAACCTTTGAGCGTACCGAAATGGAAGTGGAAGCATGTCTCAATGGACTTCATTGTAGGTTTACCGTGAATGGCGAAGGGTTTTACAGTAATTTGGGTTATAGTGGATAAACTCACCAAGCTGGCACATTTTATTCCAGGGAAGTCTACATATTCAGTGAGTAGGTGGGCCCAGTTGTATATGAAAGAAGTGGTAAGATTGCACGGGGTACCAGTGTCCATCGTGTCTGATAGGGACCCTTGATTTACTCCAGCTTTTGGAAGATCCTTCAGACAGCATTGGGTACACGTTTGGATTTCAGTATGGCTTTTCACCCACAAACTGACAGTCAAACTGAGCGTTTGAACCAGACACTGGAGGATATGTTACGTGCTTGTGCACTAGAATTTGCAGGGAGTTGGAACTCCCACCTGCATTTGATAGAGTTTGCCTATAATAATAGTTATCAAGTAACCATTGGTATGTCTCCATTTGAGGCCCTTTATGGGAAGAGTTGTAGGTCACCCGTATATTGGGATGAGGTTGGTGAGCGAAAATTATTAGAACCTGAGTTAGTACAAACCACGAACGAGGCAATACAGAAGATTAGGGCTCGAATGTTGACGGTTCAAAGCAGGCAGAAGAGTTACGCTGACGTTAGGCATAAGGACCTGGAGTTTGAGGTAGGTGGAAAGGTGTTTCTGAAGTGGCACCTATGAAGGGAGTGTTGAGGTTTGGCAAGAGGGGTAAGTTGAACCCTCATTTCATCGGGCCATTTGAGATCTTGGAGTGGGTTGGCCCTATAGCATACCGGCTAGCCTTGCCCCCATCTCTTTCTGCAGTTCACAATGTTTTTCATATTTCCATGTTGAGGAAGTACGTAGCAGACTCATCCCATATTATAGATTATGAGCCTTTGCATTTAAATGAGAACCTAAGCTATGAAGAAGATCCCATTCGAATCCTGGCCAGGGAAGTGAAAGTTTTGTGCAACAAGAAGATAGCTTTGGTGAAGGCTCTTTGGCGGAATCACCAGTTCGAGGAAGCAACGTAGGAGTGCGAGGACGACATGAAGATGCATTATCCCGAGCTTTTTCAGGATTAGAACTTTCGAGGACGAAAGTTTCTTAAGGGGGCAGAATGTAACATCCTGATTTTATTTTGAAATTAAGTTTTTTTTTATTGTTGGCTACTTGGATAAATTATATGAGATTTATGTTTTTGGGCTAGCTAAAATATGATTTAATTATTTGGAATTAATTGAGTTTTATTTTGGCTTATATTTTGGAAGATTTGATTATCTATGGAGATAATTAAATGTGTATATTAGATTCTTTTTTTTTTTAAAAGGAAAAGGAAAAGGAAAAAATATATATATATAAGTATATATATATTTTGGGAGATAATTAAGGAATTTGTTTTTTTTTTAAGGGAAAAGGAAAGAGTTTATTTTGGTTATATATATTTATGGAAAGGGTTAAAGGAATGAAAAAAAAAAAGAAAAAGAAAAGAAAAAGAAAATTTTCTCTCTCTCCCCACGAGTGAAGTAGTCCCCCCCCCTTTCTTTTTCTCTTCTTCTTCTTTTCCTTCCAACCCTAGCCGCCAGCACCTCACCATCTACCTTCCAGCCGCCGCCGGGAGCTCCTCTCCGCCGCCAGTTTCGCCGCCAAAAGCAGTCGCCGCCACGAGCAGCGCCGTTTCCTTACCGTTCCGTCGCTGCCGCTCGCCTCGCCGACGTCAGCCCTGCCATCCAGTTTTGTTTCTGCCACCGTTCGCCCGCCACTGCCTTTTTGAGATTGGGTAAGAATTGGATTATTTTGGGCAAGGTTTGGTGTTGAGTCTTTTTAAAGTGCCTCTTGATGTTGGAAACGATTTTAGTCGTTACCCATTGTGTCGACTTTCAAGATTTGGATTTTTGGAGATTTCGAGGCGTTGCTAACAAAGAAAAGACCATTCTCTTCATCGGAGAGTTTTAGTTTGGGTAAGTTTTGTGTAAATTGGTTGGTTATTCTTTTGGATTGAGAGTAATAGTGAAAAAAGTAAGTTATTGATTTTGGATTTAATTCTTGGTCAGATTGTCTAATTAAATCAAGTTTTGGAATTTATCTTGGATCAAGCCACAATTTTCGGTTGATTCAAGTTTTCCAAAGGTTTTAAGGAATTATTTGCGTGGACTTTTGTGACCAAGTTGAGGTAAATGATACTATTACTGGTGCCTTCGTGCCAGGGGATCTAGATTAGACTTATCAAGTTACTTGATTGACTATGGAGCATGATTTTGTTTGACATTATGTTTTGCTAGTTGCATGGTAGTTACAAGTATTATGAGCATGTTAAAACTTCTATTCAATATTGATATTATGTATGTGATGCATGAATAGACCAGTAGAGCGGTTTTTTGTCTCGCCTTGACGCGTGTTATTATTATGTTTGACGGTGTGCCTACGAGCCGCTAGACATGCGTAAACTGACAGATTAACGTTCATGTTATTATCATGTTTGACGGTGTGCCTACGGGCCGCTAGACATGTGTGAGCCGATAGGTTAACATTCATGTTATTATCATGTTTAACGGTGTGCCTATGGGCCGCTAGACATGCGTGAGTCGATTGGTTCACGTTCATGTTATTATTATGTTTGACGGTGTGCCTACGGGCCGCTAGACATGTGTGGGTCGATGAGTTCACGTTCATGTTATTATCATGTTTGACGGTGTGCCTACGGGCTACTAGACGTGCGTTTTAAGGCAAGATAGTACGTCTTTTGGTTTTCTTTTCATCATAAAAAACCGATGTAACTGTATGAGCCATGGGCTATTTTTCTTTGCTCATGGATGCATAGTCTGATCCCGGTAATGGGATCACTTACTAAGTATTTTATACCCAACCTTTATCTTTATTTTTTTTCAGGTAAAGGCAAGGACACTCGGGCGACTGACAAGAGGAATCCGTGACAGTGCCAAAGGAACCAGAATTCACTTCCGCATTTGACCCTTTATATTTTCGCATGTTTTTTTTATTATTATTATTCTTTCATGGATTAACTATAAATTTATTTATTTATTTATTTATTTTATTTATTATTTTTTTTATAAATTGTTTCTTGTTAAAAAGGATGTTTGGGTTGAACGATTTAAGATTTTGAGATATGTTAGAACATGTTTTATATACTTAATGCAATTTAAGATTATGATTATTTTCTTTAATTTACTTTATTTTCTTCAATGAGAATATTTCTACATGCATGCAGTAGCGATCCCCTTTTTAGTAGTCTTAGAAAGTGAGGTTGTTACAGAAATAAGCTCCTCGGGCTTGGAATGATCTACTGACCACTACTCTAATTAGTTGGGGATTCACCAACTCGAAGGAAAATACATCATTATTTATACTTAACTCAAAAGGTTCAACTATATTGCTTCTTGTCTATGTGGATGATGTAATATTACAGGAAACAACAACCACTTGATCTCTCGATTAGTGGCTACTTTGGATAACATGTTTGCTCTCAAAGACCTAGGAAAGTTAAATTACTTCTTAGGTATCCAAGTTCAATATCTAGAGCATGGGTTTATAATGAATCGGTCGAAATATATTGATGATCTGTTACAAAGGATTGGCTTTTCAGATCTGAAATCTGCAGCCTCACCTAGCAACTTAGGCAAACATCTATCTATCAATGATGGAGTTCCTCTCACTAACCCATTTTTGTACAGAAGCACAATAGAAGCACTCCAGTACCTAACCAACACCCGTCCGAACATCACTTATATGGTGAATCATCTCAGTCAATTCTTCAAAGCTCCCACAGATGCTCACTGATAAGCAACAAAGAGGGTTCTTCGATACATTAGTGGTACCAAGAACTATGGCCTACTATTTCAACCAAGTCATTCACTTGAAGTATCAGCTTATTCAGATGCAGAATGGGTAGCAAACATTGATGATAGAAAGTCAGTAGCTGCATATAGTGTATTTATTGGTGGAAATCTTATCTCTTGGTTCTCAAAGAAACAAACAGCAGTAGCTCGATCAAGTACTGAATCAGAGTATCGAGCCCTTGCCCACACGGTTTCAGAAATTGTTTGGCTTCAACAACTATTAAGTGAAATCTAGCAGTCCCATTCAGCCAAACCAATAATCTGGTGTGACAATGTGAGTGCAGGGGCCTTAGCCAACAACCCAGTCTTTCATGCTCAGACCAAACACATTGAAATCAATGTTCACTTTGTCAGAGATCTAGTCCTCAAAGGGAAACTTGAAATCCAGTATATTCCTTCATCGGATCAGCTAGCTGACTGCCTCACAAAACCATTGACATACTCTCAATTCTTCAACTTAAGGTCCAAACTTGGGATAGTTGAACTCCCCACAAGTTTGAGGGGAGATGTTAGAGAAAATGCCACATCAGCAACCAAGGAGGAGTCAAGAAGACACATCAATTGAAGGTTGCCATGTCACTATGGAGAGTCGTGAAGAATTATTCTTTTTAGTGCTCCAAATTTCTGTTTGGATTGATGATAACAAACAAATATTCTTTCTTCATGTATTGGACCATGTGTCCTCATTTTATTAGTTGTTTAGTATATAATTTTTTAATTCTTTGAATCCATAAAGTAGGGAACAGTGTATAAATCAGGCATGCCACCCCTTTTCAATTAATGTGAATAATACGAAGAGGCAAAGTTAAAATCTCTTTGTCTATCGCTTAGTAATTTTGCTTCATCGTGTACAACGATCAACTAAACGATTGAATACATCATTCATCGTTTAGCGCTTAGGGTCCATCGTGTACAACAAAAGAGTAGACAGCAGCCTCCATCATGTAGCGCTCAAATTGTATCGTTTAGTACGACAAGGTAAACAATATCACACTTCACTATCGCTTAGTCTCCGAGGTTCCATCGTTTAGTACGACAAGGTAAATGATAAGATAAGCGATATCACACTTCACTATTGTTTAGTCTCCGAGGCTCCATCCTTTAGTACGACAAGGTAAACGATAAGGTTTGTCTTACATCGTTTAACCACGCAACTCGATCGTACACAACGAAGAGGTAAATGGTATTGTTTCCATCTCTTTATATTTTCTAACTAGTAGCACACTAGTTAAAGACGACCAATTTAGCAGGCAGACTAAGCAATAAATACAATATTATCGTAAATCAATTGAATACATGTGATAAGGCTAATACTTCTCAAGCCGCCAGTTCTATGTTGTGTATTTGTAATGTATTGTTTAGATCTCCATTTAGTTGACGGGTAGAGCTATCTGTCAGCGACATTTCAACCTTGTATGGTACCGTTAAGGACCACAAATGGGTTTATAAAATCTAACCAAATTTGCATTTCAGAATGTTGGAAATTTCTTTCCGAAATTGTTAGAATCACTTTTGCCATATCCAATCACTCTAAAACATGTCTTTTAATTATTCAAAATCAAAAAGTGCAGGGTTATTATTACTCATAAACATGCAAGGTTCAATGTCCACAAGATTGAGGTTGAACGGTACAAGCTTGTGATTTGTGTGTTGTCAACTTGTCATTTAGATATCTGAGATATTATCACAGACCAACTTTGATGCTACTAATGATCAACCGACTACGTCGAGAGTAACCGCCAAGAAAGAAAGAAAGAAAGAAAGAAAGAAAGAAAGAAAGAAGAAGAAGAAAAAAAAAAAAAAAAAAGAGGCCTACCTGGTACATTTGTTATGTATATCTGAATAAGCTTTTAACACAACTATTACTAAGCAGACATTTTAAGATGAATGGGTTTGCATGCTTTTTGCAGATGCAATCGAATAAGTTGGTTTGGGAAGGGGCTAAAGCAAATCCTATAGCGCAGGAGAGTCCAAATCATCCGATCCACCTATTTGGGTTATTTTCATAGAAGACACCGAAGGATTTTAAAACTGACAAGGAGGAGTTTGTTAGGATATCTCCCGACAAAAACACTAAAAAATAAAGAACTCATGCAGGAAAATATATAGAAATATGTTATAATCTAATATTTCAAGAGGGTTAGTCTTTTTCAAATTTTCCAAAGAAAATCCACAAAATTCTTCACTTACTCCCAAGCTATTTACTTATAAGTCCCTTCTAATAATCATATTAATCTTCTATTTCATTTTTTTCTTTTTGACAATATGTGAAATGAGGGGTTGAACCTCTAACTTCAAAGTTAATAGTATAAGTTTGATGCTGGTTGAGCTATGCTCATTTTGGTATATTAAAAATTCTACATTTTTTTATATTCGTGAATATCCAAGCCAACTTACTTGCATTTCGACTAATTTCACGTGACAACTCGTCTGGCTCTACAACATCTGGCATATTGATATTCTACTAATAATCCTATTATATCTCTAATTAGGGCTCTCATAGAATCACAAGTTTCTTGTACTGTTTAATGTCACAACAAATAATATTGTTTCACTCCGTCTCACATTTCTTCATAATTTAACAAAAACAATTGAGTTTTTTCGCTTGGACATCTTATTAAGCTCATTCACTACAAGAAATTCAGTTTTTCTGGCGAAAGCTTTTTTGGTGCTTAAAAAAGCATCAGAGAAACCCATTTTTCTTGACAATTTTTTTTATGATGGGAAATTTATGCTCTCTTGATGGTAATTTCAATAGGAAAAATAGGTTCTCCCAACAGTTGTTTTTTGGACTATCGGCATAAAAAAGGTTGGGAAAGAAATTTGTTGACCTCTCTTGACGTTAAGATTGCAATATAGGGAGATAATGTTTGTCTTGACGGTTTAGGGGAAGCCCCACGGTTTTTGAAGCGTCGGGTTAGTGTACGTGCTCTCACAAAAAAATGGTCATAGGTCTATGACGGTTTTTGAAAATTCGTCGGTAGAACTAAATGTCCTGACGTTGGGAGAGGATTTGTAAAACCCTAATTTCTTTCACTCTCTCGCCCACTCATTTCCTTTTTTCCCTCTTCTTTCACTCTCCCGCCCACCCCTCTCTTCCTTCCCCCTTTCTACAACCTTCCCCCAATCGTGACCCCTCAGCCGCCACCCATCTGCGAACCAACGCCAGCCGCCGACCCCCCAGCCACCACCATCTGCAACGCATCTTCCTTTTCCCCTTTCTGCAACTCTCCTTCCCTAATTCAGGTAATTTCTTCCTTTCCCTCGTCTTCTTTTCATTGTTGATTCGATGGACTTCTTTTTTTCTTTCTTTTTCCTTGTGGGTTCGTTTCTTTTGGGGTTTTTGAGATATTATGGCTTTCATCGTGTTGGAAAATGGGCTTTCCTTCATGGACGCCTTGTAGGGATTTTCTCCATTTTTCGACATTTTGTAGCTTGGTTAAAACCCACTTTAACCCTTAGTTTTATCTTGGAATATTATTTAGTATTGTATTGCGCTTGCCGCTTTATGATATTCTCAAATCCCATGTATTTTTTTAGCTTTGTAAGTTGAGTAAACCATCACGGTACTGGGAGATCTTGGTGCTCTACTTGTAAAGCTCATGAAGAATAATTTCTTTTTGTCTTTAGGGCAAGTGGACTTTTATTTAAGTTTCAATTGTGCTAGTCTTTGTTTTAAGGATTTGAATGTTTATCTTTTGTTGTTGTTTTTTAATTTTTATTTTAGAGACTTTATTTTAGTTGTTTATTTTAGAAATTTGGATGAGTTTAAGTGTTATTATTGTGAAATTGAAGTAATTTATTTACTAAGTTAAAGTCATTTTTTATAAATTTGTTTGTAGTTGGTGAGTAAGTGAAATACTAAATTGAAATTAGTTAAAGTTTTTATGTTATTACTTTTAAGTTGAAGTTGTCTTTGTTTTAAGGATTTGAATGTTTATCTTTTGTTGTTTTTTAATTTTTGTTTTAGAGACTTTAGTTTAATTGTTTGATTTAGAAATATGGATGAGTTTAAGTGTTATTATTGAGAAATTGAAGTGATTTGTTTATTTTACATATTTATTTGTATCTTCAATTGGCACTAATTATGTTACGATATCTATCTTTTTAAGATAGACCTTTCTCATATATAACAAAAATCTACCAAAATTTATCGGTAAAGTAACTTTCTTTCTCTGATCCTTCCTTTATATAATTATGTTTGGGGGTCTACCAAGATAAATCCATATTTATGTTTAAGTTTTGTATTAATGTTGTTATTGTTATAGGGGTAAATCCATAATGCATAATTTGTATTTACTTGACGACTTCCGTGAGTTTCTTTTCGTCGGACAGAAAACTCAAATTCTTTTCAAATTTTTGTGAAAAACCTTTTTTTTTTTCAAAATAGGAAACTGATTTCCTTTTACTTTCGTGGTTACCATGATGCAATAACTAATTTAAATTTGTACTTTTTAGGTATGTCAGAGTTTATGTTCAAACAAAAAAGTAGAAAAGAATCCAGATATATTTTGTGGATATTATGTAATTGTAGATTTGTCTTTTTAAGTATTTTAGGATTTATATTTTATAAATATTATGTAATGTAATTAATTTTGTGAAACTAAATTGTATATTAGGTAAGAAAACTACTTAAACGATTTTCATTTATTTACTGAAATTTGTAAGATTAGTTTCAATTATTACTTAAAAAAATATTAACAGGTTTGGAATATTCCCCTTGCACCAGTCTTCATCTCACCCTGAGAACGAGAGGAGAAAGAGGTAAATGGGCATTGGCTTAGAAGAAGTGAATATGTGAAATCTAAACTTACCGATCTCTTTCTGCCACCAAAATTACCACAGTGAGAGCCCAACTGAGAACTAAGAGTGCTACCATATTTATTGTGACTAGTCAAGAAATAGGTGTACATGCACCTGAAATCGTGTTGTTTTTTTCTTATAAAAAAGAAATAAAATCGTGTAGTTTAATTTAAAATCTTTAAATATAGTGATTTTTAGCAGGTAATAAATATAATATTATATTATTTTTTTAATTACTATACTTTTGAAATTTAAAGGACACCTTGATAAAAAAAATGTCAGAAATAGCACGTTTAAGTTTTTAAAAATTAATACGCTTTTTGAGAACTCATAAAAATAGTTTTTTCTCGATTTGTGATATCTATCATTGAGATTTAGTAAAAGATCAATGTTAATTATGCTAGAAACTCAGTGTTATAGAAATTCGTACGGTGATATATAGAAACTCAGTGTTAATCTTACCATATATCAAATTTCGATATTAATTATGGTAGGAATTTCATCGAGAAAACTCAAATATATAAAATCTCGGTGTTATTTTGCTCGGCATTAACATTGAGATCTACGTAATTTTTTCAAATTATATGTAATCTCTCTAAATCTTATACTAACTCTTTTTTCTGGTTGAATTTCCTTTAGCAATATTTCCCAAATATTATACAAAATCTTGCAAATCTTGCTTCGAATTTATACTTACATGAATTTTTATATTGATTTCTTAATTATCTAAATAATTTACCAATTATCTTTTCAAATTTCTCCAAATTGTGTAATATTTGGTAGTGTAATTTTTTAATTTTAGAATAATTTGTGAAGATTACATAACATTTCAACTATATAAAATCTTGCAAATCTTGCTTCCAATTTATATTTACATAAATTTCTATATTGATTTCTTAATTGTCTAAATAATTTACCAATTATCTTTTCAAATTTTTCCAAATTGTGTAATATTCGGTAATGTAATTTTTTAATTTTGAAAAATTTTGTGAAGATTACATAACATTTCGACTTTTTTAACCCAAATCCCAGTGTGTAATATGAAGCAAGTCCCAAAATAATCGATAAGTTAGAGAAAAAAAATTTAACTACATCTCGGAGTTGATCTCGTGGATGGAGAAAAATTATTTGAATAGATATTAAAAAAGCATGTTGGTTTTGTAAGGTTAAAACTTAAATGTGTTATTTCTGATAATTTCTCCATCTTGACAAATTAGAATGTATATGATAAACATTTAGGCTCCATTTGATAATCATTTCTTTTTTCTTTTTTTTTTTGGGAAATTAACCTTATTCCCTCCTATTTCTTACCATGATTTGCATCTTTTTTTCAAATATAATGATTGAATTCTAAGCCAATTTTTAAAAGTTACTTTTTTAGTTTTAAATTATTTGCTTGATTTTTTAAATCATTGGTAAAAAGATAGATAATTAAAGACAACATTTGGATGTAGAATTATTGTCTATAAACTTAATTTTCAAAAATAAAAACAAAAAACGACATAGTCACAAAATAAGACCTTAATCTTTGACTTTTTTTTTTTTACCGTAGTCATTAAAATATATATAATATAATTGAAATAATTTTTTTTTAACTAAAATTGATTTTTAAAAAAGTGACATTTGATAGACTAAAATTGGAAAGATGTGATAAATTTTTGGAAAAGATAAAATATTTTATTGAAAAATTCATAAATCAACCATAACTAATTAAATGAGTTAATATAAATTTGACAAAAGCATCTTTTCTATGAGTATGTAAGGGTTGTTTTTAAATATAGAAAAATGAACTAAAATATTTATAAAATATAGTAAAATCTTAGAACTATAAATGATAAATGTTATAGAAATTGATAGACTCCTATCATTGTCGGTAAGTGATATTATCTATCATATCATCTATCATTGATAATTCTAAAATTTTGTTATATCTTATAAATATTTTTAACAGTTTAACCATTTGAAATAATTTCCCATTATGTAACTTAATTTTTACAACTATATAAGCTTAGAGTTTATTTGTCTTATTAAGACTCCGTTTAGGGTTGCATGTGATTATAGAAAAATCTTAATTGTCACCTTAATTGGTAAAATAAATTATTTATTAATCTAACAAAATCACTAAGTTAATATAATCTAGATATTAGATTTATCTTCTCTAAAAATTTGCTAACATCTTATTGCTAACATCTTAACCATTTAACTAAATATATTATAATAATATCCTTTTATATTAATGTATTTTGTTATATATATTTCTAAATGTTAATTAATTCATTTTTATAAGAATTATTTTCTAATCATTTTGCCCAAAAAGATATTTTTTAAAAATTTTATCAAATTATTTAGATTAAATAAAATTAGTTAAAATTTAAATCAGAGATATTTTAAAATAAATTATAAATTAATTATAATGATTCATATACTAAATTACATCAATCTAATATTAATTTACCAAATATCATAGTTAGTTATTTTAATTTAAACTAAAATTTACCAAACATTATCCTACTTCTTCGACTCATTCTTCTAAATGTACAACTACCAGCAATTATTTAAAAAGCTACGATAATCTTAAACGGAGCCAAAGATTGCAAATGCACAACCAATGTATTTTAGGTTGGTATATATAAAATTTGCCCCCCTTTTTCTATTTTAATGATGTATATATCATCTATAGGACAAAATATATGAATGAAATAATGTGAATATATTATATATAAGATTTTTTCCTCAAGACAATTAAAGGAATGTATATATCTCAGTTGACCTTTATAAAAGCTTCAACAAACCATCCAAGAGTAAAATATAATTATTAAATGTGAGGATAATTGAAGTAGTTACGAATATTCAAATCTTTATTTTCGTAAGAAGATTTTATGCTATAATTTATAGGAGAATTGCAATGTGTATCAAAATAAATATAGGATTTAGCAACCATGTCTTCCATTTTTTTAATTTGGCAAATATGGTAAAATATCTTGAAAATTGAAACCACATTGCACTTCTCCTTATTCCAAAATTACCCCTCAATTAAAATTAGGATCTATTATTGTCATATCTCACACATTTCTCTCAACTTTCTGTTGTCTATGTTGGAAATGTCCTAAAACTTGTCGTTCGTGTTAAACGTTATATTTATCAATAATAATAAATTGTTGATTATGAAAATCCAATAAACATGTCCATGACTATTGTCTGAATACTATAACTTTGTAACTTTATGTAGTGACATAAACAGGATCAAGTTAATAGCATATACCCTAAATGGTCTAATAGGTATATGGATGAAATTGGGTATCTCATCCTGGTAACACTATTGGATATGGCCCATTTGTAGTTATTACAAGAAGTTGTAAAATATTACAAACGATGTGATCTATAGATCGTTCATGTTGAGACATGTGAGTGGAGGTATCTTATGTAATGAGTTTGCATATAGACTGGACCACGAAGATAGTCACTTTTCTTTATTATTTTTTGCTAAAAGTAGATTTAGATGCATATTTAATAGAGTTTGTTTAAAATGTTTCAGCAATGTCGAACTCAATCATACAATTACTTGCTTCTGATAAATTTAATGGAGAGGGTTATTCGAACTGAAAATCATACATCAATACGATATTAATGGTAGACGATCTAAGGTTTGTGTTGATGGAGGAGTGTCCTCTAGTTCACAGTTCAACAGCCACCCAAAATGTTCGGGACGTCTATGATAGGTGGGTGAGGGCGAACGAGAAAGCCTGGACCTATATCTTAGCGAGTATATCTAATGTACTCAACAAGAAGCATGAGGTCATGCCCACCTCCCGTGAGATAATGGCATCATTACAGGAGATGTTCAGGCAACCGTCATCTTCTGTTATATATGAAGCCATCAAGTATGTCTATGTTACGCGCATGAAAGATGGAACCAACATAAGAGAACACGTTCTCGATATGATGGTTCATTTTAATGTTACAGAGGCTCACGGGGCAATGATAGATGAGACGAGTCAAGTGAGCATGATACTGGAATCTCTCCCAAAAAGTTATCTGTCGTTCAGAACAAACATTGTTATGAACAAAATCACTTATAATTTGTCAACGCTGTTGAATGAGTTACAGACTTATCAATCAATGATGAAATTAAAGGAAAAAAAAATAAATGTTATTTTGAAACCAAAGAAGTTTTATAAAGGGTCTATGTCAGGAACGAAACCCACTATTGATAAGAAATCTGGTCCTTCTTCTAAGGATAAAACCGTACAAATGAAGAAGAAAGGAAAAGGGAAAAAGAAAGCCACTGCAAAGAAAAACAAAAACAAAACTCTCAATGGAAAATGTTTCCATTGCAGAGAAGTTGGGCACTGAAAACGAAACTACCCAAAGTATTTGGCTAAGAAGAAAGCAGAAAAGGCAAAGCGAGGTAAATTCGATTTACTAGTTGTTGAAACATGTATAGTGGAAAATTTTTACCTTACCTGGATATTGGATTCAAGTGCCGCTAATCATATTTTCACTTTTCTACAAGAAACTAGTTCCTGGAGAAGACTTTCTGAACTTGAGATGATTTTCAAGGTGGAAACAGGTGAAGTCATTTTAGCTGAAGCAGTGGGAGATGTAAAGTTATTTTTTGGAGATTATTTTATCTTACTTAAGAATGGATTCTATGTACCTAAGATGAAAAGAAATCTGATCTCCATTTTCTGTCTGCTAGAAAATATGTACAGTAAATCTTTTGAATGTAATGAAGTGTTTGTTTGTTCAAGAGGTGTTTGTATTTATTCTGCAAGACTTAAAAATAACTTGTACATATTAAAACAAACTGAAGCGAGAGCCATTTTAAACATAGAGATGTTTAAAACGGCTGAGACTCATAATAAGAAGCGGAAAATTTCTTCTAACACTTATCTTTGGCACCTCAGACTTGGTCACATTAATCTCAACAGGATTGAAAGATGGGTAAAAAAAGTCATCTAAATCAGTTTGAAGACAGTTCTCTACCTCTATGTGAATCATGTCTTGAGGGAAAAATGACTAAGAGATCTTTTGTTTGACAAAGCCCTTCGTGCCAAAGAGCCTCTCGAACTTATATATTCAAACCTATGTAGTCTGATGAATGTTAAAGCTCGAGGACTCATCGGTTTTATTGATGATTACTCTAGATATGACTATATTTACTTAATCAGTCATAAGTCTGAAACTCTTGAAAAGTTCAAAAAATTTAAGGCTGAGACTGAAAATTTGTTAAGTAAAAGAATTAAAACACTTCGATATGATCGAGGTGGTGAGTATATGGATTTGCAATTCCAAAACTATCTAGTAGATCATGGAATTCAATCACAACTCACAGCACTTAGAACACCACAACAAAACCGTGTTGTAGAAAGGAGAAATCGAACCTTGTTGGACATGGTTCGGTCTATGATGAGTTATGCTTAGTTACCTCAATCCTTTTGGGGGTATGCAGTATAGACTGTAGTATTTACTCTTAATGTTATTCCATCAAAAAGTGTTTCAGAAACACCATATGAATTGTGCAAAGGACACAAAACGAGTTTACGTCATTTTCGTATATGGGGTTGTCCAGCACACATGTTAGTACATAATCCTAAGAAATTGAAAACGCGTTCAAAATTATGCCTATTTGTAGGATACCCCAAAGAAACAAAAGAAGGATTGTTTTATGATCCCCAAGAAGATAAAGTATTTGTATCGACAAATGCTACATTCTTGGAAGAGGATCATATTAAAAATCATCTACCTCGCAGTAAACTAATATTGCAAGAACTGATTAAAGATACTATAGAAAAGTCAACAAGAGTTGTTGATCAAGCTGGTCCATCAACAACTGTTGTTGTTTCATCACGTCCATCCCAAGAGTTGAGGATGCCTCGACGTAGTGGGAGAGTTATTCAACAACCTGAACAGTTTAACAAAAACTCAAAATATCATACAAGATGATAGTTTAGAGGATCCATTAACCTTTAAGAAGGCAATGAAAGATGTTGACAGGGAACAATGGATAAAAGGCATGGACGATGAAATGGAGCCTATGTACTTCAACTTTGTCTAGGAACTTATAGATCAACCACATGGGGTTACATCTATAGGTTGCAAATGGATCTACAAGAGGAAACGAGACCAAACTGGCAAGGTACAAACCTATAAAGCCAGACTCGTAGCAAAAAGTTTTGCCCAAAGAGAAGGAGTTGATTATGAAGAAACTTTTTCTCCTGTTGCCATGATAAAATCAATAAGAATACTTCTTTCCATTGCCACATATTATGACTATGAGATATGGCAAATGGATGTCAAGACAGCTTTTTTGAATGGCTATCTTGATGACAGTATTTTTATGTCTCAACCAGAAGGATCGAAAAAGGATAGGAACAAAAAGTCTGTAAGCTTAAACGATCCATTTATGAATTTAAACAAGTGTCCATATCCTGGAATATAAGGTTTGACACTGCGATCAAATCTTATGGCTTTGAACAGAATGTTGACGAGCCTTGTGTGTACAAGAAGATAGTCAACAAGACTATAGCATTCTTAGTTCTTTATGTTGATGATATCTTGCTCATTGGGAATGAGACAAGTTTTCTTGCTGAAGTAAAGAGATAGTTAGCAACACAATTTCAAATGAAAGATTTGGGTAATGCTCAGTATATTCTAGGAATACAGATCTTTTGAAACCGAAAGAATAGAACATTGGCACTATCTCAAGCATCTTATATTGACAAGATGTTGTCAAGGTATTGTTAGAGTTAAACAACATGCAGAGGAAATATCAAGGTTCCATAAGCATTCTAATTCACTAATTTTGACAAAAAAACAAAACATGTTGTTCATAAAAATGGGTTTTAAGAACATATCTTTGAAGAACTCTTCAAGAAAATGTATGTTTAGCTGTTGTCTTCACTTAATGTCAACATGAACCACCTCAAAGCCTTCTCTACTATGCTCTTGGAGCTTTAGGCAGAGTTGTGGGACTCAAGAACAACTTGTAGATGTCGAGAAACAAGGGAAACTCACAGCAACATGTTGCAGAAGACAACTTCTTCTTCACCACGATTTTTTTCTCAAATTTCTGTATTCATCTTCTTCTCCAACAACTCCAATATTCTTTATATATCAAGATGAACATGCAAAGAGATGGAGTGCATGGCTTGCAGCTCATGCCTGGAGAATCAAGGTAGAGAAGATTATGGTTTGTGTGTGAGCATAAAAATGATGATAATGGAAAAAAACCTTTTTTTCCATTATGTGCAACCCATGCAACCCGATTTTTCCATTTTTCTTTTTTTAAAAAAAATGACTTTTAAATCATTTTAATTTAAAAATGGATTTTCTTAAATTAATTTAATATCAAATATTAAATTAATTTCATAAATTAATTTGATATCAAATATTAAATTAATTTTTGCACAATAATCATCTTTATATATTTAAATCATATTTAAATATTTATTCTCTTGTTTCGTTTAATTTGAACATTTCAAATTAATTTCTCAAGCTACCCTAAAGCGTACCCATTTACGAGCTAGTAGGGGGACCTCACGAACCTACAGATCATGGGCTTCAACGATCCGAGATTAATCAGCTAAACTCATTAGATCAATCTAACCCTCATTCGTTAACTAATGGGTGATTCCACTAAAGCCCATAGCTGAACTCCCCTCACTGTAGATATATTATGTCCACTCGATATAACCATGATTAGTAAGTTAACCCTTCACAGGTTGCTCGTAATAACGGTTGGGTCGAATCTCTATTTTACCCCCGAAATTACCTCTTGTTTCTTAAGTTCTACTGATCCCCTAATGAACAATTGATTTATGATCCAATCAACAAATCTAATCCCTCTCAGGCCAATGAAAGGGTGAGCCTCTTGTTCAAGACCCAGAATCGGCACTTGAAGGGAACAATCTTTCTACGAAGAGTGAATTCCCTCTTGCACCCTATGTTCCCAGCTATTCATCCGGTCTTATCCTCAAAATAGTAAGCTTATTGAGCAGAGACAATTAGTCTACTCTCACCGTTTGCATATCAAAGGAAAATCCCGAACAAACAGGAATTCATATTAGCTCAGGATTAAGGTTAAGTTACCTAGGTCATCGCTTTGAAATCGTCAGTCTTAAATAGTAAACAGCGTTATAAAGTAAGGTGACAGGTTTCATAGTCCAATCTTACACAAAACTCATTTGCACAGGACACCCCCACTTCTCATGTCTCAACATGCACGAATTAGGATCAATTCGTATGTAGCACTTTACAACACTTTGTAACAACTACAGAGTAGGCTGTATCCAATAGTGTTACCAGAATAAGGTACCCAGCCTTATTCATATACTATAGATCATTTTGACTATTTACTTGAACCTAATCTACTTGTATGTCTCCACATAAAGTTCAAGTACTCATATAATAGTCAAGAGACTTAGGTTTATTGGATTTCTAAAAAAACAATATATTCAACAACAACTTTATTGAATTCTCAAAATAAGTTCTAATGTTTACAAACTACGAGTTTTAGGACATAAAATCCCAACAGGTATAATATGCAAAATTCCAAGAAAGGTATGTTACCTTTTAGACATGGAATTCATTTTTTGAAGGAACAGTATCCTAAGACACCTCAAAATGTTGAGGAGATGAATCAAATTCCATATGCATCTGCAGTTGGGAGTTTGATGTACGTTATGTTGTGTACATGCCCTGACATATGCTTTGCAGTTGGAATCGTCAGCAAGTTCCAATCCAATCCTGGACACAGTCATTAGACTGTTGTCAAAAACATCTTCAAGTATCTAAGGAGAACGGGGGATTATATGCTTGTGTATGAACCTAAGAATTTGATCCTTACAGAATACACTGATTCTTATTTTCAGACTGACATAGATTCTAGGAATCTACTTCAGGATCAGTTTTCACTCTTAATGGATGAGCTATAGTTTGGAAAAGCATTAAGCAAAGTTGTATCGTTGACTCCACAATGGAAGCGGAATATGTGGCTGCGTGTGAAGCTGCTAAAGAAGCAGTATGGCTACGCAAATTCTTGGCTGATTTGGAAGTAGTTCCAGATATGCACCTGTCTATCACACTGTATTGTGACAATAGTGGTGTTGTTGCCAACTCAAAAGAACCAAGGAGTCAAAAAACACATTGAAAGAAAGTATCGTCTCATCCGAGAGATAGTATATAGAGGAGATGTGATCGTCACAAAGGTAGCCTCTGAAGACAACCTTGCTGATTCATTCACAAAGGCCCTCTTGGCTAAAGTGTTTGAGGATTACCTAGTTGGACTAGGACTCCAAGTAGTGTAATCTAGGGCAAGTGGAAGAATATCTATGATATTAGAGATGCCCTAGTTTATTGTATTTTCCCTTTATGTTTCTCAACATTATATTGTATATGTTTGTTCTCATTGGAGTTTTAGTCCAAGTGAGAGATTGTTGGGAATGTCCTAGAACTCGCAGTTCGTGTTAAACATTCTATTTATCAATAATAATAAATTGTTGATTTTTTATTCCATTATGAAAATCCAAGAAACATATCCATGGCTATAGTCTGAATACTGTAACTTTGTAACTTTATGTAGTGACATAAACAGGATCAAGTTAACAGTATATAGCCTAAATGGTCTAATAAGTATATGGATGAAATTGGGTATCTCATCCTGGTAACACTATTGGATGCGTCCCATTTTGTAGTTGTTACAAGAAGTTGTAAAGTGTTACAAACGAAGTGATCTACAGATCATTCATGTTGAGACATGTGAGTGGGGGCATCCTATGCAATGAGTTTGTATATAGACTGGATCATGAAAATAGTCACTTTTCTTTATAACGACCGTTTACTGTTAAAACTGACTATTTTATTTATTAAATAATCTAGGTCAACTTGATCTTAATCTTGAGCTAGCTATGAACTCTTGTTTGTTCGGGATTATTCTTTGATTTGCAAACGGTGAGAGTAGTCCAATGCTATGAGAGTAGTCCAACAGCATTGCTCAATAAGCCTCCCATTCTGGAGATAAGACCAGATGAATAGCTGGGGACATAGCCTTGCAAGATGGAATTCAGTCTTACCCGATTTAGGGTTAGCAGATAGGGTGTTCTCTTAAGTACTGATTCTAAGTCTTGAACAATCGAGGTCCCACCTTCTCATGATAGAGAAAGAACTTGATTCATAGTTATTATGAATCAGAATTGTTTATTAGAGGGTCAGTGGGAATGTATTCACAGGGGTAAAACGGTTTTTTTGACCCAGCTGTGATTACGAACAATCGATTGACCTACTGATTATGGTTATATAAAGTGGACATAATATATCTACAGTGAGGGGAGTTCAACTATGGGCTATAGTGGACTAACCCATTAGTTAACGAATGGGGGTTAGATTGATCTAATGAGTTTAGTCGATTAATCTCAGATCGTTGGAGCCCATGATCGATAAGTCCGCGAGGTTCTCCTACTAACTCGTAAATGGATAAGCTTTAGAGCAGCTTGAGAAGTTAATTTGAAATGTTCAAATTAAAATTAAATAGAATAGGAGAATTTATATTTAAATATGATTTAAATATATGAAGATGGATTTGTGCAAAAATTAATTTAATATTTGATTTTAAATTAATTAGAATTATTTAAATAACTATTTAAATAATTATTTATTAATTTTATTAGAAAATTAATATTTTTTTCAGTTTTAAAATCAAAATTAAATTTTGAAATCGGTTTTGATATTAGAAAAATTGGAAAGTTGAAATACATGCACAAAATGGAAAATCAATTATTTCCATTACCACCTTCTACATACTCACACAAAACCCATTTCCTCATCTTCATTTACTCCAAGCATGAGCTACAACTCATGAAGCATTCTTCTTTGCATGTTCACCTACAATAAATAAAGAAGATTTGAGTGAATTTGAGGCATGCATTCTATTGAAATTTTAGAGAAAATTTCGGTTGGAAGAAAGGTTCTTCAAGTAGTGTTTTGTTGTGAGCTTCTCCTTGTGTTTTCATTACTTCAAGTTGTTCTTGAGTCCCACAACTCGTTCTAAAGCTCCAAGAGGATAGTGGGAAAGATCTTGAGGTAGTTCACGGTGATCTTTCGAGGAGAAAATTGTTGTTCATCAAGATCTTGAAGAGTTCTACAAAGGTATGACTACAAACCCTCTTTTATTAAATGAGCATGTTTTAGTTTCTACCAAAATGAGTGAATTTGAATGTTTATTGATCATTGTTAATTTCGCTGCATGTTAATACACTCTTACAGTTTAAAGATCTCGCAAATCTCATAGATGAATACAAAAAATCGGCCATTGGAGATTTGAAGTTCAAGATTTCTTTTGATGCACATGATTGCGCATATTTTTTTTTTCAAAATCTTGTTTTGATTTCGTTAGCTGAAGCCATGGTGTTGAAATCTTTGGGGCAATTTCTCTTCCTAAAGCCACGGTTTGTGTTCCATTTTTTCATTTGAATTTCGTCCTCATCTTCTCCCATTCACCACTGTGATCACAATTTTACTAGTTTCGATTTCATCAGCGAGAAATATCTTAAACTATAAAGTTTGTTTGATTGTTTTCTTGAATTTCATCCTTATTTGAAGATTCTTTGATATTCATCCTTATTTGTTTGAGACTATGAATTTTGTGTTTAATTTATCTTTTTTAGATCAAAGAGTTCGTTGGATTGGTTCCTTCTTGAAATTCATTATTGCTTGAAGATTCTTTGTTGTTTGTGTTTGATTTATCTTTTTGTTTTTGTGTTAGAATGATTTTGTTGGGATTTGAAGAGATGAGGAGACTCATCGATAGGGGTCTGATATGAGTTTTCTTAGTTCATATTTTGGCTGGAAATTAAATAGTATATTTTGAGTTGTTATTTTACTTTTTCTTTGCTATCGGGTTGCTATTTGATAGTATATAGTTTGTGATTGTCATTTGATTGCCTTCTGATTGCTCTCTGATTATTATTTGATACTTAGTCGTTTGTGATTTCTATCAATTGCTATTTGATTGTTTGTCATGTGATTTCTATTTAATTTTCATTTAATGACTATCTTATATTTAGTTTTATATTTTTCCAGTATTTTGTAGTTATGGTTAAACTTCAAATAGTTGTTCTCCATAGTGATAAGTGGAATGGTCGATAGTGCTAATAAATTTATTAATCATTAGACTCCTTCAATTGGTGAATTGGTAAAGTGCACAAAGTGTAACCGTTGTAAGCGTGTTGGTTATAAAAAGAGATGTCAAAATGAATCCGTTTGAACAATCATATTGTGTACATCAAATATGTCTTTACTATTTCTTTTCATTTAAGTACCGTGTATTGTTTTAATAGTTTTTGTGTATATTAGTGGATTGATTTTGCAGTTTTTTTAGTATATGAACCATGTTGCTCTTGAATATATTATTCCCATTAGAAGGTAATCCCATGGTAATAAAAAAGCAATCAAACAGTATGTGACAAGGAACATGGTGATATTGCAGTTTTTGTAGTCATTACAGTCATGATTTTGAGCTCCCAAATTATGAAAAGATATGTGATATAAAAATTTTGGTAGATATGCAATACACAATTTTGGTAATAAATATGTAATATCAAAGTGATATGTGATAGATATGTAATACTCACAAGTTTGGTAAATAAAAAACTTTTCATTCTTGAAGGCTTTACATCTACTTCATTATCAACCAAACATTTGTGCTAATATCAAAGTAACATTATGACAAAGTATTGTTCAACACGTTATCAATAAAAAAAACCAACACAAAACATAAAATTCAACACCAAAGCCTACAAACTTTTCAAGAGAAAATGGTCTCATTTCAATGGTGAATATTCAAATCAAAACTAGGTGTTTCAATAAGTGTATGTATTTTGTTTCTTTCTTGGAGATTTTTTTTTTTTCTTTTTTACCATTTCCAAATCAACAACAGTAGGTGTGGGTTTCAATTTACTTCTTGGTCATTCATTCTCTACCTCAGGCTTATCTTGTGAAGATTTTCTCATATGCATTCTATTCTCAACAACCTAACAAAATAGATAATGAATTAGAAATAAGTATAAGATAGTAATAAAAAGGTAATTCAAAAGCAATCAAATAGAAATCAAATAACTATCAAAAGGCAATCAGATGAATAGATAGTAATTTGATGAATAGATAGTAATAAAAGGAAGTACTAACTATGTGACAAAAAATAGGTGAATAGATAGTAATTTGATGAAGACTATCGCGAAGAAAATAGTGTTACCAGTTAGTTTTTTTTTTTTTTTTTTTTTTTTTGGCCTTTGTCATGCTTTTTCATTGTCTTCGTCTCTCTTTCTCTTTCTTCTTCTTCTTCTTCTTCTTTTTCTTCTTATAACCTGTTATCAAAACACAAAAATCACATAGTGATCAAATAACAATATTAGAAACTAGGAACTATGTGACAAGGAATATAATATAATCATATGATAGAAGGTATTCGGATGACTATCATAAAAAATTAACTAATTGACGGAGGACATAAGCAATCATATGAGGACCAAAATGTAATCAGAAGAAAATCAGATGGTAATTAAAAGACAATCATGACTGTCAGAAACTATTAATTAATTGACAAAAATAGAAGATAATCAGATGGTAATCAAAATCAAAAAGCAATCAAATAGTAATATCACAAACTAAGAACTATGTAACAAATAATATCAAGTCATCAAATGACAATCAGGGACAATCATAAGACTACAAACTTATTGAAAAAAATTAGAGGATAATCCGATGTCAATCACATGATAATCGAATGGCAATCAAAAGTGGATTACATGGTGCATTACATGATGATTCTCAATCCATGACCAACACAAGAATTTTACACAGGAAAAAAAAAACCCCGAAAGAGCAATTGAGAGATTTACAAAGAATCTAATTGGGGTTCTTAAAAAGCATAAACTCAAACGTATAAATCACGAGAAGATTACGCTACACAACAAAACACAAAATCCAACAATCATATTTAACTTCACAATTCTCAATGACAAAAGAACATAAGAAATCAAACGACAATCAGAAGGTGATCAAAAGAAAACAAAAGTTGGGTTGAACATAAAGGTGAAGAGTATTTGCCATACATTTTTGTTTCAAAAGCACAAAGCCACATGCGATATACTATTCCAATGATGTGTAAGAAAGCTAAAGATAAGGTACTAGTATACTAATTTAAAAATCTGACCTCATTTTCTCTCCCACTTGAAGCAAAAACAACCTTAATGTATATGCGTTGAGAGAAGCATAATCGCAAGTGAAATTTCACTTTGGGTGTAACGAAGAGAAGGAAGTATAATCGTCAAAGAACTGAAGAAACACAAGAAATCGGAAATGTATAATCGAAAAGAAGGAAGTATAATCATTAAAGAAATGAAGAAACGCAAAAAATCAAAAGTGTCTAATCGAGGAGAATGAGGAAATCAGAGAGAAGGAAGTATAATCGTTGAAAAATGGAAGAAAGCGGAGTTGAAGGTGGAAGAAATTGGCGTGAGAAGAACCCAAAACGGAAGAAATTGGCGTGAAGAAAAACCATAAGTTATGTGAGGTAGAAAAAGGCACAAATTGATTCAATTAGTAGTTTTTTACTTTTTTTTAATTCAGTCCATCAGCGAATATTGGGTTGTGGGCTTATAAGGATTTTGCCTCTTTTGCAAAATCATAAAACATAACATACGAGCCTAATTTTAACAAATGATTTTGATATTCCTGCGGCTACCCCCAATTTAAAATGGTAAAATAGATATTTCTTATATAATATTTTTAGTTAAAAACTTTTGTTTTTATTATTATGGATCTCTTATTTTCAATAAATAAAATAAAATTCAATAATACCTTAACTCTTATAAGAAAAAAAAAAAAAGTAAATTGTGGATCTTCTCTTCAATAAATCTTCATAAATTAAATTTTGAAACAAACTTCTATCTACAAAATAAATCTTTAAAAAAATTGAAGAAATTTATTTATCAATACAACTAATTACGAGATTGGAGATTGAACCTCCAACTTCTAGGGATAAAGGTCATATCAATACCATTGAATTGAGCTCACATTAAAAAATTTGCTTATTAAAAAGAAGATTGAAACTTTCATTCTAAAATTAACTATATAAAAACTTCATTCTTGTTTTAAACAAAACTTGTAAAATGGACTAAAAAAATATGTAGATAACTAAAAAATTGTGTGAATGTTATATAAAAAAATTATTTAAAAATAATGAATGATCATAACTATTACAGATCGAAGAAACATCTATTACTAGATTATAATTATTAAAGTAAGGATAATTAAAATGGTTAGTTATCTTTTAAGAATAATTTGTAGATTCTCAATACTTTTATGCATAATTTTCTCCCTCTTATCTTTTTTTTTTAAAAAAAAAAAATCTAGATAATATCATATTTTAATGAAAAATTATTTTAAATGACAAAAATTCAAAATATATATTCAATTAATGGCAGAATATCACAATCTATTAAACCGCGATAGGCTACTATCTATGTCTATCTATGTCAAAAATGTGTCTAACTATGTCAAAAATATATACAATTAATAATAAAATATTAAAATCTATTAGACCACGAATAGATGTCATGATAGACCGATAGTAATTTATTGCTTCATCTATGTCATGATAAACAGATAGTAGTCTATTGCTATCTATTAATAGTCTATCACTTATTTATAAATATTTTGATTCATTTTTCTATATTAAAAAACGAGCCTATTTTTATACCAATTTAATCATAAAAAAGCCGTCTTTCTAAAAAAATCTTAAAAAATAGTTACTTTTTTCCCCAATACTTTTTAGATTTTTCGTTTACAAATTTTCTAAAATTACTATTTTTTTTAATAAAGACATCACTTTTTAACAATTATAGTTTTTTTTTAAGTACTTTTCTAGAATATCTATTTTAAATTACTTTTATATTTTTTGAGATATTATGAAATGACGGCTTTAGAAAAACCTCAGATTGACACAGCTCTCATGAAATCACTAATTCACAAAATTCCACTCCATTAACATTTGTACAGATGTTACTTGCTTTTCTCAAATTTTGCTTTGAGTAGTAATTCGAAATAAAATAAACGAATAAAAGAACTTGAAATTGTTGTTTTGGAATTCAACCTTTTCTTAAAACATAATTTTTAATTATAATTATGTATATAAAAAAGATAGTTTTAACAATAATTCAACTTACTCGTTGACATCTATCAGTAGGGATATTTCCCTTCAAATCTTTTTCCAGTAATAGAGCACTTAATTTCTTTTAAAAAAAAAATAAAAAATAAAAATCTTATATATGAATGTTAACACATCATAAATACCTTTTTTTGCCATGATGCCTTGAATGTCAGAAAATCTTATCTCGCCTTTCTACAAAGAATCTCTAATCAGATAAAAATGGTTAAACTACTCATAGAAAAGTTTACATCTAACAACACGAACAAAACAACAACCATTTCCTTAATACTTCCTAAATTGTTAACAATGTTGTGGATCTGTCACCTCCCAACACCTGCAAAACATAAAGTAAAAATTTCATTACCATTTATCTCCACAAAGTAATTCAAACAAACATAAAAATATATATATATATATATATATATATATCTATTAAACTTACTCATTAACATCTATTGGCAAAGATATTTTTTTTCCAAATCTTTTTTGCCCTTAAAAAATTTATTAAGAAAAACCCTAAATATGAATATTAATAAATAAATGTAGCTACCTTTTTACCGTAATGCCTTAGATGCCAAAAAAATCTTATCCAATTACATGCCTTTCTACAAATAATTTGTAATCACATAAAAATTGTTAAACTAAAAACAGAAAAAGTGTGCATCTAAGAGAACACGAACAAAACAACCATCAATTCCTTACTCCAACACTTAGTAAAACAATGTCGTGGATCCATCGCCTCTCTAACACCTCTACAAAACATAAGTCACAAAAAAATTGTTCACTATTTCTCCAAAAAAAAAACAATCAAACAAACATAAAAGAGGGGGAAAAAGAAACTGAAATTGCCATTTTGGACTTCAACCTTAATTTTGAAATGGTTGCTCTTAAGAACAATATCCGACAAAAAAAAATTGCAGACTTAAATAAATAAGTAGGCTAGGGTAGTTATTGTAGAAAGGGTGAAGTCTCTCGGGAGAGAGATGCTTTGATGAAAGGTTATGATTGAAGTATCTGCCCAAAAGATTTAACGAAGAGATACAATAAGGATAAAATAGGAATTTTAAAAAATTGTAAGGGCCCTATTACTGGATATAATAGCTACCATCATGCCGTACTAAAAGCAATACTTTGAAACATGCATTTTGGATATAATAGCTACCACTGCGTTCGAATTAACTGTGAGAATAGATTCTGGAGCCCAAGAAATTCATATGAACACGTTATTTCGCCCTTTACGCAACAAAATTTAGTCGAACTACAGAGAATGGAATCATACCTCCAAAACAGCTTTAGCTTCTTCATTAAATGCCTTGCAAAGAATTTCATAGCTCGTTTCTATTGTCATCTGGGAATAAGCAGCAACTAAGTTCAGAATACTGCTTTAGAAAACGCCAGCATGCAGTCTAATGCCATGGTAGTGTGCAGTGCATAGCATACCAATAAATTGACGCGTGAGGGTGAAATAGATGAAATGGTATATCTGTAAAAGAGAATACGGAAGGCAAATATTAGTCAATCCAATCAAAAGAATAATACAGCTACAGATAATTCCAATCAATTCAGCATCAAAACTCGAGAAGTGACTAAGATGTCCTATTAAGTTGGTGTAAACTATGGATTTCATAACAAAGACAATCTTGATTTTCATTTAATGTACCATTTCGTCCACATAACGTGTCAATCAAAACACATCTGCAAATCCTGCCAGATCATCGAGAACAAAAAATAATGTCTGATATAGGATGGGGTTTTATAGTGATTTCTTTTCTTTTTTTTAAAGTAAGAAACAACTTTCTTTGAAAATAAAATAAAAGAATATACGGACCTCCAAAAAAAAACCAAACCACATAAAAGAGGAGCACCTCTACAAAAAGGGCTTCCAATCTTGAAAATGATACCTTTCAAATAATTAAAAAAATATATATTTTATTTTAATAAATAAATCGATTTAATAATTTTTAAAAAAAAAAAAAACAAAAAAGGACACGTTTTAACCAAAGTCTAGAGATAAACATGAAGACTAGAGAGGATCTACACATCACTTGGATCACTTCCCAAACCTCTAAACACTAATATTGCTCTCCTCCAAAGATCTTACAATAATGCGCACCCCAAAAATGGTTTTGTAAAAGACGATAAAAGAAGAGGAAATGTCGTGCAAAGTGGTGCATCTCCCACCAACTGATCCTCCCAAAAAATATGTTTCCTTTCCCTCTCCCACAACACAAAAGACAAAATATGTTTCCTTCCTCTCCCACATCACAAGAAAAGAAAAGGTAACAACCTACATTAGTAAGTTAATGAGGAAGAGCCCACACCTACTCAGGAGTGCCCCACCCGGTTTACTAGGGTGTTGGCCTACCAAGCACATGCCCACAGCTCTTGCCGCCCGCTTGGCGGCCCAACCACCACATTACACGTATAGACGCGAACCCTCCTCATCCCTTGTCTGCTCATCGAGTGCATTCCTAGCTCTCGCTCGTCTCTAGTCAAGAATTCGCACTCAACTCTTGCCACAAGGAATGTCATTGCCAAACTTCGATTCTAAATCACCGAATCTTGCATCCAACCTCGGTCTTTTTTGGAAAAAACTTCTATTCGTTGAAAAGCAAAATCTCTGTCATCTGGCTCCAAAAGGGGGGAAAAAAAGTACCCAATCATTGTGAACCTCTCTTGATTTTTTAGACAGGCACAAAGTGGAGATCTGGTGTACTGAGAATAAATGGAGAGGAGTTAGAATAAGTAGTATCAGAGCAGCAGCATCCTCAAGCAAATGGCGAGAGAAAGACACGTGCATCCAAGAGTAGGAGATGATGCTCCGATGCTCGTTCAAGAGGTGGAAGACACCGCCACCCTCTCTCCAAGATCCACCATGCAACGCTTGCTATTCGTGGAAAGTACCTTGGAGGGAATGCAAGAAACGTTGAACAATCTTCAAGAATATGTGGCCATGATCATGAGAAGGATGAATGCAGGGTTGGCACCGGCCCAAGTTGAAGAAGAAGCTCCGGTTTTCAATCAAATTTGGGAAAGGGGAGGAAGAAAAGGCGTTGGAGGACCAAGAAAGCCGTCAAGAACGGGTCCAAGAATCCATAGACCACTCCAAGAAGAACCAAGAAGACGTCCAATAATGCAAGAAAGGCATCAAGAATTCCAAGATTGGAGTTCTTCGAGCAAGAATGATTTAGAAGAAGAGTACCTTGATGCAAGAAGAGGCCGAGGAGGCAGAGGTAATGCTCGGGGAGATTTTTACAACTTTAAGATGATGATAGAACTACCTTTTTACAATGGTAAGCATGATTAAGAGGTATTTCTTGATTGGATCAAGAATACAAAGAACTTCGATTATATGAACACTCCGGAGCACAAGAAGGTACAATTAGTAGCTTTTAAATTGAAGGGGGTGCATCTACATGGTGGGATCAATTGGAGGGAAATCGTCAACAGCAAGGCAAGAGACCTATTCGAACATGGGAGAAGATGAAGAAATTGATTAAGGAGAGGTTTCTTCCTCCAAATTATGAGCAGACCTTGTACAATCAATACCAAAATTGTAGACAAGGCTCTCGATCAGTGGCTAATTTCGTAGAAGAATTCCATCGTTTGGGGGCAAGAACCAATTTGGCTGAAAATGAACAACACTTGATTGCAAGATTCATTGGAGGATTGCATATAGACATCAAAGAGAAGGTGAAACTTCATAAATTTAATATGTTCGCTAATGTAATTGCTTTTGACGAGACTGTGAAAAAACTTAATGAAATGTGATCTAAGAAATTTTCAAGAAAGAACCCATTGTCGGGTTGTATGTCCTAAAACTCGCAGTTTGTAAAGTTAAACATATTCAATTATCAATAAAGATGTTATTCAACATTTATTTAATAATGTTGTTATTGAATCTATAAATTGCACTTATAAAGTCTAAATCCAATAAACTAAGATCTATGATTATTATATGGATACTTGAACTTCATGTGGAGACATAAAAGTGGATCCGGTTCAAGTAAATAGTCAAAATGATCTATAATATACGAATAAAGTTGGGTACCTTATTCTGGTAACACTATTGGATGTGGCCCACTCTGTAGTTGTTACAATTTGTTGTAAGGTGCTACAAACGAAGTAATCCTTATTCGTTCATGTATCGACATATGGAGTTGGGTCGTCCTATGCAATGAATTTGCGTAAGATCGGACTAAGAAATAAGTCACTCTTACTTTATAATGTTGTTTATTGTATAAGACTGACTATATCACTTAGAT
Organism: Benincasa hispida; assembly: GCF_027475165.1. Taxonomy (NCBI): domain Eukaryota; kingdom Viridiplantae; phylum Streptophyta; class Magnoliopsida; order Cucurbitales; family Cucurbitaceae; genus Benincasa; species Benincasa hispida. The sequence continues at coordinate 59,468,685 of NC_143485.1, forward strand.
GACCTAGGTAACTCGATCTTAACCCTGAGCTAACTACAAACTCCTGTTAACTCGATCTTGATCAAACCAATGAATTAGCTATAGTGGTGTGACTTGATAGTTAACGAATACTGATTAATTTGGTCTAAAGAATTTTAGCCAATTAATCTTAAATCGTTGGAACTCATGATCTGTAGGTCCATAAGGTCCCTATACTAGATCGTAAAACATGAACACCTTGAATTAATAAAATAAGTGAATTTGGAATGATATGAATTTGAATTGTTCAAATTGAAATTCAGTTTGAAAATGTTCAAATTAAAATTAAGGTTTGAATTTGAATAGTTCAAATTCAAAATGAGGGTTTATATAATTATATTCATATAATTAATTAACGTTTAATTTATTAAAATTAAACGAAATTGGAGAGTTTATAATGTTTAAATATTAATTACATGAATAGGATTCATGTTTTAAATTAGGTGTGTGATTAATTTAATATTTGATATTAAATTATGATATAATTATTTAAATATGTTTAATTAATTAAAATTAAATTAATTTCTCATTTTATTTCAAATTTCAGAATTTGAAATTGTAATTTTGTTTCCTCCTTGAATCACCACCTAGTCCATTATCTTCATCATCTTGGTGCTCGCATTTAGATTGTCGAGAAATGCCTGCATGAAAGAGTTGAATAAAACTCTTCATTTTGATAGAAGGTGTAAGGTTTTTTTTTTTTTTTTTTTTTTTGCTGCTAAAATTAGTTTCTACATGAAAGTATATTCATCACTTTCAAATCCTTTTTTCCCTTCACAAATTCACTCCAATTTAGAGTTTCACCACTCAAATTCAAGGCTGAGAATAGCAGAGAAGATCTCTTGGTGGTTCACCGTTGAATTGAAGCTAGAATCACGAGAAGAGCAACTTGGAATTGGGAGAATTCATCAAATGTATGTTGTTTAGAAACCCTCTTCAGAAGTTTCTATTTAAGCATGCTTTTTAGAACTCAAATTAAATGTAATTAGTGTGTTTATTTATTGATAATGTTTGCTTCCGTTGCATGCTAGTAGATCCTATCACCCGTGGGAGGCATTTTCGAAAATAACCTCCTCATCCAAAATCACTAATCAACCATCTTCCATGTCCTCAGCCAAAGAAAAAGAGAAACATGGCTCGAAGGGAGTGATAGAGAAGTCCATAGAAACAACAACTAAGAAGAATCCAAAACCCATATAATCGACCCTCTTTGGGTAAGTGCTTTCGATGTGGCCAAGTTGGTCACTTATCCAATAAATGGCCCACAAAGAAAGACGGAAGCATACATGGAAGAATGGGATAAAGAAACCTTGATTGAACACAATGAAGAAGAAGAAACCGAGCTCATTGAATCGGATGATGGAGATAGGGTATCTTGTGTTCTCCAAAAGATGTTAATCACTCCCAAAGGAGACTAAAACCCTCAAATACATTGCCCCTTCATAACACGTTGCACAATTAATGGCCAAGTGTGCAATATCATTATTGACAGTAGAAGTAGCGAAAATTTTGTCTCCAAGAAGTTAATAGTAGCCTTAAATCTTAAGGTGGAAGCTCATCCAAACGACTATAAGATTGGTTGGGTGAAAAAAAGCAGCGAAGCAAGAGTAAGTGAAATCTGTACTATCCATCTTTCAATTTGCAGTAGTTATAAAGACCAAATAGTATGTGATAAACAATCATTTCAAGGATGTCACATATCATTTGGTCTTAGGAAGACCATGGCAAAATGATACTCGAGCCTTGCACAAGAGGAGAGAAAATACTTATGAATTCCTTTGGATGGGCAAGAAAGTAGTTCTACTTCCATTGAGTAAGAAGATTAATGAGGGAGTTAAACAGAAAAAAGAGGACAGCAACTACCTTTTTGCCACAATAGTGGTAGAAGCTTGATGAAGGAAAGAGAGGTAGATGTTTTAGGACTTGTAATTGCTGAAAAGTCCAAAAAACACTCAAAATGGTGAAGTCTCTTTAGAAATACAGGAACTTTTTGATGAATTCCCTCAATTAAAAGATGAGCCCGAGGGACTACCACCATTGAGGAACATCCAACACCATATTGATTTAATTCCAGGAGCAACATTACCACACCTTCCTCATTATCAAATGAGCCCGAAGGAGTACGAAATTTTACATAAACATATTAAAAAGCCAACCAATCAACCAAATCACAGTGATTTATGGATTTCATAACAAAGAAAATCTTGAGCCCATGTGCAATGCCCGCTCTACTTACTCCAAAGAAAGATGGAAGTTGGATAATGTGTGTAGATAGTTGAGCAATCAACCGAATCACAGTGATCTACTTGATCTAATTGGAGGAACAGTGATTTTTTCAATATTTGATTTAAAGAGTAAGAATAAGGTTGGGCGATGAGTGGAAGACCACGTTCAAGCCCAACGAAGGACTTTTTGAATGGCTTGTTATGTCATTCGGTCTTTCAAATGCTCCTAGCACATTCATGAGACTCGTGAACCAAGTATTACATCCTTTTCTTAATAAATTCATTGTCGTATAATTTGACGATATCTTGGTTTATAGCAATAGCATTAAGGAGCATTTACAACTTCTTCATAAATTGTTAAGTCTTGACAACAAAAAAATTATATATCAATCACAAGTGTCTCTTTCTTGTGAAAGAAATTTCTTTCCTTGACTTCCTAATAGGCCACGGTGAAATCAAAGTCAATCCAAAGAAAACTGAAGTTGTCACTCAATGGCCTACCCCCAGTTTTGTGAAAGATGTTCAAGCATTCCATGACTTGGCTTCCTTTTATAGGAAATTTATCAAGAACTTCAGCTCTATGACAACACCCTTGACTGATTGTCTAAAGAAAGGGAGCTTGTAAGACCTCTAATCATTCACACTTACAAAAGGAGGGGCAAAATAGGGAAAGCAGAGCTGAAAGGGACATGAGTCAATTACGCCAAGTGGGGACCAGCTGACGGGAGGTTATAAGGAAGATTGAGGGAATTCATTGGGGATATGTTGAATTTAGAGATTGCTAAAGCTTGGGAGAGGGAGGCACTCTCGAATCCAGGCCTTATCCTTTTTTCTTTGATTACTTTTCTGTACTTAGATCTTTTTCTTATTTTGTCTGTTTCCTTTATTTACTCAGGTATTTGTTAGCTTATTTCTGGAATAATATAGTTAGGGCAATTCCCTACCTATTCTGTTTCATGTTAGGATACCTAAGAGAGATTCACTTAGGGCTCAAAACAACAAATCAGCTTCGAAAACACCAAGAACAAACTGAGCAATAGTCCTATTTTGAAACTACCAAACTTCTCCTTACCTTTCGAAGTGGCAACGGATGCTTGTACCTCCGATATTGGAGTTGTTCTATCTCAACAAGGCCACCCACTCATGGCAGAAAAGAGTACATATGCACAGGAATTATATGCTCTTATTTGTGCTCTCAAACAATGGGAGCATTATCTTTTATCCAAGGACTTTCTCCTAATCACAAACCACTTTTCACTCAAATATTTACAATCTCAAAAGAATATTAACCGTATGCATGCGCGGTGGATTTCATTTATACAAAGATTTGAATTCGTGATCAAACATCAATCAGCCAAGGAGAACAAAGTTGTTGATGCACTTAGTAGAAAAGGGTTGATTCTTACTACATTAGCTACAGAAGTAACTACATTTTCTCACTTAACAGAATTATATGAAAATGATCGAGACTTTGCTGATATTTGGTACAAGTGTACTAATATCTTGAATTTTGAAGACTTCCATATTATGGATGGTTTCTTACACATCTCTTCGAGAAACCTTCCTAAAAGAAGCTCACTCCGGAGGTCTAAAGGGCACTTTGTCCAAGACAAAACGTTTGAATTAGTATCCAATCGATTCTATAGGCCACAACTTCGAAAAGATGTCAATAATCTTGTCAGAAGATGCAGTCATGGTGGTTGTGGATGGTTTCACCAAAATGGTCCATTTTCTAGCATGCAAGAAAATGAGTGATGCAATCTCATCGTTTCTCACTAGTTTGAAATTCAGAACCACTTCACATCCACAATCTGACGGCCAGACTGAAGTAACCAATAGAACATTGGAAAATCTCATACGATGTTTAAGTGGTTCACGACCAAAGCAATGGGATTTTTCCCTTACCCAAGCGGAATTTGCTTTCAATAATATGAAAAACAAATCAACGACAAGATGCCACTTCGAAGTAGTATTACACTCAACCTCTTAAACTCACATTTGATCTTGCCAATTTATCTTCTGGGAATATTAGTCTTGAAGATGAAAGTATGATTGAAAGAATAGAAGAATTGCACCGAGAAGTTCATTACCATTTAGAGAAGACCACACAGTCTTACAAGGAAACTAAAGACAAATCAAGAAGAGAAGTCAATTTCAAAGGAGACCTTGTAATGATCCACCTACATAAGACAAGATTTCCAACTGGAACTTACAACAAGCTGAAAGATAGACAATTGGGGCCTTTTACAATCCTATAAAAATATGGTTCGAATGCTTATTGCATTGAGCTACCGGTTGACCTTCACATCAATCCAATATTCAATGTGGTAGATTTGAAACTCTATTTTGCCCCTACTAAATTCCAGTTAGCTTCTTGATAAGCCTCGGGGTCTGAATTTAGAGGGGTGGAATATGGTATACTGAGAATAAATGTAGGAGAGATAGAATAAAAGTTAGTCAGTGAACAGTTAATTAGTTAGTTGTTATTCAACCTTACTTATCAATTTTCCTATAAATAAAATAGAGGTTGACGGGGACGTGACTTCAGATAAACGGATCAAACACTATTCTTTTATGTCTAATCTTCAGATAAACTCATTTCAGTGATGAGGTCACAAAGAGGGGGGTGAACCCAACTCTAAGTACTTCTATTTCAACGGTCATCCTGAATGGTGCAAGATAACTTAAGACTCATCTGCTGCTGTTTTTTTCAAATGTAGGTTCTATGAGTTTTCAATTTCCAGAATCTTGAGATTCCCCTTGGTCCTCAATAAACAAGGGAAGTAGCACTAAGAAAAGGGTGCTTTGGAAGAAGTGATATTACCGAGCGTCGTATAATTGGGATAAAATCAATATACGAAACTACGTAAAATCTGGCGTTGCTTACATTGAGAGTACGCCCCACAACAACCACGGATAAAGAAGCCAACTCCAATCCTCGCTCTAAAGTCTAAAACGGAAATCTACAGTGAAATGAGTGGAAAGAGCGGACTGATTGGATGGACGAGGCTCCTTATTCTCTTCTTTCTAAGAGTCTGCTTCTTTGTTAAGTAAGAAATTTTATACGCTTCAATGAAGAGCGGACTGATTGGATGGACGAGGCTCCTTATTCTCTTCTTTCTAAGAGTCTGCTTCTTTGTTAAGTAAGAAATTTTATACGCTTCAATGAAGATTGCTTCTTTGTTTAGTAAGAAATTTCGTACGCTTCAATGAAGATTGCTTCTTTGTTAAGTAAGAAATTTCGTACGCTTCAATGAAGATACATAACTATCCCAATATTGAAGTAATTTAAAGAGACAATTCTCAACATAAGAAGATACATAATAAAGAACAAACTGAAATCATGAATCAAATAATATAAAAAGATGACTCTAATGTCCGAAGATGAAAGCTCTCCAATTTAAACGTCTTGCACCGAAAAGCTTAAAAAATGGCTTGGAAAGAGAGCACCAGGTAGATGCATTAAGCCTTGCAACTTCAAATCAGTTATTCCATGCTAAGGATTTTTTCATAAAAGACTCGTTGGTTCCTTTCAAACGAAATTTCAGCAAGCAATACCTTTATTGCATTTGCCCAAAGTAAGCTTGTTTCATGAAAGATGGATCTCTAGACAGCAGAGTTAATATTATTTTTTCAGGGCACTATCACTGCCACTTCCTTAAACTAAGCAATCACAACGAGAATAGGACGGGTGAGAAAACTTGTTAAAATTTTTGTAATTACGAGATAGATAAGTTTGAAGAAAGCAATTGAAACTGAAGCAAGATTCAATGATAGAGTGGAAGAGGAGAGGAGGGCTGGAAGGGAGATCTAGAAAGGGGAAGATCTGGAGGGACATGAGAATGGAGATAGAAAGAGAATGATGTAAGAAATTAGATATAGAAGTACTAATTACTGATAAAATAACCAAGAAGCAGTTGCTCAAATTGTAGTAAGGCCTTTTCTATGGAACCTCTCTATCTGTATGAAATCAAATTATAGTGTCGTGCCCAATCTTTTTTCTAAATATTATTATTGAAACGGAAACAAGACTTTTCATTGATGAAATGAAAATAGGCTATTGAGGAATTTACAATGAGACATGAAGCAAAAAGAACACAGAATCTTAGAATCATAGGATCGGTAGGGACATCTAGATATCTCAACTAGGTTGGCATACTCATAGCACCCTCATCATATCCCTTTAGAAAACACATCTATTCATGAATTACAAAATGCCTCGAATACATGATTACACAAAGAAAATAAGAGCACTCCAGTTAAGACAAATATCCTGAATAGAATAATCAACAAAGAACTTGGATTGAGGACACCATGAAGATGCTAGGAGACGAGCTAAACAACAACAATCTATCCAATTAGGAGATTTATCATGGAATATTCTCTAATTACATTCTAACCAAATTTCTAAAATCAAAGCTTTAATTGCATTTGACCTTAGTAACTAGGCTTGAAAGTAATGGACAAACCAAAATTTGAGAGATATTGTCCCAAACTGATTGCCCAAAAACTCAATGTAAGTGGTAGGGGGAGAATAACTTCCGCCAATAGTTGTTGGAGAATGAACAATCAGTCAACAGGTGCTGCAAATTTTCACCATTTGCTAAACAAAGTGGGCAAATAAAGGGAGACAAGTATTGATCCCGAAGCTTATGTTGCAGAGTATCCGAGCAATCAAGGGATCCAAACAACAATATCCAAATCAGTATGGTGCCACTTTTGGGGCTCTTAGATTTCCAAAGCATTCAAGTCTTTTAGTCAAGGACATCACCTTATCAATAGAAGAACTGAAAGTCAAGGATCCCCGAATACTTCCTTGACGCCTCCAAAGACCATAGCCCAGAATTTGGAGCTTGATTTACTCTTTTGCCTTCTACACTGCACAGTAGCCGCTGAAATTTAAAGATCTCCTCATCTTTTACTTGCCTTTGAATAATAAATTCCAAGAACAAGTGGCCGAATACCAATGATCATTTCAACTACCCTTTGGCATTTGGTAATGAAGCAATGCGAAAAAGTCTAGGAAACTCACCATAAATCAAAGAAAACATTAAATATTAAATAATAAATGAAAGAGTTGGACACCATAAATCAAGCAAAAAGAAAATATTTCTTCCATTTTCAAGTAGGGTGTTCACAGTTCGGTTCAGTAGGGTTTGAGTCCCAAACCGAACCCAATCGAACTACAAATTTTAGAAAATTTATTATATGAAACCAAACCAAACCACAACCGAATTACATCAAAAGAGCTACCAAATTTGGGTTTTCTCTAAAACATGCAATAAAATGAAGCCTTCCTCTCTTTCTTTCTCAAAGTAAAAGCAGAGGGATGAAGCTTTTCTCTCTCTTTCACAAAGTAAAAGCAGAGAGATGAAGAAGAATGAAGGCGAGTGTAGCAAAATTATGTCAGAGAAGACACAAGGGCCTGTAAAAATGAATGCCTTTTTTCATATTTTCGACATTCACGATCAAGCTCATCGACATCGGGCTCAACGAACTGAAATTTGAGAAATTAGTCTTCTGTTCCTTGGCTGAAATTTGCAATTGAAATCTGAAATTTGATCCCAATAAGTCTTTTTATATCGTCAATGCTCAACAAGAGAGTGAGACAATTGGAACTCGTATGAAAACGCCGAGTGTTCCTTGGATGGGCGGAGATGAACTGACGAAGGAGGAAAGGACTCCGACGATCTCCGATCTGACAGCCGACATTCCTTGGCTAGGCGAAGACAAAGGCATTCCTATCCTTGGTCGGCAACGTTCCTTGGCTGGGTTGGGAGAGTGAGAAACGATCGAAACTCGAAGAAAAAGGGAGAGGGAGTTTGGGCAATGCCAAGTGTAAGAGGTTGAAGTGAAGAATATATACATATATACATACACATACATATATATACATATACATACAACATATATACACACACACACACACAAAATCCTTTATAATAAAGCAGTTCGATTCGATTTTACTTCAATTTTCAATTTTGAAACCGTACCAAATTACTAAAGACAGTTTGAAAATCATACTGAACCACGTTAATTCGATTTTGGTTCGGTTTACGCGGTTTGAATGATCACCTCTATTTCCAAGTTTAAAATTTACAAATGATCCAAATTTGCTCCACGTTAATTCAATTTTTTTTTTTGCCTAGTAGTCTTCATCTATAAAGCACCGACACTCCTAAGATGGCAAAATGTCGGTGTCGGACACTGACATGCCCCGATACACCGCCGAACACGTGTCCGACACGCCAGCTGGCGTGTCGGGTATTTTATTTTTTTATTTTTTAATTTCCGCCATGCCATGACAAGGCTGGACACGACTGCGACACGTTCAGGACACAACACCTGCAAAATTAGAATGAAAAAACAAGGAAACCATCATTTTTAAGCCCGAAAACCCAGCCCAAAACCTTATAATATTAGCCCAACCCAAAAATTAGCTTTTAGGGTTATACTGTTTTTTCTCTTAATTTCTTAAAATCTCAAATCAAATTCCACTTCTGCCCAGCCTTCATTCCATTCCTTCGACCTTCCAGCCAACAATCTCCACACCACCACGCCCAAAAACCTTCATTCCTTCGACCTTCCTTCGACCTTTCATGCCCAAACACAGTCCATGAAGTCGGCCACACACCCATACCCAAAACTCCATGCCCAAATGCACTCCACGACAGTTGGCCACACCTCCACAGCCAAACCTCCGTTAGTCATTGGACCGTTAGTCATCTTATAAAATAGTCATTGGACCGTTAGTCATCTTATCTATTATCATCATTTTCATGAATTGTATGGTTGTTAATGATGTCTTTAAATCGAATATTTCACAATGTGTTTATTGCATGACATATATTTAATTTTTTTAATAAAAAAACGTGACCCGACATGTCGTGTCCTACTTTTTTGAAAATCAGCGTGTCGCCGTGTCGCGTGTCAGTGTCTGTGCTTAGGTCTTCAACTACATCATTGGCTATTAGAATCGAGTCACAGATTTGTCTTCCTCCTATGAATGCTTTTTGTGTACTAGAAACGAGACTTGCCATTACTTTTCTTATTCTCTCGATAAGGACTTTAGATAGTATCTTGCACATCATCCTTGTTAGACTTATAGGTTTATAGTCTTTGACATATAGAGGATCTTCCTTCTTTGGAATAAGACAAATGAAATTCTCTTTCATATAAGCATTAAGCCGCCCGTTTGTGTGAAACTCATCAAACATTTTCTGAAAGATATCCTTGAAATTCTACCAATATTCAACAAAAAACTCTACCGTGAAACCATCTGGATCAGGGGCTTTATTTTTCTTAAGGGCTTCGATTGCTTGTTTGATCTCCTCACTTCGAGAAGGAGCTATTAGAGAAGAATTTTGAGCAGGAGCGACTTGGTTCCATGATATATCAAAAGGAATAGAACTTGACCTTGGGATTCTTGTGTACAAGGAGGAAAAATAACTCAAAATTTCTGATTCAATTTCCTCAAATGACTGCAACACAACCCCACTGCTTGATAATAGTTCAGTAATCACATTTCTTCTTCTCTTTGCTAAAAGAAATCTTAAAAAAAAATTGGTATTCTCACCTCCCAACTTTAACCAATTCAACTTACTTTTTGAATTAGATTCCTTTCCTCTAAATGATATAAATTCAAGAGGTCTCTTTTAATAGCTAAGCGAATATCCATCTCTCCTGTTGAAAGATCCTCCTTCTCAGCTTTTAAGTCAAAGAATTCCAACTCCGAAAGTAAATCTTTCTTTTTTCTTTTCCTTTCTAATTCATATGTCGCGAACCATGCTTTCACCTCTTCTTTCACCTTACGCGACCTTAAGTTTATTACGAAACCAACCCAACCATTTGACTATTCAATTTCCAAGACCCGTTTGATGACCTTTGAGCATTCCTCATTTAACATCCAACTACTGCCGAAGCGAAAAGGAGAGGTCCCCAATTAACTGCTCCAACCTCTAATAGCAAGGGAAAATGATCCTTGAATACTCTTGCTTTTCTACTTACTCTGAAATTGTCGAACATTACATCCTCATCCTTGTTGATTAAAAATTTGTCTATGAGAGAGTGATTTTGAATTCCCCTCCCTTGACCAAGTGTAGTTCCTATTAAACAAAGAAACTTCTAATAGACTAGCCTCTTCAATAAAATTATTAAATTTCTTCATCCTTCTTGTTACTCTACTAATGGGAAATCTTTCATGTATCCATCTTATTACATTGAAATCTCCCCCAATGCACCATGATTCCATGCAATCATGAGATAAAAAAGTGAGTTCTGGCCAAAGGAATCTTCTTTCTTTGTAATTTGTTGCTCCATAAACATTTGTCACCCAACAAATATTCTTACGTTGAGTCACGATTTCATCAGAAAGTGAGTAACCACCTTTACGGAATTCCAAAGGTGTAACCTTGCTTTCATCCCACATGGTGAGTAATCCTCCTAATTTGCCAAAGGCTGCCATAAAAGTCCATCCAAACAAATCTATTTGGCAACTCAAATTTTTCAAGAAGAACAAGTTATTTTTCATGGGACCCAACACTAGTAAATAGTAATATTAGTTATTTTCCATTTCACTAATAAAGAAAAATGAATTGGTACAAATCTTCAAACCTATCAAGAATGAAACCAGGAGGAACCCATCCCTAGATAAAAATAATGAATGAGTCCAACTCATATTATTATATCGGAGGAAATAAATTCAGCTGAAACTAAAATGGATTGGTCCTTGTAAAGTGATGTGTTCAAACAGTTCAACGACAAATAGACACCAAAGAATTAGAGTTAAGACATTTTAGTGTTTTACCGCAGCTTGCTTTGGTAGAAATTCAAAGCTTTGGAGTTAGCTTTTTGAACAGTGAAAACCACCGCGCCCATGCAGTTCTACAAAAATTAAAATGCAGATTAGAGGAATGATTAGATAAAAGAGGCATCCAAGAGAGAGATTGGCAGAAGGTATAAGAAGAATATGGAAAAATTAATTAAATTAACTTAAGATGGAAAAACTTCGGTGGAGTTTCACATTTAGTTTGAAACTTTATTTATTCAATGTATCGATGTTTTCAAACACAAGGAAATGAAGAAAAGGCAGAACGGAAAACAACCTTGCAAGCAATAAGCTCAATTAACTCCATTAAGAAAGTCCCCAACCCTCTCCCTTGGAAACGAGGCTCAATCTGCAGTTCATACACATATAGCACAGGTATCATCTCTTCGATAATAAATCGAAAGTGTACGAATGCAACCATGGGATCCTTTTTATTTAGAGCAGTAGTTGTCTTCTCCGCATCTGATTTTGAAAACATCCCATTCACATTAGCATTTGAAGCCTCATGCACAAATATATAATGTGCTTGTGTTGAAACCATTTCCCTATGCTTCACCTTCTCTTCCATTGGCCACTGGGATCCATATGGCCCCTCCATATTGATCTTAGAAAATAAAGTGAATAATCTATCAACCCAAAAATTAATTTGTATTCGAAACATTTCCTAAATTAGAATGGCTGTATATAAATGTGAGAAACAAGACAACCAATTTGTTACCTTGAGGAGATTTTTGAGGAGATTTTGAATGTATTTCTTAACAGAATAAGAAAGTTTATCACCGTGGCCTGATTGAAGGTATAAAGATAGACCTAGAAATGAAAGAGAATTAGGCATCCATCCTAACGTGTGAAACATTGTATATACCTCAACAAATGTGTCGGGACAATAGTTACAGGGAATCAAAATAATGACCCAAACAGAACAAACTATGTAACGATAGACCAACTCATGTAAACCATCCAAACTACGTTGATAAGCTCGTATTCCCATTAACTCAGGAAAGAAAATGTATGTGCCTAGCCTGATAACATGATCTAAAATCTTAACTTGTAATATTCAAAATCAAGAAGACCCACATGCTCAATTTTGTCCAAAAGGTTGTACAGGTTTGCAAATGAACCTCTAAAAACCAGTAGCGTCCTAAAGTTTATACAAGACAGAGAGATCCAATTGATATTTTTAAGTTTTGCTTCTGATACTTTGAAACCTGAGTACAAACTAACCATGGTTTGATACCATAGCCAACCAGCTTAATTAGACCTATCTGACAGACCACTACATAAAAAGGAGGGATAATCATAAATTACACACGTGATTTTACTACTTTTTTAATCTTACCTCTATGCTTAGAAAATTTTAAAAAACTTCTTCTGCTTTATAAGTTGTCCAATCATACCCTTCAATCAATTAGTTTTCGTATAGCTGTACACATGTATTGTTGAAGAAACGTATGGCTTAGAAATTTCACAAACTACATCAATGCTTGAAAGCACTTTACAATGCTTGATTGAGATTTGTAAAATAAGTAAATGCAAAGTATGATTTGTCACCCTCTGAAGAAGTAATTTTCTATGCATGAAAATATCCAATGCAATCAATAATGGCATACTTTTGTCCTCGTAATTAATAAGCACAGTGTTTTGTCAGGCCACTCATAACAATAAGGTGAGTTTTTCTTCTCTCTTTCTTTTTATTTTTTTTTCTGTCAAGATTAAATTTAGATGGTTCTAGGATGTTTATAATACAGCATAATGGTATGCATACCACCGCAGTTGAAGTGGCGAAAGGACGGAAAAGGTGAAAGATGGTCCTTTTGAGCGCAAGCAACATCAATGAGTTGATCGATGACTTTTTTCTGCTCAAGTATCTATGTTTGTAATAAAAAGGCATCAAACATCCTTAGCTTCTATAAAAAATTGAAAACTATTATATATACAAGTGTGTGTGCTAGTTCACGAATTATTTACCTTTCTCCGCTTCGAACTCTGTTCTCTATTAGAATCACCAGCCCCGTTGTTCTCAAAATGACTTTGAGAAAGTGAAACCCTATTCTCCATATGATTGCTGCAACAATTGCCAAGAGACACCCCATAGTCTCACCGCATAAACTTTGTGATAGGTAACATATTCACTCCTATAAAGATTGTCTTGAAACCTATGCAACAACAACAACAATATAATAATAACATAATAATAATAGTAATAACTAATTAATTAATTAATTAAATCTTAATACATCAACCTAACTGCTAGTCTTCTAACCGTTTAAAAAGCATCTTTTTTTTTTGAAAAGGAAACAGTCTTTTCATTAAGTTAATGAAATGAGACAAATCTCATAGTACAAGGTTAACAACTTTCAAGACTTGACACGAAGATCAAGAGGTGCACCCAGGCATCCCAACTAGGTTGAAAGCCCCATAGAACCCTCATCATTTCCAAAATAAACAGAACAAGAATAACAAAGACTAACAGAAAACCAACAAAAACATAGTACAACCAGAGCAATGGGTACAAAGAGAGCAGAAAAAACTATCCCAATAAAAATGTCCATTACACCGTGCAACCAACAAGAATAGTAGGACTCGGAAGAGACTCTAATAATCTGGAAAAATGAATGCACTCCAATTTAGGCTTAATTCTTGGAGTGAATATTCAGAAAAATGTTTATAAGGTGAGCACCAAGAAGTTGCATTCAGCTGGGCTGTCTCGAACCATTCAAACCAAGCCAATCTCTTGTCATGGAAGACACATTGATTTCTTTCAAACCAAAGGTCAGTGAGCAGCGACTTCACGGCATTGATCCAAAGTAATTTAGCCTTCTTCCTCATAGTAGTGCCCATCAAAATCTGCATTACATTAGAACGAAAATTGTTTCCAAACACCCAACTTACCTCGAAAATCGAAAATAGTCTTATCCAACAGTTGCTCACATAACAGCAGTCAAAACTTGCATGAGAGCAAGGGTGACTTTTTTAATAAGGGAGGAGAGTTCAGAAGGAATTTGATGAGACTTAATTAAGGAAAACTTGCATGAGAGCAAGAAGGGTGACATTTTTAGTGATGGAGTTTGAAAGAGATCTGCAACTTCTTTCTCAAAACAAACGTCTTCCTGTTCTAAGGTCAAATTTGGAATCAAAATTTCCGGTTCTCCACTATTAACACATACCGTAGATTCATCGTCAGGCTCTTCCTCAATCGAATGACTTTTTGGACTTGAAACGGATGGAACTTCTTTTACTAGATTTAATTTTTAATTTGGAATTGGAATAATCGTTCTTGTGACAATATGGTCTAAGCATTAGCCTCTAATATCGGGCTTTTTCTAATTAATGTTGGAACTTGGGGAAGAGTGCAACATGCTTAAATCACAGTTAAAAAAATTAGCACCCTTTGATACTACTGAGTAAATCACATCTAAGTTAAAAAAATTAGCACCCTTTGATACTACTGAGGCCCCACGTTTACAAGAATAAAATTTTTTAAAAGAAGGAAAGGTAGGTCTTTCAATTTTATTTTGAGGAGTTTTGCAAGCATGGGAATCTGACCTTTCCATTTCCTCCAACGGGTTTCTAAAGTTGTTTGCCGCCGAATTAAATGCTAACGATAAATCTACTCCTTTAATACCAGGGGAAATACGCAACATTTTTTTTATAAGAACTACTTTCATTGAGAAAAAAACAAAAGAATACATGACATATAAATCACCAAGCCCACAAAAAAGGAGACTTCTGTTACAAGAAGGGACATTAACTGTAGGGGCAGAAACCGGAAGATTGACAGCCATAATTTCAGAATCAGAATTAAATTCCTCAATTCCAGCACACTGCTTTGAAAGGGAGAGGAAATCTGACCGTTGAGCATCTAAAATAATTAATGCAGAGGAGAGAAAAATCTGTTGCTTGACATCCAAGACTTTTATCTTCACAATTAATGCCCTTTCCATGCAAGAATGTAACATTTGAACTGCCCAACACCGCCGGAAACCTTTCCATGTCCTTGAGAATTAAATCAGCTTGGGAAATATCTAAGGAGTTCGAGAAATTTTCAAATTCAAATTTTTCAAAACTGGAAATTTCTGACCTTTGGGCTTCTTCAAAATCGGAATCTTCAAAGCTAATAGAGAAGACACCAAGATTAAGATCTTGAGTATTCATAGAAGCTGGAATGAAACCACACAAATTCTTCTCAATCTTTATAAATGAAAGAATAATCAAGGCCATTAAGAGTTTGAGGCTTTTGTTCATATTGTTGTTTCCTATCAAAATAAACTTATGTTTTGCCGATCAAGAGATCTTGGATCATATCTGTTACATTGCTCCTTTACTACGCAATATTGGGGCAGACTACTGAATCTTTTTATATTAGAATTTGTCTTCCCAAAAATGTGGATAAAGTGTTCAAGTCATTGAACGGTTCAAATTTAAAAGGAAAAAGCAGGATCCTCTAGAAGTATGCTTCATGAACTCTTTTCTGCAGTTTGTGGTTGGAAACTTGGAACATAATAGAAGGACTATGAAAGATAGGACTACCTCTTTTGATTATCTTTTGGGATTATGTTCAGCTAAATGCTTCTTGGTGGTGCCATTGTTTACTTTTAGCTCATTCTTTTTATAATTTCCCTCTCTTTATTATTCCTTGATTGGAGGGCTTTCTATAAGTAGTTTCTTTGTTGCGTGGGGGAAGCTCTCTTCCCTCAATCCGTAGGCTGTTCTTAGATTATTTTCTCTATCTCCTTTCTCTTATATATACACGAAAACAATTTATTCAATGAAAAGTTCTATTTCTTGTTTTTAAAAAATAAGTAAATAAATATAAATTTAATGAAATTGCCAAAAGTAAAATTAAAATAAGCTCCAACTACCAACCTCGATGAATTTCGTTGCCACTTGCTTGACTCTTTCTGATTCCCTACATAACTCAAAATCCATTGTTAGACTTCGTGCTCTAGAAAAGAACAATTAACGTCAAATAAAATTCATATAAAGAACCAATAGAATAAAATGGAATCACCAACTCAATTTCTAGAGTTCCTATAGTTTATCTCTCCTACTTCCGACCAAAGAAGAAGTCCACTTTGTCAACCAAACACAACCCATGGTCAATTACAACTATAACTTTACGGTATTCTAATCCAAACAACAATCAAAAGAAATTCCAAACTGCATTTCCATCAATCCAAACAGCCACATTTTCTTCTTCTGACATATACAGAGATATAAATCAGAGTTTCAAATCATAAATGGTGAAATTCGGAATGCCAACTCCTTCAATCCCAAAAACCAGCCTTGAAATTGGCATTTAGCTTACAAATAATTGCAAAGAACAAAATATTGACAATTCTGGTATCAAATATGACAAGGCCTTCTTTTTTTTCTTTTTTTCTTTTTTTTTTTTTCCTCCATCTAATCGAAACAATCCAAACAACAATACTTTCTTCTTTTTAAAAATACAGATATAGAGAAATTAAGAAAAGAATATAACTTGCCGGAGAAGACATCGGAGAGTCGCTGGATACTTTGGAAGCTTGCAGCCAGCAAGTGAATCGCCGGAGAAGTTCCGCTACGCTAACAGAGAGAAAATGTTAATGGGGGGTTCAACATACGATTTCGTCGTTGGTGACAAAATGTTAGTGAGTATTCAAAATCGTGCCGATTGGGAGATACCGAGAGAGAGTCAAGGGCGAGGAGAATCGACAGTGACCTATGGCGGTGCAGAGAGGGTGAGAAACGGCGACGCCGTTTCCAGAGACCGGCGTCGAGGAGCACGTAGAGAGTGACAGAAACCGTTCACAGAGTGAGTGAGAGTGAGCCGCGCAAGGAGAAGGTGAAAAGAAAACTGAACTGTGAAAACCTACCGAACAACTCCTGCGTCGGTCGGTCTGAGAGGGGTAACACCGAAAACCGATTCGTTTTCCAAATTTGATGTATAAGTTTTTAAAATTTTTTATGTAAAGACGCACCCATAGATTTCTATCAAATGTATTGATAGACAATGTATCGATGTCTATCAACGTTTATCATTGATAGTTCCAAAATTTTACATATTTGTAAATATTTTCAACAGTTTTACCATTTGAAGTAATTTCTCTTATTTAAATCATATTTTGATTCCTAAACCTTGAATCTGGTTCAATTTTTATTCTTAAATTTTCAAAAAAATCTATTTTAATTCCTAAGTTTTTAAAAAAATGTTTAATTTAGTCTCAATCATTAAGATTCTCTTATCTACTTAAGAGAATGTGGAGATGACTTATATTTTTTATGGGGTTTTTTTGTACGAATTCCCTCATTTTGGAAGCCCAAATGAAAATTGGCCTCTTGTAGAGAAAGTAATGGAAGTGGTCTTCTGCTTACGTCATAAGCATGTGATTTTACCGATTTGCCGCTGAGATGCACTCCTCGCGCCTACCAATACGAATTTACTCGGTCCTCGATGGCTCGTCACAAGTTCCTTGATAACTCACCATGAGTCCTCGATGCACGGTCACTTGATACCCAGTTTCATAGTCACTCGATACAGTTGCAATCGACACGTGTATGCTCAATCATATCAACCTTATACTCGATTGTTTTGAATTATCCATGACACTCTATACGGAACCTGCTTTGTAGTTAATGCTCATGTACGAACATACACAAATTGGGGAATTTTCTTACCATATACATGGTGAATTTCAAATCGATTTATTGAAATGTGAAGTAATTTTTTTATTAACTAAGAATAAACAGAACTGAAACACAAAAGAGAAATTCAGGATCACTTTCCCTTAAAAAAACCCACTTCACAAAACTTGTTTTTCTTGATGGAGATCCAGTTATAAAGTCATTGAGATCATTTCACTATATTGTCTCATACCTTAAGTAAGTAAATGTGTTTTTTTTCTGCTCATTTTTTTTTTTACTTTTCTGACGATGTACGAGACATACAAATGTAGCAAAGAGAACGAGTGAGTGTGAGTTTGTGAGTGTGCACTGATACATGCAAGTAGCTCCCTATGGAGCGAGGATGAAGGGAGAGAGTTATGAAACAATAAGCATCGAGTTGGGAATACCGAGTATCAAGTGCCGAGAATTGAGTAGTGAGAAGCGAGTATTTAACAGTTACCTATTTTCCTAAATGCTCACTTTCTGTACTATTTTTCTTGAAGAATGAATAAGTATATATTCTTACGTTATTGTGGTATATGGGACAATACATAATAATGCTATACTAGAGGCCGTTTGAAGGGTTTGCTAGTTCCAAGCACATTGACGAACAATGAGTTGGTAAATCTTGTATATGATATCATGCAAGTTAGTTTGACAGAGTTTGAGATTATAATGAGGATGAAATATAAGATGGATATTGATTCTCCTCTAGTATATTTAATGGACGATGTTGATGTTAAATTGCTCCTCTTAGAGTACGATCGTACTAGACTGTAGGTATTTGTAAGTCTTGAGGAAACTGAAGAAATTCATCGCGGGGCAATATTTGATTACTCAGAGAGATTAGACCAACCCATGTGTGAAGGTGATGTAAATGAGCATGATGTTTGTCCAGTGGATGTCTCATTTTGCATCTGAATGTGACAATAGAAGATGTTGGGACATGTGTAAATGAGAATGCGATGATAGAAGAGGAAGAGGTTAAGAATGAAGAACAGACAACCCCGGTTGTTTTAGGGAGTAATCCTTCTGTTGTAAATGAAAAACAACCAACCCAGGTTTTTTTAGGGAGTGGTCCTTCTATCGTGAATTTGTGAAGGGAAAAGTGGGTTTTTGTCAAGAAGAAGAACACAATAGCAATAGCTTTTCCAACTGCAAAAACTCTAATGATCTCTACAAATTGAAGAGGTTTTATATTTAATTCACATGGAAGCACTGAATTTCAGCAATATTGACACTTCAATCACCTGAAATTCAGTGGGCAAAGTATGTAATTGAAAAGAAAACACCTCCTACTTTACAAAAGTGGGGTGTTTCCACTTTCTTTTCAAATTTCCATTTTCTCTTTCATTTGTTTTTAATTTCAATTAATTCAAAATTAATTAAAATCAAAATCAAAATTTCAAATTCTGAAATTTAAAATAAAAAGAGAAATTAATTAAACATATTTAATTAAATAAATAATAATGTAATATCAAATATTAAATTATTCACACACATAATTTAAAATGTGAATCTTATTCATGTAATTAATATTTAAATATTATAAACTCTCCAATTTCGTTTAATTTTGATAAATTAACATTAATTAATTATATCAAATATAATTGTACAAACCCTAATTTGAATTTTGAACTATTCAAATTCAAACCCTAATTTCAATTTGAACATTTTCAAACTGAAATTCAATTTGAACAATTCAAATTGATATCTTCTAAATTCACTCAATTTATTAATTCAAGATGTTCATGTTTTACGAGCTAGCAGAGGGACCTTATGGACATACAGATCATAAGCTCCAAAGATTTTAGATTAATTGGCTAGAACACTTTAGACCAAATTAATCAGTATTTGTTAACTATCAAGTCACACCACTATAGCTCGATAGTTGTACTCTTCTTACTGTAGATATATTTGTGTCTACATGATATAACCATAACTAATAAGTCAATCCTTCGCAGGTTGTTCGTAATAACGCTTGGGTCAATATGTTGTTTTACCCCGATATTATATCTTGCTCCTTAAGTACCCACGATATTATATCTTGCTCCTTAAGTTCCACTGATCCTCTACTAAATAATTGGTTTGTGATCCAATCAATAAATCGGATCCTTCTCAGGCTAATGAGAGGATGAGACCCCTTGTTCAAGACCTGGATTCAGTATTTAAGAGAATAACCTTTCCCCTATCCCTAAATTGGGTAGGCGTGAATTTTTTATTGCACCATGTGTCCCCAGCTATCTACCCGGTCTTACCCCTGGAATGAGAGGCTTATTGAGTCAACCCTCACCTATGCAAATATAAGGATAATCCCGAATAAATAGGAGTTCATAGTTAACTCAGGATTAAGATCGAGTTACCTATGTCATCTAAGCGAAATAGTCAGTCTTAAACAGTAAATAGCGTTATAAAGTAAGAGTGACTTATTTCTTGGTCCGATCTTACGCAAAATCATTGCATAAATGCCCCACTCTTCATGTCAATACATGAGCGAATCAGAATCACTTCGTTTGTAGCATCTTTACAACAACTTGTAACAACTGCAAAGTAGGTCACATCCGATAGTGTTACCAGAATAAGACACTCAACCTTATTTGTATACTATAGACTGTTTTGGCTATTTATTCGAACCTGATCCACTTTTATGTCTCTATATAAAGTTCAAATATTCATATAATAGCCATGGATCTTAGTTTATTGGATTTAGACTTTATAAATGCAATTTATAGATTCAATAACAACTTTATTGAAGTAATGTCGAATAACATCTTTATTGACAATAGAATATGTTTAACTTTACAAACTGTGAGTTTTAGGACATACAAACCAACAATACTCCCACTTGGACTAAAACTTTAGTGAATACAATAAACTAGGGCATCAGATACCCATAAATTCTCCTACTTTCCCTAGTGATAAGTATCTTGTAGTCTTAGTCCCACTAGGTGACCCTCAAACACTTTAGCTGAGAGGACCTTTGTAAATGGATCAGCTAATTTGTCTTGTGAGGCTATCTGCATGACGAACATGTCTCCTCTGTGTACAATCTTCCTGTATGAGATGGTACTTCCGCTCAATGTGCTTTTCACATTTATGGCTTCGAGGTTCCTTTGAGTTTGCAACTACTCCACTGTTATCACAATACAGGGTGACTGACAGGTGTATATTTGGAACCATTTCCAAATAAGTTAGGAACTTTTTAAGCCATATAGCTTCTTTTACTGCTTCACTTGCAGCTACATACTCAGCTTCCATTGTGGAGTCAACAATACGATTTTGCTTGATACTTCTCCACACTACTGCTTCTCCATTTAGAGTGAATACGAACCCCGAAGTTGATTTCCTAGAATCAACATCGGTCTGGAAGTCAGAATCAGTGTATCCAGTAAGGATCAGATCCTCAGCACCATACACAAGCATATAATTCCTCGTTCTTCGAAGATACTTGAGGATGTTCTTAACGGCAGTCCAATGATCATATCCTAGATTGAGCTGAAATCTGTTGACTATTCCAACTGCATAGCATATGTCAGGACGAGTACACAACATGACATACATTAAGCTCCCTACTACTGATGCATATGAAATTTGATTCATAACCTCAACATCTTGAGGTGTCTTAGGACTTTGTTCCTTAGACAGATGAATTCCATGTCTGAAAGGCAACATTCATTTCTTGGAATTTTACATTTAATATCTAGATAACATTTTGTCTATATAAGATGTCTGAGATAATGCTAAAGTTTTGTTCTTTTGGTTCCAAACTATTTGGATCATAAGAACATACTACGCTTCACCCAAATCTTTCATTTGGAATTGTGTGGCATGCCATCTCTTGACTTCAGCTAGAAATTCTACTTCATTTCCTATGAGTAGAATATCATCAATATACAATACCAGAAAAGTGACGGTTTTGTTAACGATTTTCTTGTAAATACAAGGTTCATCAACATTTTGGTCAAAGCCATAAGATTTGATCGCAGTGTCAAATCTCATATTCCAGGATCAAGACGCTTGTTTCAACCCATAAATGGATCGATTAAGCTTGCAAACTTTTTGCTCTTGACCCTATTCTATAAACCCTTCTGGTTGAGACATGTAGATACTCTCTTCAAAATAGTCATTTAGGAAGATTGTCTGTTATTGAGGCTCTAAATCTCATAGGGTCCTATAGTTTGTAAACATTTGTATGAACAAACAGTTTTGTGATTTATAATATGAGATATTTTATTCACTTCAGTCTATGAAATATGAGATATTTTAGTTGCATTAACCACAAATCAATAAACTAAGATCCCTGGTTATTGTTGTAACTTAAGCATGTATATGGAGACATACAAGTGGATCATGTTTTAAGTGATAACCTAAATGGTCTGTAGTATATGGATAAAGAGGGAAACCTTATCCTTGTGACGCTACGAGTGTGGCCTGCTTTGTAGGTGTTACAAGTGTTGTAAATTGCTACAAATGGTTTGATCCTGACCAATTGTGTATTAGGCATGCGAGTGGGAATGCTCTATACAAAGGGGTTTGTATAAGACCGGACCACGAAATGTTTAATCTCGTTATATGACGTCGTTCATGACAGAAACTTTCATTTCACTAAGATGACCATAGGTAACATGACCTTAATCCTGAGTGAGTTGTGAACTCCTGCCTATGAGGGTGGTCCTTTGATTTACATGGGTGCGAGTGGCTAGATCGCCGACTCAAATATACCACTTTGGAGATTCGTCCGATTGGGGAGCTGGGAACTCAACTACATAAGATGGAATTCACTCCTTCCCCGAAGTAGGGGTAAGTAGATAAATTGCCCCTTTAAGGGCTGATTTTCGGGCTTGAATAATGTGGGGTCACACCTTCTCTTGGCCCGAGAAGGGTTTACTCATAGTGGGACTATGATGTATTGTTCATTAGAGGAATCAATGGTACTTAAGGAGTTAGATGTAACTATAGGGGCAAAATGATAAATTGTTCCAACTGTACTTACGAGCGATTTATGAAGGGTCATCGTATTGTTGATTGGTTATATCTAATGGACACATAAATATATCTGTAATACGAAGAGTGCAACTATCAGTCTTTAGTGGAGTGCCCAACAGTTAACGAATGGTGGATCTCGTGACTAAAGAGTTTAGTCAGTTATTCACGAATGGTAGCTCAATTGGTATCAGAGCCAGGTTGTTCTGATATTCTAAATTCCTTTGATGTATTAGATATATTAATTGGAGGAATAATATAAATATGATTTATATTAAATGTCGTAAAGGAGAAAAAAAACTATGGTTTATATATTGCATAAGATGTGATATTAAAACTATAGGTTATAAATATAATACGATAAATTAGTTATTATATTCATTTATAATAAATTAATTATAAGATAATTTATTTTGGTTTTTTCTCCTAATAACTGACTTAGTGGGAAGTTTTATTCAGTTTTTGGTAGCTGATGGATAAAATGAAAATCGTTTTCATTTTTTCATTTCACGGCATACAAAGCAAGTTAATCAGATAACTTATCGAGAGAGAAAAGTAAACGATCAAATGAGTCTCCCATACAATAGCCACTCGCTACTAAACGATCGAGTACCCAAGTCTAAACGACAAACTTCATCATTCTCCCACTTACTCAATCGTCTAATTCCTTCTTCCCTATACCAAATTCAAACAGAGCCCACACTCCCTGGAGTCTCACATCGAGAATACTAAGATAGCCTCGTGGTAGTGTCGAGGTTGCATTCGAGGGTCGAGTATCGAATTTAACTCGATTGTGATTTGAGTTTTTATCAGTTTGTGTTGTTTGCTGGATTTACTCGCGTTGCATTCGTTTTGTTGAACGTTTTGCTGATTGATCGAGGAAATACTAAAAGAAAAGTTCTTCAAAGGTATCGTTTACTCGATCTCTTGTATTTTCCTTTTAAAGCATGCTGTAATTAGACTTGATGCCTAACTGTGCTGAAAGATTGTAAATGTTCACGTTCTTTCACAATGGGATTTGGAATGATATGCTTTCGCTCATTGGTTCTCTATTTTAAGAGTTCCTTCAATTGGTATCAGAGCCAAGTTGTTCTGATATTCCAAATTCCATAGATGTATTGAATTACATTTGCAACCTTAGTGGGTTTTATGTTGTCTGCAATGCGTTTAAGCATTAGATGTAGTTGTAGATGTTTAGGAATGATTGCCTCTGGTTTTAAATCTTTCTTTACATTTCAAAGTTAATTTGTAAGGGCCCCTACATTTTTGGGCATAATAAATTTGCTATCGAGTCTGTATTCAAAGTGTTTTGGTCTGTAAGAGTCGTTTGTGATGAAGCTTCAAAGCATGGAAATGTTGTTCACTTCAAGGAAGGAGACCAAGGGTTGGTCGCATCGTGTAGCCCAGGCTAAACGATCATTTAGATTTGGTTATGCGATCGTGTAGTATTTACTAAATGATCGCATGGCTGATGCTAAGCGATCAAGTAAAGAGTTTACTCGATCGTGTTGTGTTGGCTACTCGATCGCGTAGACGCTAAGGTATACGATCGCTCAGTATACGATACTTGACGCATGGTAGGCACGCACACTAAACGATCGAGTAGGCCAACATGCTCATTGCATAGTCACTGGCTACTTGATCACTTGGTATGAGATACTCGACGCTTACTTCTCGATCATTTAAACGATCATGCTTCATCGCATAGTTGTTGTCTACTCAATCGTTTAGGCATGCGTTACACGATGTGCGCTGCATGATCGTGTGGCTTTCATGCTTTATCGCATAGTCAAAGGCACTCGATCCATGCTACACGATCATTTATACTCGATTAGTGTTACTCAACGATCATAAGGAGCTACTATACGATCAAGGAATGAGGCTTCGCCCGGGCAGTTCAAGACCTGGTTCGCCTGTTTGAACCGGATGACTTATTGGCTTATGTAATAGATAGTTTTATTTCTGGTTTTTAGAGGCTAATTATCTCGGTCCATTAATTTTTATGAATGTACATGTGATGTATGTTTAATTATATGTCATAAAGTATGCCATCTACTTTTAAAACCCACCATAGGTTATGCATTTTTTCATGCATCATCTTTATATTATAAGAGTTATAATATAGTAGCTTGTATGATTAAATTACATGAAGGCGTGCTCATGCATCATATAATATAAGAGTTGTAATATATGCATGCATTAAGCATATCCATGCATCATCTTTATATTATAAGTGTTATAGTATAAGGGTGTATGAAAGCATGTATGCTTGGTTCATTACAAGTTATATAAGAGTTATATATAGTAATGAATGAACATTGCATGAAGCATGACACTTAAGTTAATTTATAAAAGTTATAAATACCTAGTCTAGCTTAGCAATGTGGTTGGTTTTAGTTGTTTCATTCTTTATAAGAGTTATAATTAATGAAATTAGAACTAAAATCAATAACAAAGACATGCATGCACACTTAGACTTTAATCATGTTTTAAAAGAATTTTAAAATTTAATTGAGATATACCTAAAATCACGGTTCTAATGAGATTAGAAACCTAAATTTAATCTCTTAATTCGGTTTAATAGGATTAAATTGACTAATAAAAGATTAAATATGTACCAAATCTATCTATAAGGGACCTTTTGTCTAAGGCGGGTTCTGTCTAGGCTGGGGTATTTAAGTTGACGAAAATGGAACACCCCTACCTGGGAACCTACCTGGAAAGGTAAATTAGATAGATTTGCTACATGCATGTGATAATGAGCATAAATGCACGTTATTACAACACAAAAATATAAAACAATGCAGGATTGCGATGGTAAATATATATAATATTGCGTCCAAAAGCATTAAATTTACAACATTGCGATCGCATGCGTCCATCGCATTAAAACAGCTAACTTATGTATTTTATGCAGGAAAATGCGTTGACGCAAGGCGAAATTAGCGTCCGAGCGCATAAGAGATTGCGATCGCAAGGTTATACATTGTAGCAGCATGTATAAGAGTCAAAATGGGGGTAGGACCCTCTATAGCATCAGGTAACCATATATGAAGAGGAAATTGAGCAGATTTAGCATCCGCACCTGCAAATAATAGGACAGCGCACAAAGTAACAAATAATAAATTCACCTCATTATTATCAATCAAGTTATTGAAGATTTTAAATAAATCCCGAAATTCAAAACTCCCCGTTGTTCAATAAAGACCTAAAATCCCTAATAATAAACCAAAATCCCCTACGCGATTAGTTACAAATGCCTTTTGACAAGCATTCATCGTAGTAGGTCGAGTGAACCAAAAACCTATTAATAGATAAGAACACATTCCAACCAATTCCCAAAAAATATAAATTTGGATCAAATTCGAACTAATAACTAATCCCAACATTGACGTATTGAACAAACTCATATACGCAAAAAATCTCAAATATCCTTGATCATGAGACATATAATTGTCACTATAAATAAGAACCATATTTCCAACAGTCGTGATTAATATTGACATAATACAAGTAAGTGGATTAATCAAGTAGCCCAACTCTAAAGAAAAATCATTATTGATAGTCCAAGACCATACATATTGATAGATATAACTCGCGAAAATCTTCTCAAGAAGTTGCCACATATAGTTGGTGCATCAAGATGAAAGCTTAATAAATCACGATGGGACAGAAAGTTGATAACGGTCGATTCCGAATTAAGTTGACAAGTCGTTAACGACATACTGTAGCAAGTACACTCAACTTTTTAGTGACAAATATTCGGCGCATCAGACAAAGAATTAATGACATCCCATCAGTGCAATCATTCGAGAGAAAAAGATTTTCACCCTAAAGCTCTATAAATGCTGGAGGCCACCTTCGTTTAAGGAGTTTAGATAGTTCGGTTCTGCTCCTCAGACTTCAGAGTTCTTTTTCACCATATACTTAGATTTTCAAACTTAGAAGGCAGAAGCGAGTGAAGAGAGATTACGTCGAGAGATCGTCCTGATGAACTCGAAAGAGTGTCGGGAAGTGTAGAAAACAGAGAGAGGGCCGACTTTTGTGGAAGCAAGAACTTCTTTTGGGCAGAATAGAGATAACTCAGTGTAAAAGCCTTGGGAAGCAAGATATTGCTACCAGGCTCTCTACCCTTATTTTTCCATTGCCATTTTGTATTCTAACCTTATTTATAAAATGGAAATTGCATCTTTGTATCTGTCCACTCTTTTTACATTGAGCATGAGTAGCTAAATCTATTGAATAGGTTGAGAAGCACTTAGCTAGCATAACCTGGGATCTTCACTTTATGCGATCATCTTGTATTATGTATGCGTCATTCGTCCTCTAGAGATACTCGGGAGGGTAGTCTAAGGATAGAATCTAGGCTTGGAAAAGTAAGATTAGAATCTAGGCTCGGGAAAGTCAGATTAGAAACGCATAATTAAGAGATAGAAGCTTAGGAATAAGTTCTTTTTGCTATTAATGCATCACATGCACCCTAGAGATAGGATATGATTGTATGCGGACACCTTATCCTTGTGTGCATCTTTCATCATCGCATAGGCAAGAAGTAGAGACTTAGGAATAAGCTCTATAGACATCATTGCATGCATCGAATGCGTCCTAAAACTAGGAGCTATCGCATTTGCATTGGAAAATGAATTGTTGTCACATGAGTGTAGCATGATCGCATAGCTTGAACGCATTCTTAGGAAACACTAGCTAAAGACCTACTCAACCCATTCCTCTGCATACTCATTGTATCTTTCGCATAATTAACTCTTTTCTCAACTCCGTTGCATAAACTTTATACTTCAAACACATATCAACCAACTCATTGATTTATTTGTCACCGCAAAGTAATAAAAAATTACCATCGCATTCTGTTTCTTTAGTCCCTGTGTTCAACCCTGGGCTTACCAGGCAACTCAGTAGGATTTACACTTGGGTCTTGCTGAGAAAACTTGCATGCATAACGAATATCCCACCATCGGATTCTACACCATTATTTCATCGCATTAAAAATGCATCAGTACGCAAATTTGATGAAAGTTTGTTAAAGAGTTTAATGAGACTTGAATTGAACTTGTTTGATTATCAAAAGCAAGAGCTGTTTTCGAGCAAATTAAACTCACACTTAGATAAAATCAGTAGCCGGATTAATAAGTTAATGAATCCCTAGGAAGAACATTTAGTGGGAGGTACTGTGAGGATAAAAATTAATCTTTCAGCATATAGACAATGTGAATATGAATCATACAAGCTCATGTCCCCGGCAACGGTGCCATAAACTTGTAAGGATACGAATGGAGTGTTATGTTTTGTATCGCTTATACACACTACTGATGGATGAATGTAATACAAGCTCATGTTGCCATAAACTTGTAACGGTGAAAATGGAATGTTATCTTTATCTATTGCGCTGATGAATGAATGAATGATGCTCTATATGCGCTTAAGTGATTTATGATAAAGACATTTTATGCGATACTGTGTTCTAAGTGTATGCGTTGATAGTGATATGCTCGTAGTATGCGATGAAGTAGTGCGTGTCACAAGTTTCCTTGCACTGAACCAAGTATAATTCCAACGCAAGTTTCTCAGAGTGATCCGAGGTCGAACACGAGGATTGTTGTCGTTAAATGCGGTACTTATGTGATACATGCGACCGGTTTTAATAATGAATAAAGAATTTTGGTTTGTACAGAAATATAAATTGCACTAAAAGTAAAAATGCGTTGATAAAGTAAAATGCAGTGTAAAGTAAAGATGCGTTGATAAAGTAAAATCCTAGTCTATTATGATACATGATATAGGGGTCGAGGACTGGCTGTGAAGTTGTACAAAAGAATCGATGAATGCGATGGCAAGTCTTATGAATGAAGTAGAAAGAGAAAGAGTAAAGAGTAAAAACATCACAAGTTCATCAGTCGTGTTAAGGACGTTACTAAGGTTCCACTTTCCCTTGGCATATACCTTTCAGTGATCGGCCGCGTTCCCATACGTCTATGGTGAACCAGAGATGAACGTGATGAACGCAAGGTTATTTCCATCTCTGGAAATACTTCTCTCTTTAGTTAATGCATTCTTTCAACCTTCTCTCGATAGGCGAAATAACATCTTCACTTCTGCTCTTACAGGTGAAGATGTCGTCGAGCATGTTTTAGCTAAACTTAATTGATTCCTTGACATAGATTAACTCACTCCCTTAATTCTCGCTATTTACCGTGGGGATTAAGAACACATCACGGAGAAAATGGATGATAAAGGTATGGAAAGGGATAGAGAGATGATAACGAGGACGATGATAACATTTATTTCTAAAAATAAGCGTTTGATACATGTTTGTGAATGAGAAATTAAAGAAGATGAACACAGAAGATGAATTAGAGAATAGAAACAAATATGGAAAGAGTGTCAACATCTTGACACAAATTCCGATCGAAGACTTGTGCTTGTCGACGTATGGATGTGGTGGAGAGGAAAGCTTCCCTCTCAAGCTTGCTTTCCCGGTAGAATTGATCATTTGCACAGAGCTTCAGCTCTGGGAATCGAAAGAATTCTTTGCTCGGAGACTCACCTTTCGGCCTTGTCTCGTAATTCTCTCGGATTTACTTCGTAAGTCTCTTCAGACCAGCCTCTCTCCCCGTATTAATATATCTCTGTATATGTATGAGTCTATATTTGTATATATGTATCAATATATATATATATGTGAAATTGAGGAAGCTATTTATAGACGAGACCTTAGCTCTTTGAATTTGTGGTCCCCACTGTCTAATTATGGTAATTTTTACAATGGCAGAATGTAAAATTCTTTTCTGTTCCATGATCAATCCGTCAGAATTGCACAACAGAAAGCTGCACACTTGTCAGAATCGCCCGCGAATGCGTTGCTCTTCACATCTTCGATCTATCACTGCATGCGGTGTTGTTTTTTTATTACTGCATGCGGTTGAAATGTGTTGATCGTTAAAGCTCTTGATCGATTGTCGCATGTGCCGTCATTGCGTTGATCATCTCTTCGTTCTTGATTGATGGGCGCATGCGATGTAGATGCATTGTACATTTTGTCTTCGAGCCATTAACACATGCAGTGCCCTATTTCTTGCAAAACAGAGACTAAAACATTCTATTTCGCCATCGCAATGATGTTAGTGGGTGCGTTTACGACATTTCATAATTTTCGTATTTCTTAGCCAATTCTTATACTATCGACACAACTTTCCTCTCTTTTTGCCGTTATATCTAAATAAAACAACATAAATAACTTGTATTTCTACAAGTTATTAGGTACTTGGGGTATATGATACTTCACTTAAACTTTTACACGTTTCTCTCTAAAAGTTCACACCTTGAGATCTATCCTCGGCCCTGTGGCACCCTAGGAGTGTCCCCCTAAAAGATGGTGTTTGAGTAGGTCAATACCAAGGTGAATGGAGAGAATGTTCATAGTAAGTGGGAGCGAGACGTGTGATAACAAATCCCACAATCTCTCTCATTAGGTTGGATTACGTTTTTGTGTATCACCTTGAGGTACCCTAGGAATGTCCCCCTAAAGGATGGCAGAAATGCAAGTTATTATAAGCCTTTTATTTAGAATTATGAGGGCTAACAAGTAGAATATGTGGTTATTATACTAAGAATTCATGTGAAAAGTGAGCTTACGTCGATCAACATTGAAAATCTCGGCTAACCCAATATTATGCGTTATTCTGCGTCCAAATGTCTATTTTTGTAGCTATCACAAGAATCGATCGCATGCGGTGATCCCACCATCGAAAAGGCAATCACATATGTTCATCGCATGGATGTTGCGGCCATTAACCGCATGTGTCCATCGCATAGAGGTTGCGGCTACAGAGTAATAACCATAATAGAGGGATGAACACAAGGGTGGTGGAATGCGATGGTACTTTGGAAGCCAAGCATGAACGCATACCTTGGGAGTATCAAAAGATGATGTTGACATTTCACCTACCACGCCGTTAGTAGTAGATATTCAGAGCAGGTCCATCACGCCGTTAGCAGTAGAAATTCATAGCAGGACCATTAATGTTGTCGGCGATTGGGCTCTATAAATAGAGCCTTAGAGCCCAACTTTAAAGGATCTGAGCTTCTGCCTTAGGGCAGATCCTTGTGATCACAGAAGAAAGTGTGAGAAGACATTCTTTGAGAGTTCTTCATTCCTCCAATCATTCTGAGCGACGACCGGAGCTTCGCCGGAGATAGATCTTTAGAGAGACTACTCCACCGCCCATCCATGGCACCACCGACAGCCTTGACACACATCTGATAGAAGCAAGACATTGCCTACATCTGGTCCTTCATCTCTCTTCTATCTCTGTATTGTATTACATTTTGCCTTAAGACATTAATACATTTTGTGATTAATACATTTCTTTATTTCCTTCGATTCCATCTTCATTTACCTATTCTTTATCATCCTTTACTTTCATTGCACAGCTAAGTAAGATTGCTAGAGTATTGCATACTTAATCATGCAGCATAGACATATGAAGCATGTAGCAAACCACCTAGAGGCGTGCATTGTGCGAGTATTGTGAGAAAATCCTCTTTGCTTAGTGTGAGGCTATAGCAACGCTTGTCTATGAGTGATCGCAATGCTTGTCTATGAGCTGATCAGCAGCGACTAACTGCCTGAGAGGGTAAGTAGTGGAACTCACTAAGCAAAGTAAGCAGTGTTCCTAAAGATAGGAATAATCTTATGTCAACCATGCTTTATTTGATTATCTTGTCTTATGAGTGAATCATTCATCATTTGGACATACTTGAGAGAGTAGTCTAAATACCAAATCTATGCTTGAGAGAGTCAGATTGGATCGCATAAGCAAGAGTAGAGACTTAGACATAAGTTTTATTGCTATTAACACATTGCATGTGCCCTATAGATAGGATATGATAGTATGTGGTCACATCGCATGCATTCAGAAGTAGGATACGGTGGTATGCGGTCACCTTGTTTATGTGTTAGATTGCATGAGCAAGAATAGAGGCTTAGACATAAGTCCTATCGACACTATCACATATGCATCGCATGCGTCCTAGACAATTATGTATAGCATGATTGCATAACTTGTGCTGGTTGGGGTTACCCTTGCGATCAAGCTTATTGATGCGGTGAAGTCATCCCCTCTACCATTTTATCTATTTTTCCATACATCTTATTACGCGTTAACAGTTGTCGTGTCTCTTCCAACTCTCATAGTCATACTTCCACTACTTAATCTGTTTAATTAGGAGTAGGAGTAGCGGATAGTTCTTAACCTTCATTATTCTTTTATTCTTCGCTGCAAACACATCATTTCACAACATTTAGCTACAAGTTCCTATGTTCGACCTCAGATCACTGATGCTTAGATTTATAAGGTGTGGAAAATATGGATGATATGTGTTGATGGATAACGTTGTGCATTCAAGTTTCCCTAGTAGAATCCAAGTGTAAATTCCTCTGAGTTTCCTGGTAAGTCCAGGGTCGAACACAGGGACTTGTGAAAATAGTTGCGTTGGAGATTTTTATGAAAACTTGTGGTAACCAGTGAAATAAACAAGTGTTGGGTGGTTGTTGCGTTGATAAAATAATAATAAATGTGGCAGAGTTTGAAAAGAGTTGGTAAACGGGAAATACGATGAATATGCTGTGAACGGGTTGAGAAGAGTTTCGACTAACACTTCCTAAGATGCGTTCATGCTTTGCAATCGTGTAACATTCATACAATAGTAAACCACCTCTCGGCATGAATGCCATAGTTTCTAAGGCTAGAACGCATGCGATAAATATGCGATAAGTCTACAGGGTTTACACATAAATTCTATCTGACAACATGACATTCACACAAATATGCGACCACATAATATCATTCCTATTCCTAGGATGCATGCGATGCAAGTTGACAAACAGAACTTATCTCTAAGTCCCTATCTCTTGTTTATGCAAGTCTAATCTTGCTCTTTCGAGACCAGATTCTAACCTAGCTCTCTTGAGACATTAGGTTCTTTCTTTAGATTCTCTCTTGAGTAACTCTAAAGGGGTAATTTGCACAACATAAAACAAGACAATCGCAAGCAATGAACTTCTTAGATCATGTTAGCTTAGTTCCATTCAACTAGTTTAGCTACTCATGCGGATTAAGAGAGTGAGCAGATGTAGAAACAGAACTTCCATTGAATAGATATAAGATGAAGTACAGAATAATAATGCAAGTATAGTAAAGAGCCTGGAGCAATTTCTTGCCACCAGACGTTACACTATTCTACTCGTGCTCTAAAGATATTCTCACTTTCACGAGAGTCAACCCGCTCTCTGCTCTTACGCCTCAAGGTTTTCTCTCGAGCCACCTTGGATGATCTCCGACGTCACCACTCTTCTTTAGCTCCGCCGTAAAATGGAAAAGAAAACTATGAATAGAGGTGTGAACTTGTAAAGTGATGTGAAATAATCGACTGCTTAACATTTTCTCTGAAGAATGCACTTGGTATTTATAGGGCATCAAAGGTGAAAGGCGACTTCTCTCTCCTGGTTGTATAGATGGGACAGCTTTAGTTCCTGATTGATGCGCCGGATTATTGTCACCGATAAAGCTGAATGTATTTTGTGACCGTTATCAGCTGTTAACTTAATTGTGATCCAACTGCCGTCAGCTTTCTGTCCTATTGATCTTAATTGTCCTTTTGTCTGGATGCATCTACCATGTTGCGATAATTCTTCTTGGATAAATGTTTGCGAGCACGATCAATGCAGAGTCTTGCGGTAAAGTTGCGCTCGACCAATGTATTCCTATGATCGCATTCTTTGCATTGCGTTAACGCATTATTCTTCACAAAATATAAAAATCAATTGCTCTAATGTATTGGACGCATGCGACCGCAATATTATAGAATTTATGCTTAATGGACGCAATTTAACATATTTCATCAACGCAATCTAACATTGTTTAAGGATTTAGCACTATGATCACGTGCATTTCTGCCCGTTATCACACCCCTAAATTTAAACAATGCTTGTCTTCAAGCATAAGCTAAAGATTCTGTTAGCAAGTTAGCCACAAAGTTCTTTCCCTAGATTTCTCTAGGATACTTCATTCAAATCCTATATGCCAGAATTTCCTTAAGTCTTATTCAAATCTCTTCCTAAAATACTTCTAAGACTTAGGGATTGCCAGCTTAACTTTCAAAAGGACTTTACTGAATTTCGGAACATCGCATGATTTATTTCAAAAAGAAAATTTTCCACTGGGGTGTCAAATGATTTATCCTTGCACAAATTTTTTTTCTTCATTGCTATTTTTTCTGACCTTGCGTTGATCCGAGTGCCTTGCCTTCGTTTTGGCTTGCCCCACGTGTCTCATGCGGACATCCAACTACGAGCAATATACTCTTTCTCAAACTAAACTCATGCCATCTTGGCAGTGGAGTTGCGGTCATTTATTTATGCGTTGATCCTGGTGACCTATTTTCGTTTTGGCTTGCCCTTACGTGTATCATGCGGACATCCAATTATTGGTAAGTGCCTTTCACAACTTAACTCTTATCAATCATGGGTTTCCCATTGTGTTGACAGTGGAGTTGTTATTCTAAAAAATCATCTTTTTGTTGTTTTTTTTGAAGAAAGGTCGGAAACAAATACCCACCCCCAAATTTAAAATGCAGCAATGTCCTCATTGCCAAAAGATTAACATAAGTCATGCGATGGTAAAAAAATGCGTTGTAAAGAGAGTTTGAAAGAAAGCTAGTAAACCCCTAACTTCGAGAAATATTTCATGAGGTGAGTATCCTAAGATTTATATTGACTCTAGTATATACGAAAGAGATAGAAGCATATTTTTCATCATTGAAATCGTACTTGGCAAAGAACAACATGCGGTAAACTACTAAAGTTATCTACTGGTGATATGATTGCGGTAATCAGGGAAGATGCGGTGATAAAACTTTGAAAAATAAGATACAATGTGATAGCGGAAAATTTGAAGTCAAGATAAGGAAGAGTACACCCCCAAATTTAGTGCTGTCGCCCGTATTGTATTGACGCATCCATCTTGCGACGATCATTCTTCGTTGGGTTGCAGTGATGGCGTTCCTGCAATCCAGCGCCTCGATCGTCGTAAGGAAAACAAAGAGAGGTTCAAATTATTTTAAACAAAAGAAAAGATTTTTTTTTTGAAATAGTACTGAAAATGAAAAGATAGCTGAAAAGATCGTGAAGATTCTGAGTAGTGAAGAAAAGAGTTGAAGACTTGAAGCTTTCCAAAACTTAGGTCCCTGAGAAATTACGATCATTTGACAATGCAGGGACCACCTATTTCCTTTTTTATTCAAAGTTTCTTAGTTTCATGGAGTCGACTTGGCGATGCCAGTCTTCTCTATGGTATGCTTTTACTCGCTGCCCATTGACTTTGAATATGTTAGTACCGTCGTCATTTGATAATTCCACCGCACCATGTGGAAGTATTTTTCGAATTATGAATGGTCCGGACCAACGAGACTTTAGCTTTCCCGAGAAGAGTCGCAGACGTGAATTGAAAAGCAAGACCTTCTGCCCGACTTGGAGGTTCTTGCCGCATATGCGTTGATCATGCCAGCGCTTGGTGCGATTCTTATAAATTTTCGCATTTTCATATGGGTTGTTCCTCCATTCTTCTAGCTCGACCAATTGCATTTTCCGTGCTTCCCCTACTTTCTTTAAATCGAAATTCAGTTTCTTGACTGCCCACAATGCTTTATATTCCAGCTCCAAAGGCAAGTCATACGCTTTTCCAAATACCAACGCATAGGGGGACATACCTATAGGTGTTTTAAATGCATGCTTTATATTCTAACTCCAAAGGCAAGTCACACGCTTTGCCGAATACCAACGCATAGGGGGACATACCTATAGGTGTTTTAAATGTGGTTCGGTATGCCCATAACGCGTCATTGCTCAATCCTTCTCGAGTATCAATTTAATTTCACGATTGGACACCTCAGCTTGGCCATTTGTTTGCGGATGGTATGTGGTGGCCACTTTGTGGAGGAGGTTGTACTTGCGCAGTAGTCTTTTATACTGTGGTTGACAAAGTGTGATCCTTCATCACTTATGATGGAACGGGGAGTGCCAAAACGCGTGAAAATATTTTTCTTCAGGAATTGGGAGACTACTGCCACATCACTTGCGGTGCATGTAGTTGCCTCTACCCACTTGGAGACATAGTTATCAGCTTATAAAATATAGTGCTTACCGTTTGAAGGAGGGAATGGTCCCTTGAAATCAATCCCCCATACCTCGAATAGTTCCAGCTCCAAGATAGTATTCATCAACATTGCATTCTTCCATGAAATGTTGCCAATGCACTGATACCGATCGCATTTCATTGTGTAGTCAGCAACATCCTTAAATAACAAAGGCTAGAAGAATCCACTTTGTAAAACTTTGGCTGCAGTACGTTGTCCTCCAAAGTGCCCTCCATGTGGCGAATCGTGGCACTGCGATAATATGCTTTGTTGAGCAGCGTCTGGTATGCATAATTGAATGATTTGGTCTGCACCTCTTTTATACAGATTTGACTCATCCCAGTAGTAGTGTCTGCATTCATTCTCGAGCTTATTTCGTTGATGGTAGGTGTAATCTTCAAGAAATTATTCACAGACCAAATAATTAATGATGTTCGCATACCAGGGCAGTTCTTCTATGCGAAATAGCTGCTCATCTAGAAACATGACACTCACTTTGATTCTTCTATGCGAAATAGCGATCAACCTCAGGATTTTCCAGTCTGGACAAGTGATCCACAACTTGATTCTCTGTCCCCTTTCGATCAATTATCTCGATATCAAATTCTTAAATTAGAATAACACATCTGATCAATCTCGGCTTTGCGTCCCTCTTTTTCATAAAATATTTGATTGCTGAGTGATTAGTATGAATGAGTACCGTGGTTCCCAACAAGTATGCTTGAAATTTTTCCAACGAAAAATCACAGCCAGGAACTCTTTTTCAGTGGTGGTATAATTAATTTGAGCAGGGTTCAGAGTTTTACTCGCATATGCGATGGGGTGCAAAATTTTTTTCTTCTTTTGCGCTAGTGCGGCTCGCATCGCATACCCGCTTACATCGCACATGATTTCGAATGGCAGTGTCCAATCCGGTGCAATTAAAATGGGTGCGGTAATCAGCGCATCCTTTGAAATTCGAAATGCGTTAAGGCAATTGTTGTCAAATTCAAACTTTCTGTCTGCCTCTAGTAACGCACTCAATGGTCTTGCTATCTTAGAAAAGTCTTTAATGAATCGTCTGTAGAATCCAGCATGCCCCAAAAAGCTTTGCACTGCCTTCACATTAGTTGGAGGTGGAAGCTTTTCAATTGTGTCAATCTTTGCTTTGTCCACCTCCAACTTTCTCGGGAGACCTTGTGTCCTAACACTATACCCTCTGTCACCATGAAGTGACATTTTTCCCAGTTGAGCACCAGGTTCGTCTCTTCACATATTTTCAGAATTTTCTCCAGATTGGCCAGATAGACTTCATAAGTGTTCCCATAAACGAAGAAGTCATTCATAAATATTTCTACTGAGTCCTTGAGATAATTTGAGAAGATTCCCATCTTGCACCTTTAGAATGTGCTTGGCGCCTTGCAGAGGTAGAACGGCATGCGGCGAAAAGAGAATGTCCCATATGGGCAGGTGAATGTGGTCTTGTCATTGTCTTCAGGAGCTATCATGGTCTGATTATACTTGGCGTATTCATCCAGGAAACAGTAAAATCATTCCCTGCTAATATGTCCAGCATTTGATCGATGAATGATAGAGGGAAGTGATCTTTCTTTGTGGCCGCATTCAATTTGCGGTAGTCCATACAGATGCGCCATCTAGTGATGATCCTCTGCGGTATTAATTCATTATTCTCATTGGGGACTACTGTCATTCCGCCCTTCTTCGGCACACATTGCACGGGGCTGACCCACGTGCTATCTGCAATGGGATAGATAATGCCCGCATCCAACCACTTGATAATCTTCTTTTTGACGACCTCTTTTATCGCAGGGTTAAGTCTGTGTTGATTTTTAATGGTTGCTTTATGGTCGTCCCAAGAAGCTTCGCACTGCCTTCACATTGGTTGGAGGTGGAAGCTTTTCAATTGTGTCAATCTTTGCTTTGTCCACCTCCAACCTTTCTCGGGAGACCTTGTGTTCTAACACTATACCCTCTGTCACCATGAAGTGACATTTTTCCCAGTTGAGCACCAGGTTCGTCTCTTCACATATTTTCAGAATTTTCTCCAGATTGGCCAGACAGACTTCATAAGTGTTCCCATAAATGGATAAGTCATTCATAAATATTTCTACTGAGTCCTCGAGATAATTTGAGAAGATCGCCATCATGCACCTTTGAAATGTGCTTGGCGCATTGCAGAGGTAGAACGGCATGCGGTGAAAAGAAAATGTCCCATATGGGCAGGTGAATGTGGTCTTGTCTTGGTCTTCAGGAGCTATCATGGTCTGGTTATACTCGGCGTATCCATCCAGGAAACAGTAAAATCATTCCCTGCTAATATGTCCAGCATTTGATAGATGAATGACAGAGGGAAGTGATCTTTCTTTGTGGCCGCATTCAATTTGCGGTAGTCCATACAGATGCGCCATCTAGTGATGATCCTCTGCGGTATTAATTCATTGTTCTCATTGGGGACTACTGTCATTCCGCCCTTCTTCGGCACACATTGCACAGGGCTGACCCACGTGCTATCTGCAATGGGATAGATAATGCCTGCATCTAGCCACTTGATAATCTCCTTTTTGACGACCTCTTTTATCGCAGGGTTAAGTCTGTGTTGATTTTCAATGGTTGCTTTATGGTCGTCCTCAAGACGAATGTGGTGCATGCAATACGCAGGGATAATTCCTCTGATATTAGTGAGCGTCCAGCTGATTACTCGCACATGCTTTTTGAAAATGCTCATCAATGCATTTTCTTGATTTGCGTTGAGCGTAGAGGAAATTATTACTGGCAGCTTCTCGTTCTACCCGAGAAATGCGT
Source organism: Benincasa hispida (assembly GCF_027475165.1). NCBI lineage: Eukaryota > Viridiplantae > Streptophyta > Magnoliopsida > Cucurbitales > Cucurbitaceae > Benincasa > Benincasa hispida. Next base: position 59,507,394 of record NC_143485.1, read on the forward strand.
ACTTCAGATGTGTTGGTAGGGTTTTTAGTTCAAGGGTTGGGGCTCCACGAGAGAAGGTTGCATTATTTTTCTTTCTTCCTTCGGTTCTTCTTCTTGCGGTGCGATCGATCTTTCTTCCTTGTTTGTTTTTGCTACAATCGCATTGCAGGCAGATACGGATGCGTCGACATCCTCTTTTTCATACTCTTCATTAGAATTTTCTTCTTAAATCAAATTGAAGTCATCTTTCAAATCTGGCAGGTTTTCCTCATCAGGAAATTTCATGCACGAATTATATTAAATTTGAGCTTCTTTCCATTTATGCTCAAAGTGATCTCGCCTTTGTGCACATCAATTTGAGCACGACCTGTTGATAGGAAAGGTCGCCCCAAAATGATGGGCACATCTTTATCAACCTCATAATCCAGGATGATGAAGTCAGCTGGCAAAATAAATTTATCAATTGTGATCAGCACGTGATCCAGAACGTAAGGAAATTTGGGGGTCTGCAAGGTGAAAACCCGTATGCCCACCTGACCAGTTTTGTCAAAATGTGCGGCAATTTCTCGCTACGTGCGTTACCCCTGAGGGTATTAGACTATATCTGTTCCCTTACACCTTGAGGGACGAAGCCAAGAGGCAGGCTCACTCACTGAAGCCGAACGAGATTACATCATGGGATCAGCTGGTAGAGTGATTCATGAAAGTTCTTCCCACCGGCCGTCAACACAAGGCGATGAAAGGACGTGCTAAACTTTAAGCAAATGGACAATGAGACCCTGAGCACTGCCTGGGTATGATTTCGAAGATTGGTGAAAAATTGCCCGCATATCGATATACCCGATTGTGTCTTGATGGAGACATTTTACAATGGCTTGAATAGATCGACGCAGGCTGTGGCTGACGCCTCCGTGGCAGGAAGTTTTATGGACAAGACGTATACAGAGGCCAAGGTCATCCTTGACCGCATATCGCAGAACATGGATGATTGGATTGATGATGGTTATGGAGGTAGAGGCTCTGAAAGAAGAAAGAATGACATTGCCATTGTTCCTGCGGAGACAATGACGACTTTGACCCTTTAGATGTCCGTAGTAACCTCAATCCTCCAATCGATGGCAATCAATCAAGGAGCCATCCTCTAACAATCAGCGCAACCTGCTGCACCAGCTCAAGTGGCTGCAATAAGTTGCGTTAATTGTGAGGGGGGCTCATGTAGCAGAAATGTGCCCATCGAATATCCAGCAAGTATGCGCCATTCAAAACAAACCCTTCAGCAACACCTACAATCCGGGTTGGAGGAATTATCCTAACTTCGGTTGGGGAGGGAATCCTAACCAAGGGGGGCCAAACAACCATCAAAGTGGCAGTCGAGGAAATCCTCTTTTTCACCATAACTCGAATCAGGGGCAACTAAGGCAATCACATAATCAGCAACCCTCATATTCAAACACCTCTGTAAGCTCATTGGAGGCCCTGCTAAAATAGTATATGGACAAAAATGACGCAGTGATGCAGGTGCAAGCGTCTTTAATTCGAAACTTAGAGATCTAAGTGGGCCAGCTGGCATCTGAACTGAGAAACAGAACACCTAGTACGTTACCCAGCAACTCTGAAGTCCCAGGATCTAATGGGAAGGAATAATGTCCCTAGGACATTGGGCAGGCAAGCTGGACCGCCTACAGAAGTGTGGATTTCGCTCATTCAAGGAAACGCATCTTTCGGTCCATATCTCACATCTATGTTTAAATTCTTTATTTAATTCCTGTCTTTATGAATTTATGAATTTTGTCATTTATTGATTCGATTAATTTGTTCCATGATTTTATGAATTTAAGACTCATTAAATTTTCTCGCATTAATTTTTGTACTGTTTTAATTCCTTTTACTTTTCTGTATTTAATGCGTTATTCTTTGATTGGTGAATGATTGAGAAATGAGAAGAAATTGATTACTGCAAGTAATAGCATTTGCGTTGATGATTTTTTTTAATAATAAAACACATTCAATATGCATGGCGATAATGGACGCATCCTAAACTAGCAAGATGCGCTTTGCGATCATCCAACTCAAATGCGTGGAGCTGAGGGGTGTGTTGCGCGCGTGTGTATCCTTTGCCCATCCTTAGAAAAATGCACTATGTTGAGGTAGTGTTGCGTTGGTAGCAATATCGTGCGCCCGATCCTCCAGATATATGTTTAGTTAAGGGGTGTGTTGTGGGGATGCATGCGTTATTGCCTGTCCTCTGCGAAGATGTATTTGCGTTGGTGAACGCATTACGTTAATATCTTTCTTGCGTCCATTCGAATAAAATACTAAAGATAATTCTTTTTGCAAAAATTGAGAAGTCCAATCGTTCTGTATTCCAAAGAAACGATGAGTCTGCAAATGGAAGGACATTTTTCTGACATTCCATAAATGAGGGAAGTTTGAATGACGGGCCTTTTGAGTGTCTCGAGGTCTGCCGCCGCGACAATCATGTTGGGCCCACTAAGGCCCAACCTATAAATAGGAACTTCTCCCGTCTGTGAACTCTTTACCTCTTTTTGCAATCTGAAAAGCCCTAGCGCCATTGCATCCAGAGCTTTCTTCTTCCCTTAAACCCTAGCGACCTTTCCAGTTCCTTTCACCTTAGCATCCATGGCCGACCAAGCTTCTCAACCCTCTGCTTCACCCTCAATCCCTTCCACTGACCAAATCTCCATGCAGAGGCAGCATTCCTTGCTGCCAGTCGCCGTCTTGTTGCCCAACTTCACACTGTCCCCTTAATCATGCCGTCAGGGCCCCTCAGTTCAAGAGGAGGCAAAGGACTGAAAGCACCCCACTCCTTAGTCCAGCTGTCTCAACTGAAAGTGAAAGGAAGAGATGTGATGACAATGAAGTTTTTGGAAATATTCTAAGCAACTTGGAGGAAGGAGGAGGATTGCCCGAGGCAGGGGTGGGAAACCAACCACTGTCTGCGGAGGAAGTGACGGTGGTGGTGACTGAAGAAGTGGAGGTGGTAGAAGAAGCGGCAGTGACGGAGGAAGTGGTGGAAGAGGGGACAAGAACAGGAAATCTGGCTTTAGAGACTCCTGAGGAAACTACGCAAGTAGAATCCTATGACGAACCCATGAGAGTCGCGTTAGAAGAAATCGCGACAGAGAAGAAACAAGAAAAGAAAAAGAAGAAGAAGGAGCATAACGTTGTCACGAAGATAGCTTCGGAGCATAATGTTACTGATCCGTTTGTGAAGGCCCTCATGGCTAGTGTTTGAGGGTTACCTGCAGAGTATGGGTCTAGGGGACCGACCGCGACTGGAAAGGGCAAGTAAAAGTTGTTTTATTGGGCCTTAGTGCCCTAGTTTATTGTTTTGTACTTGTGATATGATTACCTCGTACACCCTATGCTTTAGGACAAGTGGGAGATTGTTGGGTTTGATGCCCTAAATCTCGTAGGGTTCTGTAGTTTGTAAACATTTGTATGAACAAACAGTTTTGTGATTTATAATATGGGATATTTTATTCACTTTAGTTTATGAAATATGAGATATTTTAGTTGCATTAACCACAAACCAATAAACTAGGATCCCTGGTTATCGTTGTAACTTAAGCATGTAGAAGACATACAAGTGGATCGTGTTTTAAGTGATAACCTAAATGGTTTGTAGTATATGGATAGACGAGGGAAACCTTATCTTGATGACGCTATGAGTGTGGCTCACTTTGTAGGTATTACAAGTGTTGTAAAGTACTACAAATGGTTTGATCCTGACCATTCGTGTATTAGAGATGCGAATAGAGATGCTCTATACAAAGGAGTTTGTATAAGACTGGACCACGAAATGTTTGGTCTTATTATATAACATCGTTCATGATAGAGACTTTGTAACATGACCTTAATCCTTAGTGAGTTGTAAACTCCTACCTATGAAGGCGGTCCTTTGATTTGCATGGATGTGAGTGACCAGATTGCCGACTCAAACCTACCATTTTGAGGATTCATCTGATTAGGGAGCTGGGAACTTAGCTACACAAGACGAAATTCACTTCTTCCCCGAAGCATGGGTAAGTAGATAAATTGCTCTCTTAAGGGCTGATTTCGAGACTTGAACAATGTGGTGCCACACTTTCTCTTGGCCTGAGAAGGGTTTACTCATAGTGGGACTATGATGTATTGTTCATTAGAGGAATCAGTGGTACTTACAAAGTTAGATGAAAATACAGGGGCAAAATGGTAAATTGACCCAGTTGTACTTACGAGCGATTTGTGAAGGGTCATTGTATTGTTGATTGGTTATATCCAATGGACACAAAAATATATCTGTAGTGCAAAGAGTGTAGCTGTCGGTCTTTAGTGAGTGCCCGACAGTAAACAGATGGTGGATATCGTGAGTAAAGAGTTTAGTCAGTTATTCATGTACCATTGGAGCTTCAAGCTACAGGTCCATACGGCCTTCTGGGTAGCTCAATGGATTCATGTTGAGAATCAGTTTTTGGGTTATTTTGAAGTGTTCAAATTAACAAGAGGGAATTTGATTATATATGATATAATTAAATTGATTAAATTGCATGTGATATAATTGTTTTGATGTATTAAATACATTAATTGGAGGAATTAATATAAATCTGATTTATATTGAATACCATAAAGGAGAAAAAGAACTATGGTTTATATATTGCATAAGATGTGATATTAAAACTATAAGTTATAAATATAATATGATAAATTAGTTATTGTGTTTATTTATAATAAATTAGTTATAAGATAATTGATTTTGGTTTTTTCTCCTAATAACTGACTTAGTAGGAAGTTTTAATTAGTTTTTGGTAACTGATGGATAAAATGAAAATCGTTTTCATTTTTTTCATTTCATGGCATACAAAGCAAGTTAATCAAATAATTTGTCAAGAGAGAAAAGTAAACGATTGAACGAGTCTTCTATACGATAGCTACTCGCCGTTAAACGATCGAGTACCCAAGTCTAAACGACAGATTTCATCCTTCTCCCACTTACTTGATCATTTACTCGATCGTCCAATTCCTCCTTCTCTTTACCAAATCCAAACAGAGCCTACACCTCTTGGATTCTCACATCGAGAATACCAAGATAGCCTCATGGTAGTGTCGAGTTTGCATTCGAGGGTCGAGTATTGAGTTTAACTCGATTGTGATCGAGGTTTTATCAGTTTGTGTTGTTTTCTGGATTTTGCTGATTGATCAAGGGAATACTAGAAGAAAATTTCTTTAAAGGTATCGTTTACTCGATCTCTTGTATTTTCCTTTTGAAGCATGCTATAATTTAGACTTGATGCATAACTGTGCTGTTAGATTGTAAATGTTCATGTTCTTTCACAATGGGATTTGGAACGATATACTTACGCTCATTGGTTCTCTTTTTTAAGAGTTCCTTCAGTCTTGACATCCATTTTCCAAATTTTATAATCATTAATGCAGCTATGGACAAGAGTATTCTAATACACTTGATCATGGCAACCGGAGAGAAGGTTTCTTCATAGTCCACCCCTTCTCTTTAGGTAAATCCTTTTGCCACAAGCCTAGCTTTGTAGGTCTGTACCTTTCTAGCTTGGTCTCGTTTTCTCTTGTAGATCCACTAACAATCGATGGGTTTTACCCCTTCTGGTTGATCTACAAGGTCCCATACTGAATTGAAGTACACTGATTCCATTTTAAGATCCATGGCTTTAACCCACTATTCTTTGTCCACATCATCCATTGCTTGTTTGAAAGTCAATGGATCCTATATGCCATCACTAGGTATGATGACCTGAGTTTCAGTTAAACCCATGTACCGATCAGGCTGTTGTACAACCCTTCCACTACGTCGAGGCATTCTCAACTCTTGAGAAGGTCGTGGAGTATCAGTTTCATCAATAACTCTTGTTGATGGACCTACGCGATCTATAACTCTTTTTGATATATTTGTCGTTTCTCTGGTCATTTCATCTATTACTTGCCTACTACGAGGATGGTGATCATAAAAGAAACCACCTTTTGTCTCTTTAGGGTAACCTACAAATAGGCATACCTTTGAACGATGTTCCAGTTTCTTAGGATTTTGCACCAACACGTGTGTTGGGCATCCCCATATCCTGAAGTGATGTAAACTATCTTTACGTCCTCTCTAGAGCTTATAAGGTGTTTTAGAAACACTTTTTGAGGGAACCATGTTCAAAATATACACCATAGTCTCAACTGCGTGTTTCCAAAAAGAATTTGGCAACTGGGCATAATTCATCATAGATTGAACCATGTCCAACAAGGTTCTATTTCTCCTTTCTGCTGCCATTTTGTTGTGGTGAGCCTGGTTCTATGAGTTGTGATTGAATTCTGTGCTCTATCAAATAGTCCTGGAATTTCAAGTCCATATACTCACCACCTCGATTTGATCGAAGTGTTTTAAGCCTTTTACCTAATATCTTTATTAAGCCTTTGATACATGGTGTGTGAATGAAAAGAGAATGAGAAAGTGAAATACAACGATGAAAGAGATAGAACAGATACAAACAAGTGCTAATGTCTTGCCATTGATTCGATGGAGATCTGCTTGCCAGATAGGATGGATTTGATGGTAGGAAGAGCTTCCCTCTCAGGCTTGCTCCATCGGTAGCAGGGATCTTTGCACAGAGCTTTCAATCGAGTGTTTGGAAAATTAGTTATGAGATTCACCTCTCGGCCTTATCTCGTCTTCTTCCCAGATTTCTTCACTTAAGCACTCAGCTCAGCCTCTTCTCTCAACAGTTTTGCAGCATTTACCCCGTATCCCATAGCATTCTTTTATCTGAAATCTATGGGGTATTTATAGGTGCAGGTCTTTGACTCCGGCCTTATGGTCCCCACTGATGGTTATGGTAATTCCGAAGATGGAGGGATATTATTCCTTCTTTAATGCAATCAGACCGTCAATTCTGCACAACCGTTAGTTGTACACGTGTCTCAATCCTCCGCTTTTGTGTTGCTCAGCTGCATCTTTCGATCATGGATTCGCATGCGGTGTTGTTTTTATTACCGCATGCGGTTGCACACAGCTCTGGATCGATTGTCGCATTGCGCCGTCATTGCAGTAATTGTCTCTTCATTGTTGATTGATGGTTGCAATGTGACAGAGATGCATTGATTAGTATCTCATGAGCCTTGAGCATAAGCGGTGACTTGGTCTCTTGCAAAACAGAGTAAAATTCGGCTTGTCTTCCATCTTTATGGTGTTAGTGGGTGTAATTGCAAACATTTATAATTATTGTAATACTAGGCTAATTTTCATACAGTCGGCGCATATTTACTAAATTTTGGCCGCAATATCTAGATAAGGTGGCATAAAAAACTTGTATTTCTACAAGTTATCACACCCCAAATTTGGACATATGCTTGTCCTCAAGCATATCTTCTACTAAGGCAATCATGCTCAATTCCTATCCTCTATTTTTGCGGCGATTGGTTACTCCGAATGCTGCACTTAGGCACATTACTTGACATTGCAATTTCCTTCTATCCTTGCTAATTCTTAGCAAGCCCTACCTTATTCTTCTATATGACAAATTCTGCTCAAAGATGTTTTTCTAGTTTTCAAAATAGAATGTTTATCTCTTCTTTGTCAAAACAACTCGATGTACCTACCTGCGGTGAGCAAAAAAAAATTTGCGTCATTTCTTTATTTAGAGGCTGTTGGTCATGGTTACACTCTTTGTTCTGGCTTACCTCCACGGGTGTCATGTGGACATCCAACTACGGTTGTGTGCCAATTTCATCTTCAACTCATGAGGATCAGAGGATGTCTCTTGCAATTAATTATATATATTTTTTCATATTGTGTTGTTTTTGGAAACCCACCTTCGTTTTGGTTGCTCCTACTGGTGTCATACTAACATCCAACTACGAGCAGGCTCCTTTCACAACTAAACTCTTATCAGGTAGGGAATATTTTTAAGGTTTTCCCTTGCGCTGACATTGGAGTTTTGCATAATTTTTTTTTGTTTAAATGAAAATGGACACATTTTCTTAACTACAGCATAATCTTGATCTCATGTGCTCAGACCTACCCCACCCCCAAAATGAGCAAGGTCCTGATTGCGTTGTTTGGAGAGACTAGACAAACACTTAGAAGAAAATCTCAAAAAGAAGGTTTGAGCAGAACTTTGAAAGATAAAAGGTAAAGTACTGTTAAACTAATAATTAACTAAGTATGGGAAATGTTTCTAAGTATAAACATGTAATACATCATAACAACGCAATGAAGATCGTAAAAATCATTACAAAAATTGACAAAGGAAGATAAAGAAAAAGGCACAGGCAAAAAGTGGAGTGAATATATACTCTGATTGTATTGACTATTAACAAGGTATACAAATAAATTACAAATGAACGCATTACAAAATTTTTTATTGCCTGTACAAGAGTAAAAAATTTGATTACTTTACAAATTTGATTTAGAAGGGTGCATGATTCAAAATTCACACCATACTTCCAATAAACACAGATACATTTTTGCCGAGGACGGGCAACACGCATACATCCCCGCAACACACCCTTTAACTAAATACATTTCTGGAGGCTACCTCAACATGGTGCATTTGGCTAAGGATGGGCAAAGGACATATGCCAGCGCAACACACCTATCACCGCAATGCATTTGGGTGTACTGGATGCACATTGTCGCTTACTTACTACACCCATCCTCTCATAGTTTACTTTCCTGTCCTCTTAATTCAAAAAAAATGCCAGTCGAAAAAACCTTGCAGTGATTTATCCAATCATTCACAACAATTATATGACCGGTGCTACTAAATTTAAGATATGAAGGTACATGTAAAACTAAATTGGAAGGAAATACAAAAATATTAAAGACTGATTCTACTATACAGTAATTGACGGAATTTAGAAAACGGTAAAAGAAAGTGAGTAAACATAGATAGGAAGGTCAATTGAAAGAAGTTCTTAGAGTTACGCAATCGCTTTCCCTACAAGTGGTTTAATCCTGCTTGCCCAAGTCAATGGTGTCCATGCGTCGATCGAAGTCGCCTCCATAGTAGGGCTTAATCCGTTGACCATTGACTTTGAAAGCACTGTTCCCACCTAAAGTTGTTAGTTCCACTGCACCGTGAGGAAATATTGTCTTGATTCGGAATGGCCCAGACTAGCGAGACTTCAACTTTCCTGAAAACAATTGCAAATGCCGTTGAATAATAATACCTGCTGACCTTCGGTGAATGTCCGGTCGTGTATGCGGTCATCATGCCATTTCTTTGTCTTCTCCTTGTATATCTTAGCATTTTCTTAGGCATCCCTTCCATTCGACCAACTGATTCAATTGCAGCTTCCGGACTTTCCGCGCACTGGCTAAATCAAACTTAAGCTTTTTGTATGCCCACATGGCCTTATGTTCCAACTCAAGCGGCAGATGACAAGCTTTTCCGAAGACCAGGGCGTATGGAGACATGCCAATTGGTGTTTTATAGGAGATCCTGTAAGCCCATAGTGCTTCATCAAGCTTGGGTGACCAATCCCTCCTGGCAGTATTAACTACCTTTTCCAAGATAGTTTTGATCTCTCTGTTAGAAATCTTTGCCTGCCCATTAGTCTGTAGGTGATAAGTAGTTGCAACTCGATGGCTGACGTTGAATTTAGTCAACAGGTTGGCAATTATGCGATTGATAAAGTGAGAGCCCTCATCGTTGATTAAGGCTCGAGGCATCCCATATCGAGCAAAAATGTCGTATAGTTCTCCTGCGTGTCGTTTAGTGTTTTGTTCGCATAATAAATAAGATGCAACACCTTATCCTTGCGCTGACTCAATGTTGCGCCCACAACATATCTGCTGGCATCACACATCAGGGCGAATGGTTGCGTCCAATCGGGCGCAATCAAAATGGGTGTGGAGATGAGTGCATCTTTCAATGTGTTAAATGCTTTGGTGCAGGCGTCATTAAAATTATACCCGCGGTCAGCTTCAAGAAGTGCACTTAGGGGTCTTGCGATCTGGGAGAAGTTGCGAATAAATCTTCTATAAAACCCCATGTGTCCTAGAAAGCTCCTAAGTGTTTTTACGTTCACAGGTGGGGGTAATTTGAAAATTGCGTCGATTTTTGCCTGGTCAACTTCCAATCCTTCCTTGGAGATTTTGTGACCCAGAACTATTCCTTCTTTCACCATAAAGTGGCTTTTTTCCCAGTTCATTTTTCCCAGTTCAAAACAAGATTTGTTGCAATGAATCTCTTCAAAACTTTTTCAAGGTTAGACAAACAGGAGTCATAATTACTGCCGAACACTGAGAGATCATCCATGAATAGCTCGACTGACTCCTCCAAGTAATCTGAGAATATTGCCATCATGCATCGTTGAAAAGTGCCTAGTGCATTATAGAGTCCAAATGGCATGCGTCGGAATGCAAACGTATCAAATGGGCATGTGAAGGTTGTCTTGTCTTGGTCCTCCGATGCAATTCTATTTGGTTATACCCTAAATAGCCATCAAGAAAGCAGAAAAATTCATTCCCCGCAAGTCTGTCTAACAGTTGATCAATGAACGGGAGTGGAAAGTGGTACTTTTTAGTGGCCAAATTCAACTTGCGATAATCCATGCAGATTCTCCACCCCGTAGTCGTCCTTGTGGGAACCAATTCATTCTTGTCATTCGTGATGACTGCCATCCCCCCTTTCTTCGGAACACATTGCACTGAGCTCACCTAACTGCTATCAAGTATCAGGTAGATGACATCTGCGTCCAGCCACTTTACTATTTCCTTCTTTACAACCTCCTTCATGGCAGGGTTCAAGCGGTGTTGCCTTTTTATTGATCCATTCTTTCCTTCTTCCAGGCGAATCTTGTGCATACAATACGAGGGACTGATTCCTCGAATGTCTGCCAAGGTCTATCCTAATGCTTTTGCGTTATTTCTTAGGATCTGTATGAGAGCATCTTCTTTCTCTTTACTCAGTGATGCAGAAATGATAACCGGTAACGAGTCATTACTTCCTAAGTAAGCATACTTTAGGTGTACTAGCAACGACTTTAACTCTAACACAGGTGGCTCTTCTAAAGATGGCTTAATGCACTGTGATGTCCGTTCAGATAACTTGAGCAGTTCAAAATTAGATTCAGTATGAATTGCGACACAGTTCTCCTCCAACATTGCACCGACTTCAAAATCCTCCTCCTCCATTTCCTTTAGTGGTTCGTGCCACTGTTCTCCCTGCAGCTCTTGGATATATTGGCAGTTCTCTATGTCTCCAGGGTACTTCAACACATTGAGTATGTTGAATTTTACTTCTTGATCATCGACCCGGATAGTCAATTCTCTTTTCTGCACATCGATTAATACTTGCCCTATGGTGAGAAATGGGCATCCCAGGATGATAGTAATCTCTCTATCAACCTCATAATCCAATATGACAAAGTCTGCTGGGAAGATAAACTTGTCCACTTGCACGAGAACATCTTCTATCTTGCCTTCAGGAAACTTTATCGATCTATCGGCTAGCTGTATTGTGATCGGGATTGGCCTTGCTTCGCCGATGTCCAGCTTTTTAAAAATTGACAAGGGCATTAAGTTTATGCTTGCTCTTAAATCACACAACGCGTTTCCGACAATCTTCCCTCTTATGGTGCAGGGCAATGTAAAAGTCCTAGGGTCCTTCATTTTAGTAGGGAGAGTATTTTGAAACAGAGCGCTACACTCATATGTTAGTGCAACTGTTTCATTTTCCCCAATCTTTCTCTCGTTGGCGAGAATATCCTTGAGGAATTTCACAAAATCAACATCGGCTCTAATGCTTCTATCAGGGGAAGGTTAATGTGTAGCTGTCGGAGAACATCCAGAAACCTTTAAAATTACTTGCTGTCATCTTTCTTTTTTAGCCTTGACGGGAAAGGTGGAGGATCCCGCTGTGTTTCTTATTCACTTTGCTGTTGGGTGAGGTCTTGTACTTGCTGTGTGTCATTGGCTGGAGGTTGCGTTGATTGAGAATTCATGTCTTGAGGAGCTTCATCTTTTGTAGATGGTCTTACTTCTGAACTGGCACTTCTTTCGTGATTGAGTGATTGGTCATCATCAATATTCAAATTTGCTGGTACTTTTGTTACCGCATCTGGTACTTTTGGAATAATAGGGGCTGTCGTTTTGCCACTCCTCAATGTCACTGCATGACATTGTTCTTTTCCTCTTGGCCCCAGCACTCTTGAGTTTCCATGCTGCGTACCAGGCGCTTTCTTCTTTAATTCCCTCGCAAGCTGATCTATTTGATCTTCTAATTCTTTAAGAGAGCCATCTTTTGATTGTCTCATTGCCTCGCTCTTTTCAATGTAATGTTTCAATGATGTCTCTAGAGACGAGGTATTGTAAGAGGTATCATATGCGAACAGTTCGTCACAGGGTGGCGTACCTTGCGAATAATTTGGGCTGCAATCCGGATTAGTGAAGATCAGAGTGTTGCCTCGATCCTCTTGATAGTTGAATTGATAAAAACTATGGCCCTCTTGATTGAGATTCTCATCCAGACTAAAAAGTGGGTGACCCCACCAACCAGGGTTATGGGTGACCTCATCAACCAGGTTTGTGGTTATTGCCCAATGATTAATCATAAATAGAATATACCAGTTGTTGATTCCATGGGCAGACGTCTACCCGATGTACCTCTCTCCATTGAGTGCAATCCATTGTAGACTCATGAGTCATCGCCTTAACCTGCATTGTTCCTTGAAAGAGAGTTCTCTGCTGATTAGCCACCATCTGGAGGAGCGAGGTCATTATGGTCATTTGTTCGACCAATGCGCTCATTGTGTTCATTGGCACATCGACCCTTTCTACTCTTTCTTGCTCCTGACCTCTTATCTCAATCTCGATATTAATCCATTCATCAGAATGTCGCGAGATGCGATCCAATATGTTCTTCGCTTCCGTATATGACTTATTCGTTAATCCTCCTTTTGCAGAGGCATCGACAACTGCTTGCGTTGATTGGTCGAGGCCATTGTAAAAGGTTTCCATCAAAATACTATCAGGAATCCCGATATGCAGACAGTTCTTCACTAACTGCCGGAATCGCACCCAGGCGATGCTCAAGGTTTCATAACCCTTTTGTTCGAAATTCAAAACCTCTCTCTGCCTCCTTGTATTGACAGACGGAGGGAAGAATCTGTTCATGAACCTATCAACCAATTGCTCCTATCCATTAATTTCGTCTGGCTCTAATGCTTGGGCCCTCTTTGCTTCATCCCACAATGTGTACAAGAATAGGTATAGTTTAAGACTTTCTTGAGTTACATCAGGCACGGAGAATGCACTAATATGTCTACAAAATTTGTCAAATGAGCGTGTGGGTCTTTTCCCTGTAATCCTTTGAATTGCCCCACATTTTGAATCTTTTGTAGCATAATAGGTTTTATTTCAAAGCTTGCATTCCCCTCGATTACTAGTCTTGATATTCCTGGTGAAAAATTATAGAAATCTGGCGCTGCATATTTAGGGATGTTCTGGTCAGTAGCAAGAAAAATGGGATCTGGCACTGGCAAATCTCCCCTCTGGTTTCCAGCAGGTGCCACATTCTCATCAGCCATACTTCTTCACCAATTAATTTAGCCCAGATGAACTCTGCACAAAGAATACACTTGATCTCTGGGTTCTCTTAGAATTACCAGATCACTCTAGCACTCATAAGTCGTCAGACTGCTCTCCGCGTTGAACAATCAGTACAAAGAGATATGTCCTGCACATAACATAAAAATATTCAAACAATAAACCGTTAACCAAGTCCCCAACAACGACGCCATAAACTTGTAATGCAGATTTTGATAGGTATAATTGATGATGTTCTATGCTCGAAATGATACGATACTACAGCTAGATATGCGTTAATGATGGGTGTTCACGTAGTATGCCATGCGTTGTCTCAAGTTTCCTTATGATAGAACCAAGTGTAATTCCACCGTAAGTTTCTCGGTGTGATCCGAGGTCGAACACGGGGACTTATTTAGGTTATTGTGGTATGTTCATGATATATGCAACCAGGATTTCAATCTTTAAAAAATGTGTTTGTACAGGTATATAAATTGCGATAAAATAAAGTAAAGCAGTAAAGATGCGATAATAAAATGAAATACAATAAATCTAAGCTAGATGATACAAGGTACAGGCTTCATGTACAAGATGCTGGGGTCAAGGCTGGCTGTGAAAGTTGTGCAAAGAGGTGGAATGCGGCGACAAGTCTTATGAACAGAACAGAAAGAGAAAGACAAAGAATATAACAATGCAATTTCTCAATTGCGTTGAAGCTACAAATGCTGTTCCGCTCTTCTCTTGGCGTACACTTTTCAGTGATCGGTCGCGCTCCCACATGTCTGTGGTGAAACAGAGACTAACATAATGAACACAAGGTTGCTTCCATGTCTGGAAGTACTACTCGCTTTAGTTAACGCATTCTTCTGACCTTCTCTCGATAGGTCGGAATGGCATCTTCACTTCTGCTCTAACAGGTGAAGATGCCGCCTAACATGCCTTAGCTAAACACATTTTATATCTTTAACAGAGATTAAGTACTTGGTTAATTCATATTGCTTATCAGGGAACTTAGAAGACATCATGAAGAAAGTGATTGACGGGTGAATGGAAATAGACAGAAAATGGTAAATGAAAGCTATCAAAATATTTAATATCTCTATTAAGCGTTTGATACATGGTGTGAATGCAGAGGTAAAGAAACAGTGAAATACAATGATGAAAGAGATAGAACAGATACAAACAAGTGCCAATGTCTTGGCACTGATTCAATGAAGATCTGCTTGCCGGATAGGATGGATTTGATGGTAGAAAGAGCTGCCCTCTCAGGCTTGCTCCACCGGTAGCAGGGATCTTTGCATAGAGCTTTCAATCGGGTGTTTGGTAGATTAGTTCTGAGATTCACCTCTCGGCCTTATCTCGTCTTCTTCCCGAATTACTTCACTAAAGCACTCAGCTCAACCTTTTCTCTCAAAAGTTTTGCAGCATTTACCCTGTATCCCTTAGCATTCTTTTCTCTGAAATCTATGGGGTATTTATAGGTGCAGGTCTTTGACTCTAGCCATGTGATCCCTATTGATGGTTATGGTAATTCTGAAGATGGAGGGATATTATTCCTTCTGTTATGCAATCAGACCGTCAATTCTACACAACCGTTAGTTGTACACGTGTCTCAATCCTCTGCTTTTGCGTTGCTCAGCTACATCTTTCGATCATGGATTCGCATGCGGTGTTGTTTTTATTACCGCATGCGGTTGCACACAGCTCTGGATCGACTGTCACATTGCACCATCATTGCGGTAATCGTCTCTTCATTGTTGATTGATGGGTGCAATGTAACAGAGATGCGTTGATCAGTTTCTCGTGAGCCTTGAGCGCAAGCGGTGACTTGGTCTCCTGCAAAACAGAGTAAAATTTGGCATGTCTTCCATCTTTATGGTGTTAGTGGGTGTAATTTCAAACATTTATAATTATTGTAATATTAGGCTAAATTTCATACAATCGGCGCATATTTATTAAATTTTGGCCACAATATCTAGATTAGATGGCATAAATAACTTGTATTTCTACAATTATCATCTATCGTATAGACAAAATGCTTGATCGTTTAGAGGAAGTACACGATCGTGTAGGAAAAAAGCAGCGATCGCCTGTACGATCATTTAGTAAATGCTCGACGCTAGATGATTGTTTAGTAAAACGTAGGCAATTGTTTAGAAAGATGCACGCGTGTGTATGCGATCGTGTAGTAAATTCAAGCTATCGTATAGTCTCTAAGTTTACTAAGTGATAGGCAACACACTTTTCTTGAGCGAAATACGTGATTTATTGCAAAATGAAAATGTTTTCATTTTATTCTTCAGTTACGAAAATTTATTGGAACTTCCCACTAACGCACGGGTACGTAGAAAATGGCGGCCAATTATCCTATAATTGTCAAAATAAAATAATAAATATAATCATATTATATTCATTAACCTATAGTTTAATGTCACATATCAATCATAGTGTTTTCTCCTCCACTAGATATAAATCATATTTATATCCATTTTCCTCCAATTAATGTATCTCATACATAAAGTTAATCATATCATATATAATTAACCAGTTCAATTATATCATATATAATCGAACTCCTTCTTGTCAATTTGAACATTTCAAACTGACCCAAAAACTGATTCTCAACTTGAATCCATTGAGCTACCAAAGAGACCTTATGAACCTATGGCTCGAAGCTCCACCGTTACGTGAATAGCTAACTGAACTCTTTAGCCATGAGATCCACCATCCGTTAACTACCAGACATTCTACGAAAGACCGAAAGTTGGACTCTTTTTACCACAGATATATTTCTGTCTCCATTGAATATAACCAATCAATAGTACGATAACCCTTCACAGATGCTCGTAAGTACATCTGGGCCAATTTACTTTTTTGCCCCTGTAGTTACATGTAACTCCTTAAGTACCACTGATCCCTCTAATGAACAATACAACATAGTCCTACTATGTGTGGATACCTCTCGGGCCATGAAAAGGTGTGTGGCGCCACATCGTTCAAGCCCAAGGATTAGCTCTTAAGGGAGCAATCTATCTACTTACCATTGCTTCGGGGAAGGAGTGAATTCCATCTTGTGTAGCTGTGTTCCCAGCTCCTAAATCAGACGAATCCTCAAAGTGGTAGGTTTGATTCGGCGACTTGGCCACTTACACCCATGCAAATCAAAGGACTGCCCTCAAAGGCAGGAGTTCCCAACTCACTGAGGATTGAGGTCATGTTACCTATGATCATCCTAGTGAAGTGAAGTCTCTGTCATGAACGACGTTATATAACGAGACGTTAACACTTCGTGGTCAGGACTTATACAAACTCTTTGTATAGGACACCCTCACTCGCACGTCCCCACATGAATGATCAGGATCAGACCATTTGTAGCAAGTCACAACACTTGTAACTATTCTACAAAGTGGGCCGCATCCGTAGCGTTACCAGGATAAGGTTTCCCTCCTATATCCATATACTACAGACCATTTTGGTTATCACTTAAGAAATGATCCACTTGTATGTCTCTATATACATGCTTAAGTTACATAATGACAACCAGAAATTTTAGTTTATTGGTTTGTGGTAAAGCAAATAAAACATCCAATATTAAAGACAAATAGTGAAGAAAATATCATATATTATACATCACAAGCGTTCATACAAAACTGTGTTTACAAACTACATGACACGAGAGTTTAGGGCATCATCCCCAACAATTTCATCTTCTGTAAGTTGTCTCCAGGAATTAATTTCATGAGAAAAAATATAGATATGATTAGCAACACCTGAATCTATTATCCAGGTCTTTTTATCGTTTTCGACTAAGCATGTTTCGATGACTAGTAAATCACATTTACTCTGTCGTTCGAAAATTTTAGATGAGTTGGGAGGTAGAGGACAATCCTCTGTTAAAACTTGTTTTGAATCATCATTTGCTAGTAATTTGTATGTTGAATTGTTATTACCGTTAATTAATGAGGCAACGAGCATTTTAGAAGAATTTGACATGTTGAAATTTTAAACATATTCTTATTAGTAAATTGCAACTAAATCCAAATCAAGTTTTAACAAAAGGTAATAATCTACCCATAATCATTATTTATTTGCAACGTTACTATAGTGAGTTAGAATAAGTGCTACCGAGGGGCAGTTAATTACTCCTTCACTAAATGAGGACAATCTTGACTAAATACTATCTCCAGAATAACTCATATTCTGATAGTCATTTAGCTACCGGTTTTTGTAAGAACTTACTAACACTTTAGTAATTTCGTAGGTGTAACCCTCCATTTTCAAACCCCAGAGGTTGGCCCTAATGATGCTACCAAATTGGAAAGTCAAGGTTGGAAAACGACCTAAGAAATCCTATCTATTTATGGAGTTTGAGTTGCTCCGAATTCTATATTACAACTGATGAAATACACAAGCATGCAACGGAAGCAAATGGAATCAAATGAACAACACGAAGGTTTCTGATTAAATACCTTTGATGAATTTTCCCTAATCCAAGCTGCACTTCACATTAATTCAGCTCCAAATCGTTAGTGAACCACCAAGAGATCTTCTCTAATATTCTTAGCCTTGAATTTGAGTGGTGGAACTCTAATTTGAGTGAATTTGTGAAGTTAGAAGATGTGGGTTTTTTGTGAGGAAGAAGATGAACTTCAGAAAACTCTTTTTTTCAGCTTCAAAACCACTTTCTTCTTCACAATTCATGAGGTTTTAATTACCATCAGCATACAAGCACTTCATCAGCCATGAATGCCAACAACTAATTGAAGATTCCAAGTGGGATTTGAGTTAATCAGCCATGAATGCCAACAACTAATTGAAGATTCCAAGTGGGATTTGAGTTAATTTTCATGAGAAACACCTCAAGCTTGAGAAAAGTGGGAAAACCCCACTAAATTCTCAATTTCCAAATTTTCAATTTCTTTGTTTTAATTAATTCTACAATTAATCAAATCTAAATCATAAAATCCAATTTCTTAAATTGAATTTAATATGAAAATTAATTTTATTTTTAATTAATAATTAAATAATTTAATATCAAATATCAAATTAATAACACACCTAGTTTTAATGCATGAACCCTAATCATGTAATTTAATATTTAAATAAATATTTAAGTATTATAAACTCTTCAATTTCATTTAATTTCAATAAATTAAACGTTTAATTATATCAAATATATAATTTATATAAACTCTAATTTGAAATTGAACTTATTCAAATTCTAACCCTAATTATTTTCAAATTGAAATCCAATTTGGACAATTCAAATTGATATCATTCCAAATTCACTCAATTTATTAATTCAAGGTGTTCATGTTTTACGAGCTAGTAGAGGGACCTTCTGGACCTACATATCATGAGCTCCAACGATTTAAGATTAATTGGCTAAAACTCTTTAGTCCAAATTAATCAGTATTCGTTAACTATCATGTCACACCACTATAGCTCGATAGTTGCACTCTCCTCATTGTAGATATATTTGTGTCTACATGATATAACCATAACTAATATGTCAACCCTTCACAGGTTGTTCGT
The DNA here is from genome assembly GCF_027475165.1 of Benincasa hispida. NCBI lineage: Eukaryota > Viridiplantae > Streptophyta > Magnoliopsida > Cucurbitales > Cucurbitaceae > Benincasa > Benincasa hispida. The sequence continues at coordinate 59,526,454 of NC_143485.1, forward strand.
AATAACGGCTATGTCATATATGCTGTTTTTACCCCTGATATTACGTCTTGTTCCTTAAATTCCTACTAATCCTCTAACAAACAATTGGTTTAGTAATCCAATCATTAAACTGGATCCTTCTTGGGCCAATGAGAGGGTGAGGCACCTTGTTTAAGACCTGGATTTAGTACTTAAGAGAATAACTTTTCTCCTATCCTTAAATCAGGTAGGCGTGAATTCCGTCTTGCACCCTATGTATCCAGCTATCTACCCATTCTTACCCTTGAAATGGGAGGCTTATTGAGCCGATGCTGTTGAGCCAATCCTCACCAGTGAAAATCTAAGGATAATCCCGAATAAACAGGAGTTCATAGTTAGCTCAGGATTAAGATCGAGTCACCTAGGTCATTTAAGCGAAATAGTCAGCCTTAAATAGTAAACAACGTTATAAAGTAAAAGTGATTTATTTCTTGGTCCGATATTATGCAGGACGCCCCCACTCCTTATGTCAATCCATGAACGAATTAGGATCATTTCGTTTGCAGCACATTTACAACAACTTGTAATCGCTACAGAGTAGGCTGCATTCAATAGTGTTACTAGAATAAGGCACCCAACCTTATTCGTATACTATAGATCATTATGGTCATTTACTCTAACTTGATCCATCTTTATGTCTCTACATAAAGTTCAAGTATTCAAGTAATAGCCATGGGTCTTAGTTTATTAGATTTAGACTGTATGAATGCAATTTAAAGATTCAATAACAACTTTATTAAAGAAACGTTTAATAACATCTTTATTGATAATAAAATGTGTTTAACTTTTACAAATTGCGAGTTTTAGGACACACAACCCAACAACCCTACGAGGGGATAGCCATCGTTAAATGACTAGCAAGGCCGACTTAAAAACGACAAACATGCACAACATAGGAATCTCATGATCCAAACAAACGGAAGAGACCATAGGACATGTTAACACATGTCGTTCACCCATTTACTATGAACTACTTCACCCATTCACCTTGATATTGACCCATACAAACACTTTTCGAATGGAGGTCACTCCCAGGGTGACAGGAAGCGTCATATAAATCTCACAGTGTGAACTTTCTAAGGACGTGAGTGTTGAAATCAATATATCGTATATTTGATTTTACGTTGAACGAATTCCCCTAATTCACCTTGATCTTGACTCATGCAAACACTTTCTGAATTGAGGTCACTCCCAGGGTGACACGAAGCGTGATAACGGACAGAAATGCACGTTATTACAGTGCTAAGTTATTAAACAATGAAGGTTTGCGTTGATAAAATATGTTAGATTGCATCCAAAAAGCATTAAGTTTATAACATTGCGGTCGCATGCGTCCATCGCATAGAAACAGTTAACTTTTGTTTTTTGTTTTTTTTTTTTTTACAAAATATGTGTTGACGGAAGGCGGAAAGCGCGATCACAAGAAATCAACGGACGAGCACAGCGTTACCGCAAAGATTTGCGGTGATTTGTGCTCACAAACATCTGCTTAAGAAGGATTACCGCATAGAGCCGGCACAACTTGGTGGGTGCATTTGGGTGAAAAGCATAATTAATCACGATGGGATAGAAAGCTGATGACGGTCGAATCCGAATTAAGTTGACAAGCCCCTAACGATAATAAGTACACTCAGCTTTTCGGTGAGAAATATTCGGCGCATCAGTTAGAGAATTAAATCCATCTCATCTGTGCAATCATAAGAGAGAAGCCGCCTTTCACCCCGAAGGCTCTATAAATACCGAAGGCAACCTTCAGAAGAGGAGTTCAGAGAGTTAGAGAATTTTCCTTCGATAGTTTAGCTTTACTCTTAGATTTTCTTTTATTTTAAGGCAGAAGCGAGATAAGCGAGATTGTGCCGATAGATCATTCCAGTGAACTTAGGAGAGTGCCAGAAGCTTCAAGATCAGAGAGAGGGCCAGCTCCTGCGAAAGCAGGAATATCTTTTGAACAGAATAGAGTTGACAGTGTAAAGGCCTTGGAAAGTAAGGGATTGCTACCAGGCTCTCTATCCTTAACTTCCATTGTCATTTTGTACTCAAACTTATCTATAGAAATGGAATTTACTTCTTTATATCTGTTCACTCTCTGTTTATCACGCATGAGTAGTTAAATTTGTCGAATGGGTTGAGAAGCACTTAGCTAGCATAATTGGGGATCTTCATTCTATGCGTCTATCTTGTATTATGTATGCTTCATTCGTCCTTTAGAGATACTTAGGAGGATAGTCTAAAGACAGGATCTAGGCCTGGAAAAGTCAGGTTAGAATCTAGGCTCAGGAGAGTCAGATTAGAATGCATAATCGATAGGAGCTTAGGAATAAGTACTGTCTGCTATTAACGCATCACATGCATCCTAGAGATAGGATATGATTGTGTGCAGTTACCTTGTCTTTGTGTGCATCTTGCATCATCACATAGGAAAAGAGTAGAGACTTAGGAATAAGTTCTATGGACATTGTTGCATTCAACACATGCGTCCTAGACTTAGGAGCACCACATTTGCATTGGAAAATGATTTGCTGTTGCATGAGTGTAGCATGATCGCATAGTTTGACGCATTCCCAGGAAACGCTAGCTAAAGACCTTCTCAACCCGTTCCTCCGCATACTCAGTGCATCTATCGCATAATCAAACTTTTCTCAAATCTGCCGCATTTATTTATTTTATCACTGCAAACAACAACCCAAATAACTATTGATTTATTTGGTTATCGTAAAGTCTTCTGAGAAATTACCACCACATATTGTTTTCCCAAGTCCCTGAGGTCGACCCTAGACTTACCAGGAAACTCAGTGGGGTTTATACTTGGATTTCACTGAGAAAACTTGTTGCTCAACGCATTTCCATCAACGCATCTCATTCCATATTTTCACTTCATAAAATAACGCATCAAGTCTTTGGCGCCGTTACCGGGGACTTCGGCAAATCAGTGTGCTAACAATAATTTTTCTGATTTATTTATAGCTCTCAATCTCTAGCAAATTATGACCCGAAGATTGAGGGGACGTTCAAACGGAGACTAAGAAATAGCCGCCAACCACAACAACCAGATAAAGAAGATATGGCGAGGCAGCCTGGAAACAGAGCACCAAACGAATACAACGTCATGGAGAATCCAATCCTACTGGCAAACGATCGTAATAGGCCCATTAAGGACCATGCATCGCCAAACCTCTACGATTTATCTCTAGGAATCATGAGGCCTGCCTTTGATGGAAGCCGATTCGAAATGAAACCAGTGATGCTGCAGATGATCCAGACTGTAGGACAATTCGGAGGAAGGCGTGGCGAGGACCTGCACACCCACCTCCGTAGCTTTATAGAAATCTGCAACACTTTTGTGTTCCCGAAATCTTTGCCGAAGAAGTTCGACTAACGTTGTTTCCATTTTCTCTGTGTGATCAGGCATAAAAATGGGCGTATTCCCTCGAGCCGGGAGAGATCACTTCCTAGGAGCAGGTCGTAGAAAAGTTTATGAAGAAATATTTCCCACCTACTGAGAATGCTAGACGAAGGAAACTAATAACCAATTTTGAACAAGACATGGACGAATTGTTGAGCGATGCCTGGGTGAGGTTTAAGAGGCTGGTCAGGGACTGTCCACACAACGGATTACCAAACTGCCTGCAAATGGAAATCTTTTATCACAATTTAAATCCAGCTTCGCAGACCGCTGCCAATGCGGCAGCCGCTGGTGGTCTACTAGACAAAACGTATGATGAGGCTAAGAGCATCTTGGATCGCATCTCTAAAAATCACGAGGATTGGAGAGAGATCGATCAGAAAGTGAGAATAAATGATAACAACGCAAACAATGGTGCTATCGCTTCATTACAGAGTCAGATGACCGCAATGATGAGCCTAATTCAGGGAATTGCGGTCAACAGCCCAACACCGCAGAATGGGCAAGTGAACACAATTAATCAGAATACCGCAAGGTGTGCGACTTGCGGTGACGGACACACAATGGAAGAATGCCCACAGAACCCACAGTCTATTTATTTGGTGAAAAATAATCCATTCTATAACACCTACAACCCCGGGTGGAGAAACCATCCCAACTCTGCGTGGAAGAATCAGTAGCAAAATTTCCAATTTGTGGCACAAAAATAAGGGCCATCCGGATTCTTCCCGCGAAATAATGGTCAGACGAGCAGTAAAGTCAATAGTTCATAACCACCGCAATCTTCCTCCTTGGAAAGTCTGTTGAAGCAGTATATCGAGAAGAACGAAACTGTGGTTCAAAACTAGGCGACGTCCATCCACAGCTTGGAATTAAATATGGGCCAGATTGCGAGCGAGCTAAAGAACATACCGCAAGGGGCCCTGCTGAGTTCAACAGAACTCCCATGCAACCCAGGGGATCAGGTAAAGAGCAATGTCAAGTCGTGACATTGCGGAGTGGAAAAAATGTGGAGGGAGAGAGGAAGGAGCCTAGCCGGACGACTCTCATTGCGCCAGAACCTGAGATTATGGTGACTCAGAGAAGAAGTTGCGTCCACCTCCAAGCCGATAGAAACCGTGAGAGTGCAAGCCACCTTTCTTGCAGAGATAGAGCAAGAAGTTGCGTCCACCTCCAAGCCGATAGAAAAAGGGACCGTGAGAGTGCAATTGCCACCTTTCTTGCAGAGACTCAGAAAGAAGAAGAATGACGAGGTACAGTACCAACGCTTCATGGCTATGTTAAAACAATTTCATATTAATATTTCGTCAAGTGAAGCGATTGAGGAGATGCCTGCATACGCGAAGTTTCTGAAGGATATAGTAACCCCATGGTGGCTTTAACGCAAAGCTCGAAATCAATAATCCCACCGAAGATGAGCGATCTTTGGAGCTTTACTATACCTTTCTCCATTGGTGGACTGTACATTGGGCAAGCATTGTGTGACCTTGGAGCCAGTATCAACTTGATGCCTCTGTCGATCTTTAAGCAACTGAATGTGGGGCAACTTGCACCCACGACTGTGACTCTCCAACTTGCAGATAGATCTCTGGTGCATCCAGAAGGGAAGGTGAAGGACGTAGTGGTTACCATGAACAAATTTATCTTACCAGCCGACTTCATCATCTTAGACTATGAAGCCGACAAAGATGTGCCCATCATCCTGAGGCGACCATTTTTATCAACAGGTCGTGCCAAATTGATGTGCACAAAGGAGAGATCAATTCGAGCATAAATGGACAGAAGCTCAAGTTCAACATCATCCATGCCATGAAGTTTCCTGACGACGAAGACCTAAATGAATCTGATGACGACTAGAGTTTGAATGAAGAAGAGAAGCCGGACAATGAAAATGAAGATGAGGATGCAAGCACATCCATTGCGACATGTAATGCGATCATAGAAAAAACAAACAAGGAAGAAGAGATGATCGCAACCCAAGAAGAAGAGCCAACAGAAAATGAAGAAAGAAAAACAACGCAACCGTCCTTGAAAGAACCACCAATAATAGAGTTGAAGACCCTGCCGAATCACCTAAAGTATGCATTTTTGGGGCAGAATGAAAAGTTGCCAGTCATTATTTCCTCTGAAATTAATAAAGACCAGAAGAATGCGTTGCTGAGCATTCTAAGAAAATATGTGTGAGCGATTGGCTGGACGCTCGTGGACATTCAAGGAATTAGCCCCGCATACTGTATGCACCAAATTCGTCTCGAAGAAAACCATAAGGGATCGATTAAACATCAGAACAGACTCAACCCTGTGATGAAAGAGGTCATTAAGAAGGAGATCATCAAGTGGTTAGATGCGGGCATTATCTATCTAATAGTAGACAACACGTGGGTCACCCCCGTGCAGTGTGTGCCAAAAAAATGGTGGCATGACGGTAGTCCCCAACAAAAATAATGAGCTGATATCACAAAGAACCGTCACCGGGTGGCATATTTGCATGGACTACCGCAAGCTGAATGTGGCAACGAAGAAAGATCATTTTCCTTTATCGTTCATTGACCAAATGCTAGATCGTCTAGCCGAAAATGAATTTTACTGCTTTCTGGATGGGTATACCGACTATTATCAGATTATGATAGCTCCCAAAGATCAAGAAAAGACCACATTCACCTGCCCATATGGGACTTTTACTTTTCGCCGCATGCCGTTCGGCCTTTGCAATGCGCTGAGTGTTGGATTTTATGTCCTAAAACTCGTAGTTTGTAAATTAATAAACATATTCTGTTTTGTTTTTTTGATAAAATTGTTATTGAAATTGTAATCTTGAATCCAATAAACTAAGGTCCTGAGGCTATTTAATGTAGTTTGAACTTTATGTAGTGACATAAATATGGATCAAGTTCAAATATATAGCCAAAATGGTCTACGTATATGAATGAGGTTGGGCGCCTTATTCTGGGGACACTATGGATGTAGCCCATTTTGTAGTTAGTACAAACGATGTGATCCTAAATTGTTCATGTGGAGACATAAAAGTGGGGGCATTCTATGCAATGAGTTTGTATAAGACTGAACCATGAAATAGTCACTTTTTACGTTCTAAATGTTTTATGTATAAAACTGACTATTTCGTTAATTGATGACCTAGGTAACTTAATCTTAATCCTGAGCTAACTATGAACTGCTGTTCACTCGAAATTATCCTTAGATCTGCATAGGTGAGGGCAGCTCATTATCGCTGGCCCAATAAGCCTCATTTCAGGGGTAAGATTAGGTGGATAGCTGGGAACATAGGGTGTAAGTCGGAATTCACTCATACCCGTTATAGGGATAGTAGATAGGTTATTCCCTTTAGTACTGAATCCAGGTCTTGAACAAGAGGCCCCACCCCCTCCTTGGCCTGAGAGGGGTTCGGTTTATAGGTTGGACCTTAAACCAATTGTTCATTAGAGGATCAGTGGAACTTAAGGAACAAGATGTAGTTTTGGGGGTAAAACGGTTTTTATGACCCATCCGAGATTATGAACAACCTGTGAAGGATTAGCTTACTAATCATGGTTATATCAAATGGACACAAATATATCTATAGTAAGGGGAGTGCAACTACTGGACTATAGTGGAATGACCCGTTAGTTAACGAATGTTGATTAGCTCCGTCTAAAAGAGTTTTAGCCAGCTAATCTCGGACCATTGGAGCCCATGATCTATAGGTCCATTAGGTTCCCCTACTAGCTCATATGGAATAAACTAGAACAGTATGATAGAATAATTCGTATTATTTGAATTAGGTGAAGAGAGAGAAACTGACAAATATATGTGATATAGTCGTTGGTTTTTCAGTTTAGAGATACAGCTTTAATGTTTAAATGTGATTTAAATATCAAGAATATGAATACGTTCATATTCGGAAGCTCGAAAATAATGGAAATGGTCAAAGATGTAAAAAGTCAAAGAGTTGACTTTTGACTTTGAAAAGTCAAACTTTGACCGACCTTATATTCAAATGTGATTTGAATTTCAAGAAAATGAATGCGGATTCATGCTCGGGAGGTCAAAATTAGTCAACACGGGAAAAATCATAAAAAGTCAAAATGTTGACTTTTTGGTCAAAGTTTGACTTTGACAAAATGACTATTTTGTCCTTTGACTAAAGTTGTGGGAAAATCCAAACTTTTGTTGGATAATTCCACTAACAAAATAGCGGGCTAGGTGTTGGTTTATAGTGGAGACATTAAACCCACTAAGATAGTGGATTATAGTTGATGAGTTTTTATGGATTTGTTTCATGTAATTGTTGCATGGCTTTTTTCTATAAATTGGGCTTTCAATTTGAATGAAAGACTTTTGCCATTTTTTGCCAAAATAGTTTTCAAAATTTGGGTTGGAAAAAAACTCTTTTCTTTGAGTGAAGTTCAAAAAAAGAAAACCCAAACCAAAAGAAAATCCATTTCTTTTTCCATCTCTTTCTCTCTCTCAGTTTTCTTCATCCACCGAGTCCCACAATCTGGTTCTAAGTCCAAAGAATAGAGGTCAACTCTAGTGGTGGTCTGGAAGAGTTCGGATCGAGATTCAGCAAGGAAAAGCGGTTTTTGGGAGCTTCAAAGGTAATTTTTAATTACTGTTTTTTCCTTCAATTGCATGCTAATTTCCTTTTAATGAAAAACAATTAGAGTGTAATTAGATCCTTTTTCTACTGCATATGTCTCGTGTTCCATCATATGTATCAGAGCATGGTTTAATTACGCTCAATTGCTTTTGGTGGGTGTTTTTTTCCTTTCTATTCAAAGGTTGAATGAAATATGGACTAAAGTGGATTTATTATGATTTTGGCATTGTTTTTCTTTAAATTTCTTGTGGAAATTTGTAATTGCTCACATGTTTATGAGCATTAATGTGTGAAAAAGGGTCTGTAAATTTGTTAGAGTCACTAGAATTGAAATTAGGTTGTAATTTTTTGATTTCGGGAGAGAGGATAGCAGCAAAATTGAACGATTTTTTATCACAGACCCAAATTTGGCCACCAGACCCGAGACAAGCTCCCAAACCCGACCCTCAGCCTGAGATCCAACCCGATTTGGAGTAGCCCACGTGTGCTAGCTGTCGATGAAGTGTTCAGCCTGTTCCACGATCTGACCCAGTTTCTCTGCTCGCTCCGGCCCGACCCGCTTCGAAGCTGCCTCGCGTGCGCCGTTCGCCCACGACACGGGTGTTCCGTTCAACCCTACCCACCCCGAGCCTCCGTTGACTGTGCCAGCAAGTGTTGACCAGGTCTGGACTGGTCTGTTTGACATGGTTGAGCCGGTTTGACAGGTTTAACTTGGTTTTTGAAGTTTTTGGGCCGGGTTGAGTGGTTTCTTAGCGGTTCCAGATGGTTCAAAGTGTTTGAAGCCGGTCCGAAAAGCTGGTTGCTGATTTGTGTAATAAATTAGTTATTTGTTTGTTTTTAATGCCAAAATCGGTCAACTTTTGTGTTGTTTACCTATTATGCATGTGATGTATAATGTTGTTTGATTATGTGTGCATATAGTATGCCATATAGTTTTAAAACCCCACCATAGGAAAAGCATGTGACATGCATTTGTTATATGTTAATAAGTGTTATAAAATATATACTATACATGCTTAGTTTTAATATAAGTGTTATATTAAAGCATGTTTGATTGAAGGAAGCATGTTATAGATGAATGCTCTAGGGTTATAATTGTTATAATTTATTTTATAATTGTTATAAAATAACCTAGACTTCTAAAATTTATAACAAAGATAAGATGCATGCTCATTTAGGGTTAACCATCGAGCAATCCCAATTTTCATAGAAAATAGGTCGATATGTTGTAAAACTGAAGTTACAAGAAAACTCACCTGGTAAGATCTTGGTTAAAAGTCAGATAAGATGACTAAGGTTGAAGGTTTTTAAGTTGAAGGTTCACAGAATACCTACTACCTAGAGATCGAACCAGCCTCTGAGTTAGATTAAACTGGTTTTATGAGCATGCGTGAGTGGTGTGAGGTAATAAAATTTGTTTATCACCTAGACATCGTAGGTTAAAAATCCAATATAAAAGTTATACTCAGATGAATCACCTAGACTTTGGATATGTTTAGTTAGTTGAAATGTATCGCTAAGTATTTTATATCCTAACCGTCTAGAACACTACAGCTGGAGAGAAGTAATGTACTTTTAGCTCCAACGTCCCTAAGAGTTCATATCGTGAGATTCATGCTTGGCTTTGGGCTGCCCTGGGAGCGGACTCCATTCAGAGAGTGTTTGTATGAGTCAATACCAAGGTGAATAGGGGAAGTTGTTCATAGTAAGTGAGAGAAGGAAGTGTGTCGACACATCCTACGGTCTCTTTCATTAAGTCGCATCGTGAGATTCCTATAATGTGCCTGCATGTCTGCTCTAGAGCGACCTTACCAATCGGAGGGCTGTATTATAGGATTCGGAACTCTGCGAACTCTAGAAATTGATAGGGTCTCTCAGGTTCGTTTTCATTCTTGTCTTTCCAACTTCGGGAGCATAATGATTCCGATCTTTAAGGTTTGAAAATGGAGGGTCACACTTACGAGAATTACTAAGTGTTAGTAAATTCTTGACCAAAGTAGCGATAACTGAGTTACTATAGGAATAAGAGTTATTTTGGTGATAGTATCTAGTCAAGATAGTCTTGGTTCAATGAAGGAATAGTCGATCACCCCTCGGTGAAGGTTATTCTAAACCATTGAAATATCGTTGAAAAATATAATGATGAAGGGTACATTATTAGATTTTTTTGCTAAACTTGATTGGATTTAAAAGATGAATGTCTTTTACTAAAAAAAATATGTTTTTCTTTTCAGCATGACTAGCTCTTTAGTTCAACTATTAGCTTCTGAAAAATTTGCGGTAATATTTGTGTTAGAAAAGTTCAGAGCATATCTGCTGGGAACAAAAGTACTCATCCATACTGACCACTCGGCGATAAAATATTTAATGACAAAGAAGGATGCAAAGTCGAGGTTGATCAGATGGGTTCTCCTCCTTCAAGAATTCAATATGGAAATAATTGACCACAAGGGGACAGAGAACCAAGTTATGGATCATTTATCTAGATTGCAAAATTCGGAGGTTAACCGCAAGGAGTCAGAGGTGAGCGCAGTGTTTCCGGTTGATTAGCTATTTCAGATTGAAGAAGTGCCATGGTATGCTGACATAGTCAACTATCTGGTTTTCGAGCAATTTCCTAAAGAGTATACCTACCACCAATAGAAGAAGCTCAAACATGTATGCAAATATTATTATTGGGATGAATCGAATCTGTATAAGAGAGAATCAGACCAGGTTATGCAACTATGTGTACCGGAGGCTGCTCATCAATGCATATTATCGAAATGTCATGATTCACTGGTGGACACTTTAGAGGGTAGCGCACTGCAACAAAAGTCTTACAAAGGGGCTTCTATTGGTCGACATTATTTAAGGATGCCAGAGACTACGCAATGAAGTGTGACCGGTGCCAACGCACGGGTAACATTTCATGGAAACATGCGATGCCCATGAACATCAGTCTAGAACTGGAGTTGTTCGACGTTTGGGGCATTGATTTCATGGGACCATTTCCACCTTCGAATGCTCACAAATATATTCTGCTAGCCATCGACTATGTGTCCAAGTGGGTAGAAGCAATAGCATGCGCCGCAAGTGATGCGACAGTAGTCTCCAAATTCTTGAAGAAAAATATTTTCACGCATTTTGGCACTCCACGTGCCATAATAAGTGACGAAGGCTCCCACATTGTCAATTACTCTATCAAAAATCTGCTGCTGAAATATAATATCCTCCACAAAGTGGCCACCGCATACCATCCACAAACGAATGTTCAGGCTGAAGTGCCCAATCTAGAAATTAAGTTGATATTGGAGAAGGTGGTAAAACCTTCGGGAAAAGATTAGGCAACAAAGTTGGACGATGTGTTGTGGGCATACCGGATTGCCTATAAAACACCGATAGGCATGTCTCTGTATGTGTTGGTATTTGGTAAAGCATGTCATTTGCCCTTGGAGCTAGAGTATAAATCGCTGTGGGTGGTGAAGAAGCTTAACTTTGATTTAAAAGCAGCAGGGGAAACAAGAAAGCTACAACTGGTCGAGCTTGATGAGTGGAGAACGCAAGCTTATGAAAATGCCAAAATATACAAAGAACGAGCAAAACGGTGGCATGATAGCAGGCTATGCGGTAAAAATCTCCATGTTGGACAAAAGGTCTTACTCTTCAATTCACGGCTCCGACTCTTTCCTGGCAAGTTAAAGTCGCGCGGTCCGAACCCTTTATCATTAAAGAAATATTCCAGCATGGTGCGATTGAGCTGATTACTGAGGATGAGACCCGTATATTTAAGGTTAATGGGCAGTGAGTCAAGGCATACTGTGGGGGTGATTTTCAGCGAGAAAATACCCCTGCAGACCTGAGAAACTCGGAATAGAGGAAAATGGAGTGGCCCCTGCGCTGGCATGCAATATCATCTGGGGCGCAAGTCTTCTGGAGTATCCTTTTGATGATTCATGAACTCTCATCTCTACGACGCTTCAATTATCATTTATCTATATGGATTTTACTTGTTCTAAAAAGGGAAAAAAAAGAAGGCAAGAAAAATTTTGTTAACTTTTTTTATCATTTGACCCTCTTGATGTTTCTTTGCAAACGATCAAGGTACACGATTGCGGAGGCACTACACGAAGATGCAATTTCACTTCGTCACCGAAATCCAAAGGAGGAAGATCGTCGCAAAACAAGATACATCAACAAACAATGCGGGCGACAGCGTAAATTTGGGGGTTGTATTCTTCGTTGACTTTATTCCAAATTTTGCACTATCGTATCACATTTTAATTTTGAATGTTTTATCAACACATCCTCTTTGATTATCGCAATCATTTAACATGGATAAATTTAGTAAATCACCACATGCTTTCTCTTTGCCAATTATGATTTCAATGATGAAACACATACTTCTGTTTTTTCGTATATACTAGAGTCAACTTAATTTTAGGACAAGTCACCTCATGAAATATTTCTAGAAGTTTAGTGGTCTGCTAGCTTTCTTTCAAACTGACCCTTTACCAAACTTCCTAAGAACATCGCATGACTTCTTTCAATCTTTTGACAATGAGGACAAACCACATTTTAAATTTGGGGGTGAGGTATTTATTTTCGACCTTGCTATTTTTAGCTATATGAAAAAAAGAAAAAAGAAAAAGAAAAAAAGGAAAATTTTGAGAATAACAACTCCACTGTCAACATAATGGGTAAACCCATGTTGATAAGAGTTAAGTTGTGAAGGGAACTTACCTGTAGTTGGATGTCCGCATGATACACGTGGGGCAAGCCAAAACAAAAGTAAGTCGCCAGGATCAACGCATAAATAAATGACCACAACTCTGCTGCCAAGTAGGTATGAGTTTAGTCTGAGAAAGAGTGTCTCGCTCGTAGTTGGATGTCCACATGACACATGTGAGGGTAGGCCAAAACGAAGGCGAGGCATTTGGATTAGTGCAAGATCAGAGAAAAATAACAATGTAAAAAATATGCAAGGATAAAAATCATTTAACACCCCAGTGAAAAAGTTTTTTTGAAATAAATCATGCGATGTCGTGAAATCTAGTAAAGTCCTTTTTGAAGGTTAAACTTGCGGTCCCTAGGTCTTAGAAATATTTTAAGAGGAGACTTGAATAAGAATTGAGGAAATTTTGGTATATAGGATTTGAATGTATCCTTGAGAAATCTAGGAAAAGAGATTGCGGTCGACTTGCTAAAGAAAATCTTTAGCTTATGCTTGAGGACAAGCATTGTTTAAATTTGAGGGTGTGATAACAAGCAGAAATGCACGTTATTACAGTGCTAAGTTATTAAACAATGAAGGTTTGCGTTGATAAAATATGTTAGATTGTGTCCAAAAAGCATCAAGTTTATAACATTGCGGTTGCATGCGTCCATCGCATAGAAATAGTTAACTTTTGTTTTTTTTTTTGTTTTTGTAGAATATGCGTTGATGCAAGGTGGAAAGCAGAATATGCGTTGACGCAAGGGGGAAAGCACGATCGCATAGTTTGATGCATTCCTAGGAAACGCTAGCTAAAAACTTTCTCAACCTGTTCCTTGCATACTCAGTGCATCTATCACATAATCAAAATTTTCTCAAATCTGCCGCATTTATTTATTTTATCACCGCAAACAACAACCCAAACAACTATTGATTTATTTGGTCACCGCAAAGTCTTCTGAGAAATTACCACCGCATATTGTTTTCCCAAGTCTCTGAGTTCGACTTTGGGCTTACCAGGAAACTTAGTGGGGTTTATACTTGGATTTCACTAAGAAAACTTGTTGCTCAATGCATTTCCATCACTGCATCTCATTCCATATTTTCACTTCATAAAATAATGCATCAAATTTTTGATCGCATGAATCTCAAGGTGTGAAACTCTTAGGATTTGAGAATGAAATTAAAACATCACTTTTGATTTTTCTATGAACAGCCTCCCCTATTCACCACAATCTCGATTTATGTAAACACTTTTTGAATGGAGGTCACTCCCAGGGTGACACAAAATGTCACATGAATCTTGATTGTAAACTTTTATGGACGTGAGAGCTAAAAATAACATATCGTATATGTTATTAATCTCTCACTGAAGCATTCTTAAATTCCCACTAAAGCGTTCTAATAACATATCATATATGCTATTAAACTCCCACTAAAGTGTCTTAATATTTGTTTGGGTATATTTTTACTCAGGTTTGTTCCAGCTAATTAAACAATCCTAAGTCTAGGTGTTTATCCAAATATAACGTTTATATTTGGATTTAACCTACGATGTCTAGGTGATAATCCAATTTTAAAACCTCACACTACTTACATATTGCTCATAAAACTGGTTAACAACGCTCAATTATTCAGCCATAATCCTTAGGTAGGAGGTGTTCCATAGATTGTCAACTTAAGTACCCCCAACCTGAGACATGATTATATATCGGTTGAATTTGTAACCAAAATTTACAAGATGTAGACCTATTTTAACTATTAAAATAGGTGGTTAACCTACGTGAGCATATAACTTATCTTTTGTTATGGATTTTAAATGTCTAACCCACTTTTATAACAACTTACAAAATTTTAGACATGCTAAGCATCCACAACATACATCAAAGGCATTCAATATTTAGTATAACATTTATATTAAAACATTTGAAACTCTATACATGCATACTATATATTATAACACTTTATAACATATTTTCAATGCATGTAACATGCTTCCTATTGTGGTATTTTAAATCTACATGGCATACTTTATGCACGTACAGATTTGATTAATTATAACATACATCACATGCATACATAATTAAACATAGCCTAATATGGTTTTAGTTTTGGCATTATCAAGCAAAAAAAGGCCTAATTATTACAAAATTAAGCAAAAATCAGCTAAAAAATGCTTCTGGATTGCTCGAACCGCCTTGAATCGGACCCGAACCTCTCGAGCTGGACCTCTAATGCTAAAAAAAGGGCTGAGCCGGGCAAAAACCATCAAGTACCATCAACCATTGAGTATGCCATCAAGAATCAAGTATGCTCTCAAGCATCAAGTATTTCACTAAATACCATCAAGTTGCTCATCGAGTACCATTAAGTATGGCATCATGCATCGAGTATTTCACAAAATACCATCGAGTTGCATCGAGTATCATCAAGTATGGCATCGTGCATCAATTATTTCACAAAATACCATCGAGTATGAGCATCGAGTACCATCGAGTATGGCATTGTGCATCAAGTTATTTCATGAAATATCATCGAGTATTCCATCGAGCATCGAGTATGTGGTAGTGGTTGCAAAATCCAGCTCCTGTTGCTCGACCTTCTTCATACCTTTCTTCAATTACATCATAATTGCAACTCTAATGACTCCAATCGAATTACAAACACTTAAACACACATTAAGGTCCATCAAACAAGAGCCAATTACAAGAATTACATCGTAATTGAAGAGAAATCAATGCCAAAACTCAGAAAAACCATATAAGTTCATCATTTTCATACAACTTATGAAAAACACCCACCAAAACTCAAAATCACGCTAATTGAGTGCTTAAATCACACTCTAATACCAATTGATCGGATATACTAGCATGCAACGGAAGCAAACAGAATCAATAAGCAGTCTAGTTATATTTAATTTGAGTTCTAAAAGCATGCTTAAACAAAAACTTCAGAAGAGGGTTTCTAGACTACATACCTTTGATGAATTCTCCCAATTTCAAGCTGCTCTTCACTTGATTCCAACTCCAATTCAATAGTGAACCACCAAGAGATTTTCTCTACTATTCTCAACCTTGAATTTGAGTGGTAGAACCCCAAATTGGAATGAATTTGTGAAGGGAAAAGTGGATTTTTGTCGAGAAGAACACAACAGCAAGAACTTTTCCAGCTGCAAAAACTCTAATGATCTCTACAAATTGAAGAGGTTTTATATTTAATTCACATGCAAGCACTGAAGTTCAGCAACATTGACACTTCAATCTCTTGAAATTCAGTGGGCAAGTTGTGTAATTGAAGAGGAAACACCTTCTACTTTACAAAAGTGGGGCGTTTCCACTTTCTTTTCAAATTTCCATTTTCTCTTTCATTTGTTTTTAATTTCAATTAATTCAAAATTAATTAAAATCAAAATAAAAATTTCAAAATTTTAAATTTGAAATAAGAGGAGAAATTAATTTAATTTTAATTATTAAAAATATTTAATTAAATAAATAATAATTTAATATCAAATATTAAATAATCACACATATAATTTAAAACATGAATCCTATTCATGTAATTAATATTTAAATATTATAAACTCTCCAATATCGTTTAATTTTGATAAATTAAATATTGATTAATTATATCGAATATAATTGTACAAACCCTAATTTAAATTATGAACTATTCAAATTCAAACCCTAATTTCAAATTGAACATTTTAAACTGAAATTCAATTTGAACAATTCAAATTGATATCATTCCAAATTCACTCAATTTATTAATTCAAGGTGTTCATTTTTTACGAGCTAGCATAGGGACCTTATGAACCTATAGAACATGAGCTCCAACGATTTAAGATTGATTGGCTAAAACTCTTTAGACCAAATTAATCAGTATTCGTTAACTATCAAGACACATCACTATAGTTCGATAGTTACATTCTCCTCACTATAAATATATTTGTGTCCACTTGATTTAACAATAATCAGTAAATCGACCTTTCATAGGTTGTTCGTAATAACGGTTGGGTTAATATATTGTTTTAGCCCCGATATTACATCTTGCTTCTTAAGTTCCACTAATCCTCTAATGAACAATTAGTTTGTGATCCAATCACTAAACCGGATCTCTCTCGGGACAATGAGAAGGTGTAACCCCTTGTTTAAGACCTGGACTCAGTACTTAAGAGAACAACCTTTCTCCTATCCCTAAATTGAGTAGGCGTGAATTTTTTATTGCACCCTATGTCCCTAGCTATCTACCTGGTCTTACCCCTGAAATGGGAGGCTTATTGAGCCAGCGCTGTTGAGCCAACCCTCACCTAGAAAATCTAAGGATAATCCTGAATAAATAGGAATTCATAGTTAGCTCAGAATTAAGATCGAGTTACCTAGATCATCTAAGCGAAATAGTTAGTCTTAAATAGTAAAAAACGTTATAAAGTAAGAGTGATTTATTTCTTGGTTCGATCTGCAAACTCATTGCATAGGACACTCCCATTCCTCATATCAATACATGAACGAATTAGGATCACTTCGTTGTAGCACCTTTACAACAACTTATAACAACTATAGAATGAGCCGCATCCAATAGTGTTATCAAAATAAGACACCCAACCTTATTTGTATAGTATAGACCGTTTTGGCTATTTACTCGAACCTGATCCACTTTTATGTCTCCATATAAAGTTCAAGTATTCATATAATAGCCATGGATCTTAGTTTATTAGATTTAGACTTTATAAGTGTAATTTATAGATTCAATAACTTTATGGAAGTAATGTCGAATAACATATTTATTGATAATAGAATATGTTTAACTCTATAAACTACGAGTTTTAGGATATACAACCTAACATTAGTAGTAACGCCAGAATGAGGGACTTGATTATGCAACCAAGGTCGTCTATAAGGTTGGTGGACACAGTTGAAGAAGGTCAAATTTTCTTCAGCAAGAGTGATATGAAGATGAGGTTAGTAATGCTGGCCATTAAGAACAACTTTGAGTTACGGGTTAAAAAATAGAACAAAAAATTGTATAGTATTCGGCGTTTACACAAGACTTGTAAGTGGACCGTTCGAGCAATTAAAATGGACGAATGAGATATTTTTCAAGATCACAAAATGCACGCCAAATCGCACATGCTCGATTTCAGTATTGAATCATGACCACAGGTAAGCCAGCACATTCATTATTGGTGACCTAATCAAGCACAAGTTCGGCATTGGTCGAGGGGACAAACTGCACCATATTATTGAGGATATGCAACAAAAATACGGTGTCAATATTAGTTATGACAAGGCATGGCGTGCAAGAGAAACTACTTTTGCTCTTGTAAGAGGGGATGCTAGAGGAATCATATGCTGGATTCCATGGTGAGGCTTTGAAGATAGAAAATCCTGAAACTCTATTTGACATTGAGCTTGAAGAATCAAAATATTTCAAATATGTGTTCATGGCGCTAGGTGCGAGTCTAAGAGGTTTTAAGAGTTATCGACCCGTGATCATTATAGATGACACTCATCTAAAGGTAAGTATAAGGGAAAAATGATAGTTGGTGTTGCAATGGACGGTAATAACCAACTGTACCCACTAGCATATACAATTGTTGATAGTAAGAATGATTGAGCCCTGAAGCGGTTTATGACGAACCTTAAAAAAATAATTGGAGAATGCCCTAACCTTGTATTCGTCTTAGACTGTGGATAGAGTATAGCTAATGTCATTGATATCACATTCCCCAATTCTTACCATGGTCTTTGTACCTTCCATTTGAAAAGGAACGTGGAGAAATACTTCAGAGACGAGGCTGTTACAAAATTATTTCACGATGCTTGTAGAGCGTATCGAGAATCAGAGTTCAAGCATCATTGGGTCCAAATAGTGAACTACAAGAATGGTTCCCTTGCTAGATATTTAGAGCATGCTGGTATTCAACGGTGGGCACGATGTTACGAGTCCAAGAATCGATATGATAACATGACCAGTAATAGTGCCAAATGCTTCGATGCCCAAAGAAGCAAGAGTGTTACCAATAACTTGGTTTCTAGAATACATAAGAGGTCTACTTTAAGGTTGGTTTCATGAGTGGTGAACAATGTGTAATAGTACATCGACACATTCAATCTATGCGGAGGAAATAATTGGTTTAGAGTGTGAAAAAGCTAGGTAATGTCAAGTAAATCCAATCGATTGTTATAGATTTCATGTCAAGGACAGTGGATTAGATGGTATAGTCAGCCTTAACACTCGAGAATATAGTTGCAAGAAATTTCAATGTAGTTGTGATCCTTGTCTATACAAAACAACAAACAATTTGTTAGTTATATGAGTCATTCACCTTAAATCCAAGTAAATTGTGATGTAATACACTAACCTCGATGGACTCAAACACGATTCACACTATTGTTTTTGTTGGGAGTGAGTATGTACACTCCCACCTCAAGAATCGAGGTATAACATGTCCATTGAGTCGGGTTGCAACTTTTTTGCAACTGTTGAAAATGATCTCGTATGCCTACACCTACCATAATTCATAAACGATTACAAGACAAGCATAAATAGTAAGAGACATTAATACTAAAAATAGTAGAACTCTTATAGCCAATGAATGGATATTACCTAAAAAGCATGAGGAAACCCTAGTAGGTTGTACTTGACGATGTAGTTCTTATTGATCTTGAACCTTTTTTTTGTAGTTCTTGGACTTGCCACTCATTATCTTCGTAGTCCAAGTAAGGTCCTTTCCCACAAAAAATTTCCCCAATCCATGGAGTTGAAGTAATCTAAATCCTCCATGTCCATTAATAAGGACTTGTCGACATTGGCCCTTGTCTTCTCCCTTCCCATCATAGCCAATTCAGTGTAGTACACCAATGTCATCTTCACAGCATCCATATCATTCTCAAACTCCATCTCCTTGTACATTCTCTCTATAATGAATAATAAGTCATAGTCCTACTATGACTGGGTCCTCTCTTCCAAAGAGAGGATGTGACCACTATATTCAAGACACGAAATCAGCCTTTAAGGGAGAAATCTATCTACTTACCCCTGCTTTGGGGAAGGAGTTAATTCCGTCTTGTGTAACTGAGTTCCCAGCTCCTCAATCAGACAAATCCTAAAAAAGGTAGGCTTGTTGAGTTGGAAATCTAGCCACTTTCACCCATACTAATAAAAGAACCTCCCTCAAAGGTAGAAGTTCCTAAAACACTCAGGATTAAGGTCATGTCACCTATGGTCGTTTAAGTGAGATATAAGTCTCAATTATCAACGGCGTTATATAAAGAGAGACTAATCATCTCGTGGTCCGGTCTTATACAAACTCTTTGTATAGGACAACCCCGCTCGCATGTCTCCACATGAATGGTTAGGATCAGACCATCTGTAGTAAATCACAACACTTGTAAACCTCTACAAAGCGGGCCGTATCCGTAGTGTCACAAGGATAAGGTATCCCTTCTTTATCCTAATACTACAGACCTTTTAGGTTATTACTTAAGACATGATCCACTTGTATATCTCATATACATGCTTATGTTTACATACAATAACCACATATCATTGTTTATTGGATATGAGTAAATGTAAATAAAATAACTCTTATTTTATTAGTAACAATGTGTACAAAGTTTACAAACTATGAGACTCTGGGATAATTAGGACACCAATCCCAAGACAAATTCCTTAATGAGATCATTTTTAAAAAACTTTATGCTAAACTGTATGCATGATAAACAAGTTCAGATAATAAAACATAAACTATTAACTTTATTCTATATAGAAAATAAACAAAATAAGGTCAAAGAACATCCTCAATAACAAACTCCCACTAAACCATGGAATCAGAAAAGTGACTAACACCCATGTGAGAAACATGCTCATGAAAAACTTTAGGTGGTAAACCTTTAGTCAATGGATCTACCACCATAGAGTTTGTTCTTATGTGTTCTATCGAAATTTGACCATTTTGAACTCTTTCTTTAACAACCAGCAACTTCACGTCTACATGCTTTGACTTCGTATTGCTTCTGTTGTTGTTGGAATACATCACCGCCGACTTATTGTCACAAAATAATTTTACTGGTCTTTCTATGCCAACCATTATCCGTAGCCCAGTGACAAAATTTCGCAACCATATTCCATGATTAGATGCCTCATAACATGCTATAAACTCCGCAACCATGGTAGAAGAAGCCATAAGTGTTTGTTTAACACTTTTCCAGGATAGAGCTCCTCCAACCAACATGAAGATATAGCCTGAAGTGGATCGCAAAGTGTCTTAACATCCAACATAATCAGAATCAGAATACCCAATGATCTCCAAAACTCCTAATCTCTGATAAGTGAACATATAATCTTTTGTTCTCTGTAAATACCTCGTAACCCGTTTGACTGCTTTCCAATTATCCATCCCTGGGTTACTTAAATATCTGCCTAACATTCCAACTATGAACGCAATATCTAGACGCGTGATACTTGAGCATACATTAGACTTCCAACAACCGATGCATAGGGAACCTTTTGCATCTCCTTGGTCTCGAGTGTGGTTTTGGGGCATTAACCTAAATGAAATGTATCACCTTTAACAATCGGGGTATCTCCCGATGCACAATCTTTCATACCAAATCAACTCAAGATCTTTTCAATGTAGTTCTTTTG
Source organism: Benincasa hispida (assembly GCF_027475165.1). Lineage (NCBI taxonomy): Eukaryota > Viridiplantae > Streptophyta > Magnoliopsida > Cucurbitales > Cucurbitaceae > Benincasa > Benincasa hispida. The sequence continues at coordinate 59,547,811 of NC_143485.1, forward strand.
TGACAATCTCAAAATACCTTGAGAACGATCTCGCAGTATTTCAATTCCTAATACAAAAGAAACATCACCAAGATCCTTCATCTCAAAAGTCTTTTTGAGAAATCTCTTAGTGTCATGCAATAAACCTACATCATTACTTGCTATAAGTATGTCATCGACATATAACACCAGAAAGATTGATTCTCTCCCACTGAACTTGTGATATACACAATCTTCCACTATATTCACCTTAACCAAAAGAGGTTATCACTTCATAGAATTTGTGATACCATTGACGAGAAGTTTTTTTGAGACCTAGATAGATTTCTTCAATTTGCACACCATAGACTTTGAATTACCAGACACAAAGTTTTCTGATTGTACCATATAAATCATCTCATCAATGTTCCCATTGAGAAACACAGTTTTTACATCCATTTGGTGTAGCTCTAAATCAAAGTGAGCTACCAGTGCCATGATTACCCTAAAAGAGTCTTTCGATGAAACTGGAGAGAAAGTCTCTTTGTAATCAATGCCTTGCAATAAGACGAGCCTTATATATTTCGATATTGCCATGTGAATCCCTTTTGGTTTTAAATATTCGTTTACAACCTATGGGTTTCACTCCTAATGGCAGTTCAACAAGTTCCCAAATGTCATTGTCTTTCATGGATTTTATTTCCTCTTCCATAGCATTTACCCACTTTTGAGAGTTAGAACTTTGTAAATCTTGTTGGAAGTTGATTGGATCATCTTCCATTACGCCCACATCATCATGATGTTCTTGAAGAAACATAATATAATCATCTGGAATTGAACTTCTTCTCTATCTTGTAGGCTTCTTAGTGGCACTTCTTGAGGTTGTTGAGTTTAAACTTCAAGTTCAACAACAAGGACTTCATTATTGTCTTGTTCTATAATTGGTTCAATGCAAGAATTGGAGCCTAAACATCATTTATAACCACATGACGAAAAGAAACTAATTCTTCTTCAAAGACAACTTTCCTTATGTTACCTTCCTTCCCTCCCCCCCAACCTCAACATCCTCAAATAATCTAGCATTTTCTGTTTCAAACAATGATCTAGAAGTGGGATCATAAAACTTGAAACCTCGAGAGCGCTCAGAATACCCAACAAAATAGCAGCTAATAGTTCTTGAGTCCCTTTTTCTTTCATTAGGCCTATAAGGCCTAGCTTCAGTTGGACAACCCCAAATGTGAAGATACCTAATACTAGGATTCTTTCCTATCCACAACTCATAAGGGGTTTTAGCTACTGCTTTACTAGGTACCCTATTAAAGATATATGTTGCAGTCTTTAGTGTTTCACCCCAGAGGAATTCTGGTAGAGAAGAATGATTAATCATACTTCTTACCATATCCTTAAGTGTTCTATTTCGCCTTTCCGCTACACCATTCATGTTGGGTTTGCCCGACATAGTGTATTGTGAGACGATTCCACATTCCTCTAGATATTTGGCAAAGGGCCCTGGACATTGTTCACCTAATCCATCATATCTACCATAATATTCACCACCACGATCAAATTTGACAGCCTTAATTTTCTTTCCAAGTTGAAGTTCAACTTCATCTTTGAAAGACTTGAAAATGTCCAAGGATTGAGACTTCTCATGAATTAAATATAGGTACCCATATCTTGAATAGTCGTCTATGAACGTAATAAAATATTGTTGACCATTCCATGAGGCCGTAGGGAATGGACCACAAATGTCTATATGTATTAGTTCTAAGATGTCTGAGCATTTATTGGCACCTAATTTTCTTATGTTTGTCTGTTTTCCCTTAATACATTCCACATAAATGTTGAAGTTACTTAAATCAAGGGAATCAAGAATTCCATCTAACAAAAGTCTCTGAATTCTCTGTTTAGAGATGTGACCTAAACAATTGTGCCATAATATAACGGAATTCTCATTTAATTTACACTTTATAGTACATGAATTCGATAACAGGATCTTGTTAAATGAAGCAAACGAATCAAACATATATAGACTATCAATTAAAGAACCGGTACCAATAAGCTTAGAATCTTGAAAAAGACTAAATTTATTATTTCCAAAAGAACAAGAAAAACCAAATTTGTCCAAACTGGAAATAGAAACTAAATTCCGTCTACATGACGGTACAACAAAAGTCTCATTTAGATCCAAATAACAACTAGTTTTTTAAAAGTAATCTCAAATTCCCAATAGCTTCAACTGTAACTGCTTTTCCATTGCCCACATTGATGAATCTTTCAGCATCACTTGGCAGTCGACTCCACAGGTAACCCCTTCTTTACATGCCACTTGGCATACTTGGGACAGTTTTTCTTGAAGTGACCTTTCATTTTGCAGAAAAAACAAAGATTTTCAATAGCTTGTTTGTTGTTTTTATTATGCTGAGATGTCCCCTCTGCAACATCCACAAATTTTCTTTTCTTCTTATCACGAGAGCCTGTTGCCAAATGAGCACTTTCTATCCTTTCTCTCTTGATCCTATCTTCTTTTTGCACACATTGTGAGATAAGCTCCTTAATACTTCATTTATCCTTCAGAGTATTATAGCTTATCTTAAACTGAGTGAATTGTGCATGAAGAGAGATAAGTACCAGATGCACGAGTAAATTTTCATTTATCTCGATATCAAGTGCCTTTAATTTACCTACAAGATTGGACATTTCCATAATGTACTTGATAACTTGTAGAAATACAAGTTATTTATGCTGTTTTATTTAGATATTGCGGCAAAAAGAAAGGAAAGTTGCATCGATAGCATAAAAATTGGCTAAGAAATACGAAAATTATGAAATGTCATAAATGCACCCACTAACACTATTGCGATGGCGAAATAGAATGTTTCAATCTCTGTTTTCCAGGAAATAGGTCACCGCATGCATTAATGGCTGGAAGACAAAATGCACAATGCATCTACATCGCATGCGCCCATCAATCAAGAAAGAAGAGATGATTAACGCAATGACGACGCATGCAATAATCGATCAAGAGCTTTAGCGATCAACGCATTTCAACCGCATGTTGTAATAAAAAACTACACCGCATGCGGTGATAGATCGAAAATGTGAAGAGCAATGCATTCGCGGGTGATTCTGACAAGTGTACAACTTTTAGTTGTGCAATTCTGACGGATTGATCATGAAATAGAAAGGACTTTTCCATTCTGCCATTTCAGGAACTACCATAATTAGACAGTGGGGACCAAAAATTCAAAAAGCCAAGATCTTGCCTATAAATAGTTTCCTCAAATTCGCTGAAAGATATACATATAGATACAGATACTGGGGATACATACATGCATATATTGATACGGGGAGAGAGGCTGGTCTGGAGCGACTTACAGAGTAAATCTGGGAGAACGACGAGACAAGGCCGAGAGGTGAGTCTCCGAGCAAAGAATTCTTCCAATTCCTGAAGCTGAAGCTCTGTGCAAAAGATCAATTCTACTGGGAAAGCAAGACTAAGAGGGATGCTTTCCTCTTCACCACATTCATACACCAGCAAGCACAAGTCTCCAATCGGGATTTGTGTCAAGACGTTGACACTTTTTCCATATTTGTTTCTATTCTCTAATTCATCTTCTGTGTTCATCTTCTTTGATCTCTCATTCACAAACATGTATCAAACGCTTACTTTTAGAATTAAATGTTGTCATCGTCATCATTATCATCTCTCTGTCTCTTTCCATACATTTATCATCCATTTTCTCCATGATGTGTTCTTAATCCCCGAGGTAAATAGTAAGAATTAAGCGAGTGAGCTAATCTGTGTCAAGGAATCAATTAAGTTTAGCTAAAGCATGCTCGACGACATCTTCACCTGTGAGAGTAGAAGTGAAGATGTTATTCTGCCTATCGAGAGAAGGTTGGAAGAATGCGTTAACTAAAGCGAGAAGTATTTCCAGAGATGGAAACAACCTTACGTTCATCACGTTCATCTCTGTTTCACCATAGACGTATGGGAACGCAGTCAATCATTGAGAGGTGTATGCCAAGGGAAAGCAGAACCTTAGTTGCGTCCTTAACACGATTGACGAACTTGCGATGTTTTTACTCTTTACTCTTTCTCTTTCTGCTTCATTCATAAGACTTGCCATCGCATTCATCGATACTTCTGTACAAATTCATAGCTAGTCCTCGACCCCTGTATCACGTATCATGTATCATAGTAGTTAGGAATTTACTTTATCAACACATCATTACTTTACAACGCATTTTACTTCATCAACGCAATTTACATTTCTATACAAACCAAAAATTCTTTACTCATTATTAAAACCGGTCGCATGTATCACATAAGTATCGCATTTAATGACAACAATCCCCGTGTTCGACCTTGGATCATTCTGAGAAACTTGTGTTGGAATTATACTTGGTTTCAGTGCAAGGAAACTTGTGACATACATTACTTCATCACATACTACGAGCATATCACTATCAACACATACACTTAGAATGTAGTATCGCATAAATTATCTTTATCGCAAAGCACTTGAGCGTATACAGAGCATCATTCATTCATTCATCAGCGCAATAGATAAATAACATTCCATTTTCACCGTTACAAGTTTATGGCAACATGAGCTTGTAACATAATATCTATCATCACAGTGCATGCATAATAAGGAAATATAAATTTTAGTCAACAAGTTTATGGCGTCGTTGCCGAGGATTGGTAATAATTAGTGTTGAATACTTTTGTGGTATTTTGCAGGATAGATCTCTGTTGTACTGTCTGTTTATCGCGAAGAGCAGGCTGACAGTTTATGAGTATTGGAATTGATCCAGAATTCGAAGCTAACCCAGAGATCGAGCGTACTTTTCGTGCGAGGGCACGCCAGAACAGAATCAGGTGAAGAAGAGTAAATATGGCAAACAATAACGAGAGGCTCGAAGGAAATCAAGGGGCGAATCAGCCAGCGTAAGATCCTGTCTTTCTTGCTACTGACCACAACATCTTCATGAGAAACTATACGGTGCCGAATCTTTATGACTTCTCACTCGGGATTTCACGACCAATGGTTGAGGAGAATGCATGATTTGAAATAAAACCAGTCATGCTCCAGATGATACAAAATGCGGGGCAATTTGGAGGTCTATAAAGTGAAGACCCGCACGCCCATCTGACCAGCTTTGTGGAGATGTGCAACACTTTCTCCATCCCTGGCGTCACCCCTGAAGGAATTAGACTTTACCTCTTCCCATACACATTGAGGGATGAGGGAAAGAGGTGGGCTCATTCGTTGGAGCCAAATGAAATCACGTCATGGGACCAGTTGGTGGAACGGTTCATAAAGAAATTCTTCCCTCCAGCCGTCAATGCAAGGAGATGAAAGGATGTGCTGAATTTCGACCAGATGGATAACGAGACTCTAAGAACCGCTTGGGTGCGTTTCAAAAGATTGGTGAAAAATTGTTCGCATATTGGGATTCTTGATTGCGTTCTAATGGAAACATTTTATAACGGCCTGAATCGATCAACGAAAGTCGTTGCTGATGCCTCCGCAACAAGAGGATTTATGGATAAGACCTACACAGAAGCCAAGGTCATCATTGATCGTATTTTGTGAAATACGGATGACTGGGTGGATGACGGGTATGGGGGAAGAGGCCCCGAGAGAAGAAGAACTGACAACACCATTGTATCAGAAGATACAATGACAACCTTGGCCGCACAAATGGTCGCAGTGACCTCTCTCCTACAAACGATGGTAATTAATCAAGGTGCCCTCTCTCAAAGTTTAGCACAACCCAATGCGCTGACACAAATGGCCGCAATAAGTTGCGTCCAATGCGGAGGGGGCCATGCTACAGAGATGTGCCCATCGAACCTGCAGTCAGTGTTTTCTATCCAAAACAGCCCTTACAGAACCACTTACAATCCAGGCTGGTGGAATCACCCTAACTTCGGTTGGGGAGGGAATCACAACCAGAGGGGCCAAAGTAACCATCAGAACAATAATTCGGGGAATCGAGGAAATCCTCCATCTTTTCACCAGAATCAGAATCAGAGTCATCAAAGGCAACTGCATAACCAACCGTCTTCATCAAACATCTCTATAAATTCGTCATCATTAGAGTCCCTACTGAAATAGTATATTGAGAAAAATGATGCTGTCATGCAGTCTCAAGTATTTTCAATAAGGACCTTAGAGATCCAAGTCGGGCAATTGACAGCCGAGCTTCACAACAGAACACTGGGAACGCTGTCAAGTAACTCAGAAGCCCCGGGATCTCATGGGAAGGAACAATGTCCTTGATGACATTGCAAAGGCAAACTTGACCGCCTACAGGGGTGTGGATTGTGGTAATCGTGAGAAATTTCTTTCAATTAGCATCCCTAAAATCTATGTTTAATTGCTTTCTTTATAGCTTTCCTTTACTTTTTTCTGCATTGCGTTATTTACTGCTTTCCTAAAAATTAGCCTTTACTGCTTTATGAATTTACTTTCAATTTAATTCAATTGTGTTATTTCCATGCTTTGTTCAATTTACTTACTTTTCTGCATTAGTTGCATTGTTTTTAAATCTCTGTGAATGAGTGACTAAAAAGAAAATGAACACCACAAAGTCTTAGCGACTTGCGTTGTTGATGAAAAAAAAAAGAAAGAAAATATAATAATAATAACAATAAACTTTAATAAACATCCGGTGTGTATTGCGATGATGGGTGCATCTTGCACTGACAAGATACACTTTGCGTCCATCCTACTCAAATGCATTGCGGTGAGGGGTGTGTTGCGCGCGTATGTATTTTGCGCCCGTCCTTAGTGAAAGCGCACTATGTCGAGGTAGTGTTGCGCCAGTAGAAATACCATGCGCCCGTCCTTCAGAAATGCGCTGAGTTGAGGGGTGTGTTGTTGCATGTCCTCTGCAAATATGCATTTGCGTTAACGGATGCATTGCATTGATCTTTAACCTTGCGCCCATCCAAATAAAACACAAAAGATAAATTCTTTTTGCGAGAGAGTAGTCCAATCGCTTAGGCTTCCAAAGAAATGATGACTTAGCAGATGAAAGGACGTCCTTTTCTGCTAATTCATAAATGCGAGGAGCGCGACGGGCAGACTTTTTGAGTATCTCAAGGCCTGCCACGTAGAATTTGCGTTGGGCCCATCAAGGCCCAACCTATAAATTCCCTCCTCCTTCGTCTGAGAAAGTCTGTTTGAATCTTTTGCAAACAAGAAAACCCTAGGAAATCCTCTGCATACCCAACCTTCAAAATTTCTTCCTATGTCCTAAGAACTTTCCCAACTCTATCACTCACCGGAACCATGGCCGAGTCGTCCTCACATTCATCTTCCTTACCTTTATCACCTTCCCCAGCCCAAGTAACTGCAAGGGAGGCGACATTTCTCGCAGCAAGCCGCCGCCTCGCTGCCCAGCCAAAACCCATCCAAAAATCGTCGGAAAGCCTCAGTGAAAACCTGTTGTAGCCAAACCACTCCAAATCCGAGAGGGGCTGAGTACGGAGAGTGCCCCACTACCAACATTGTCATCAGAAAGCAAGAAGAAGAGAAGAGACGACAAAGAAGTATTTGGGAGCATCCTGAGCAATATGAAGAAGGAGAGAGGGCTACCCGAAGTCGGAGTTGTTAATCAGCCCTTGCCTTCAAAGGAGAAGATGGCGGAAGCTTCACGGAGAAGTGCCCTGGCCATTTTGGATCCTAAGGAAACTATTCAAACAGAATTCTATGAGGGACCCATCAGGGTTGCTTTGGAGGAGGTAGAAGTGAAGAAGCTGTTGGAAACAGCTGAAGGGAAGAAGAAAAGAAAAAGCAAAGGCAAGCGGGCAGGAGAAGATGAAGAAGGCTGGCCAAAGAAGGAAAAGAAGGAGAAGAAAGAAAAGAAATCGAGTGAGAAGAGGGAGCGCAAGCGAGAAGAGAAGCGCCTGAAGAAGGAAGAAAAAAGGAAGACGGCTGAAAGCCCGAATGTCGACAGAGAATCCACCACCGTAAGGGTGGAAGAGGGGGTGTCAACACAAGAAAATGAATCAGCGCAACCTCAAGAGGCATCAACGCATATCAGGATGGTTACGACTGAAGACCGAGAGGATCCATACATCACCCCTCTAATGCGGTGTCGCAAAGAGAATGTGCCGCAAGGGTCAACAAGTGACCCACAATTTTACCGAAGTATAGCAGAAGAGAAGGAAAGGAGAAAAAGAGAGGAAGAGGAAAAACAAGAAAAGATGTTATAAGCACAACAAATCATCGCAGAAGGCGATTTAAGAAGAAAACTACACGATGAAGAAGTGTACCGTAACAACGCAATTTTAGCAGAAGAAAAGAGAAAAAGGCTCGAGGATGAACAACGCATATTGCTGGCCTCGGAGCAATGTGAAAAAGAACTGAGAGAAGAAGAAGAGGAAGAAAAGAAGAAGAAGGAAGAGAAGGAGAAACGACGCAAAGCAAATGTGCAACGCATTAGAGAGAACAAAAGAAAAGAAGTTGCAAAGTGCAGAAGAGAAGAAAAAGATCAGCGCAAGGAACAGGAATGGAAACAAAGACAAAGATCTTGCCTTGCGTTGGCAAAAGACAAGGGCAATGCGAAAATTGAAAGCAGTGAGCCTGCATTGACCAAAGGACACCCATCAAAGAAGAAGGAGAATGATGACATGATGATGGAAATGGGGTTCTTTCCTACGTCAAAGCCACTACTGGATTTAATTATAAGTGTTGTGCTGGAGCACGGGTGGGAGGCATTCTGCTAATGCCCATCCATTATAATTCCAACGGTAGTGAGAGTTTTTACAATGGACGACTTCATGGCACCAAAGATGCGGTGATCATGAAAGGGGAGATAATGTCATTCAGCACAAGGGACATCAACGAGTTATATCAGATGAAGGAAATCTCGGATGCACCGAGTAACAAAATTATTGATGATCCCCAAGAAGAGAAAATGGAGGATGCGCTGAGAGTATTAATGTAACCGGGCACTCAGTGGTCAGTATCTTTAAAAGGCATCAAAACCCTTGCGTCCAACAAACTGCTTCCGGAAGAGCGTCATTGGGTGTACTTGGTGAAAAGGAACTCATCCTTACATCTCATGACAAAACAGTTTCGAGGGATCGAGTAATGGCCGCATACTGCATAGCGTATGGTATTCTGATTGACTTGGGCCAATTGATCGCAAAGCAAATTCGAGGTTTTGTGGGGCGTGTGAGAGGCCAGTATTTCTTTCCTTGGATAGTTTCGAGCTTATGCCTCTCAGTGGGTGTAGGTATCGAAGAGGAGCCAATGCCAGAAGTCCATGGTCTCATCAACACCAAGATCTTGAGAATGCTTCTCAAAGACTCCCTTCACTGCCCCGAGCTTCCACTTAAAAGGCCCATTATCGATTTGAATGCTTCGCAGCAGCCAAAACCCAAGAAGCAACGCAAAGTTAACAAAGGCAGGGAAAAAGTCCAAGAGCAATCAACGCAAGACCAAATACCCTTGGACCCCTTACCTTTGACTATTCGCCCTCCAAGCCCACCAGTTGAACCCTTCTCCCCACTCCTAGAACACTTTACAAATCTCTTCCTTGCTCCCGATTCACCCAACACATTTCCAACAACATCTTCCTCACCTCCATCTCCACTGCATTTTTCTCCTCCATCTCTGCATGTTGACGATTCACACAATTTGGGTGAAGGCACTTCTGCTCAACCCCAAACCGTTAATGATGAAACATCATAGGCGCAGCCCTCCACTGTAACCCTTGCTGCTGAACTAGCAGAGATGCGTTCTCTTCTCTCTTATCAACAAGAATTCTTCTGCCAATGAATAACGGAGTTACAAGAGAGCCACACAGAGGTTCAACGCAGTATTGTGATGACACGGCAGGTGCTGATCAACATTCAACACAATATCTTCACGATCCACCTGAACCAAAGGCAAATGACAGAGCGCAACCATGAGTACTTTAACTTTTTGACAGCCTATTTACATGGTCCCATGGTGCCTCCCCATTTACAGTAACCTCTGCACTTTGAAGAAGCTCCTCGAGTTCCTCCGCAAAATCCTCCACCAGAGCCCTCGCCATAACTCTAAATTTTGGGGTGTGCCACCTTCTCAATAAATTTGCAATTTTTCGTTGTGGTCATTCTTTTATTAAATTCATTTCATTATTTTTATATAGAAGCTATATCTTGATTTTTTTATACATGCTTAAATTTTGTGTTGCGATATTTGTAATTCTTTGTGTACTTAGTTAATTTTAATATAACTAAGTGACTATTCTTTCATTATGCATTAGCTTCTTTACTTATCATCCTTTGTCAATTGATGCGATGTTCTTAATCTTCTATTTTATGTTATTAATTGCACTGCCATGATGAGTAATATGCATACCCTTAGTAGCATTTCTTATACTTTGCACTTTCTGACTAACACTTAGATAATTCATAGCAATAGCACTGCTTTACCTTTTCTATTTCAAGATTCTGCTCAAACCTTCTTTTCAAAATTTTGATTAAGTGTTTTGTCTATTCTGTCCAAAACAACATAATGAGAACCTTGCACATCTCTAAATTTGGGGGTGGGGAAGGTCTGAGCAGATGCGATCAAGTAGATGCGGTCATTATCAGGAAAATGCGTTCATTAAAAAAAATCATAAAAACTCCAATGTTAGCGTAAGGGGAAAACCCAACTTGATAAGAGTTAAGTCGTGAAAGAAACCTGCTCGTATTTGGTGTTCGCATGACACCCGTGGAAGCAAGCCAAAACGATGGTGGGTTTCAAGATCGACACAATATGAAAAGAGGAAAAAAAAGAGAGAAAAATAAGAATACAAGAGACAACTCCTCTGACCAGCAAAAGTAAAACTTAGCTGAAAATCAAGAGTTGAAGTTGAGATTGGCACACGACCGTAGTTGGATGCTCGCATGATACTCGTAGGAGCAAGCCAAAACGAAGGGTGTAACCATGATCAATAGTCTTTAATAAAATGACGCAAACCAGACCATCGCATAAATACGCACCTAGTTCTTTTTGCAAGAAGAGGTAAACATTCTTCTCAAAACAAGAAGGGAATTTTTGAGTAGAGGTTTGTTGTATAAAAGAATAAAGTAGAGTATGTTGATAAATTATTAAAGGATAGAAGGAAATTTCATTGTTAAGTAATGTTGTAGATGTGGAGCATTCGGAGCAACCAATCGACGCAAAGTTAGGATAGGAATTTAACGAAATTGCCTTAGTTGAAGATATGCCTGAGGACAAGCATATATCTAAATTTGGGGGTGTGATAACTTGTAGAAATACAAGTTATTTATGCTTTTTTATTTAGATATTTCGACAAAAAGAAAGGAAAGTTGTGTCGATAGTATAAAAATTGGCTAAGAAATATGAAAATTATGAAATGTCATAAACGCACTCACTAACACCATTGCGATGGAGAAATAGAATGTTTCAGTCTCTGTTTTGCAGGAAATAGGTCACCGCATGCGTTAATGGCTCGAAGACAAAATGTACAATGCATCTACATCGTATGCGCCCATCAATCAAGAATGAAGAGATGATCAACGCAATGACGACAAATGCGAAAATCGATCAAGAGCTTTAGCGATCAACGCATTTCAACCGCATGCGGTAATCAAAAACTACACCGTATGCAACGATAGATCGAAGACGTGAAGAGAACTGCATTCGCAGGCAATTCTGACAAGTGTACAGCTTTTAGTTGTGCAATTATGACGAATTGATCATGAAACAGAAAGGAATTTTCCATTCTGCCATTTTAGGAACTACCATAATTAGACTGTGGGGACCACAAATTCAAAGAGCCAAGGTCTCGGCTATAAATAGCTTCCTCAAATTCGCTTTTCCCTTGGCATACACCTCTCGGTGATCGGCCGCGTTCCCATATCTTTATGATGAAACAGGGACGAACGTAATGAACGCAAGGTTGCTTTCATCTCTGAAAGTACTACTCGCTTTAGTCAATGCATTCTTCTAACCTTCTCTCGATAGATCAAAATGACATCTTCACTTCTGCTCTCATAGGTGAAGATGTTGTCTAGCATGCCTTAGCTAAACGCATTTATCTCTTTAGCATAGATTAAGTTACTTGTTTAATCCATATTAATTACCAAGGTATTAAGGAAACTTCATGGAGAAAACTATTAATGGAGGAACGGAAATAGACAGAAAAGTGGAAATGAAAGTGATCGAGACATTCAAATAAACTATTTAGCGTCTGATACATGATTTGGGAATGAAAAGATTAAGAGAATGAAATACAATTGATGAAATAGAGTTAGAAACAAATATAAATAAACGCCAACGTCTTGGCATCGATCTGGATGGAGATTTGCTTGCCGGCGTGGATGGATCGTGCGGAAGGATGACCTTCCCTCTATGGCTTGCTCAACTTGTAGCATGGATCTAAGCACAGAGCTTCACAGTGGGAATCTGGCAGAATCGCATTGAAACTCACCTCTCGGCCTTGTCTCTTCTCTTCTCGGATTTCTTCCGATCAGTACTCAGCTCAGCCTCTCTCTCAATAATCTAGCATCAATTAGCCCTCGTATCAAGTATATCTTCTCTGAATTCTATGGGGGTGTGTATAGGTGAAAAGCTTTGACTCTTGGCTTGTGGACCTCACTTCTTATTATGGAAATTCCGAAGATGGAGGAATAAATATTCCTTCTGTTATGCAATCAAACCGTCAAATCTGCACAACGGTTAGTTGTACATATGTCACAATCCTCCGCGTTTGCGTTGCTCAGCTGCATCTTTCGATCGGTTGCTCGCATGCCGTGTTGTTTTTATTAATCATCTCTTCATTGTTGATTGACGGGCACAATGTGACAGAGATGCGTTGTTCAGTTTCTCGTTGAGCCTTGATCGCAAGCGGTGACTTGGTTTCCTGCAAAATAGAGTAGAAATGTCCTCTTCTACCATCTTAATGATGTTAGTGGGTGTAATTACGTTAATTTATATTTTTTGTATTTCTGAGCTAATTTTCATACAATCGACGCATATTCCTTCTCTTTTGGCCGCAATATCTGAATAAGGCAGCATAAATAACTTGTATTTCTACAAGTTATCATTGCCCTTAGTGAGGGTCGAATCATCAAAATCGAGGGTCGGGTCATTCTCCCTGGAAAGTGTTGGATCATCTTGCACTTTAGTGAGGGTTGGATCATTTAACCATGAGGGCTGGATCATCCTCCCCTTAGTGAGGGTCGGATCATCTGACCATGCTGAATCATCTCACCCTTAGAGAGGCTCGATTTATCTTGCCCATAGTAAGGGTTGGGTTCATCCTCTCCTAAAGAGGGTCAAATCATCTTACCCTTGGTGAGGGTTCGATCATCTAACCCTGAAGGTCGGATCATCTTGCCTTTAGTGAGGGTTGAGTCATCCTCCTCTGAAAAGGTCCAAATCATCTTGCCCTTAGTGAGAGTCGGATCATCTGACCCTACCGAATCGTGTCACCCTTAGAGGGATGAAGCATCGACAGATCTTCGAGCGTAAGCGGGGTGAAACATCAACGGATCTCCAAACATCAACTTAGTAAAGCATTGACGAATCCTTCACACTTGAGCTTGGCAAAGCATTGGGTAATCCTCCGCACTTAAGCTTGATGAAGCTTTGGTGAATCCTCCGCATTTAATCTTGACAAAGCATTGATGGATCCTCCGCATTTGATATTTACAAAGCATTGATGACTCCTCCACATTTGAGCTAGATGAAGCATTAGAGAATTCTCTGCACTTGAGCTTGATGAAGCATCGATGAGTCCCCTGCATTTGAGCTTGACGAAGCATCGATGAATCCTCTGCGTTCTATTAGCTCGATCTTAGTGCGCGACTTGAGGATTCCGTCAATTTTCAAACTCAGTGCTCTACCGGCTATGATCTTCGAATTCTATTGGCTTCAATCTAGCAGATGTGATGAAACAAAACAAAATGAACCTGGTCTTGCATATAAATCAAAGTTTGGTAGACTGGACACGAAGCTCGGTAGATTGGACTTGATTGTGCAGATGAAGCGAAGCTAGACAAATTGGAACTGATTGTGCAGTTGAGCCAGAGTCAGGCAGATCATACTTAATCTCGTAGATGAGGCAAAGCCAAGAAGACCATACTTGATCTCGCAGATGAAGAAAAGCAATGTAGACCAAACTTGACCTCACATATGAGGTGGAGCTAGGCGAACCAAAGTCGATCTCGCCTATGAGGTGGAGTTAGGCAAACTAGAGTTGATCTTGTTGGGTTGTATGTCCTAAAACTCACAGTTTGTAATGTTAAACATTTTCTATTATCAATAAAGTTGTTATTGACCTTTATTCAATAAAATTGGTGTTGAATATGTAAAATTTACTTTTAAGGCTACATCCAATAAACTAAGATCCATTACTATTGTTAGGTGGAAAATGAAGAGTAAATATGCATGCATCTTATGATATACGCTGATCTTGATAACTTGTAGAAATACAAGTTATTTACGCTGCCTTATTCAGATATTGCGGCCAAAAGAGAGTAAATATGCATCAATTGTATGAAAATTAGCTCAGAAATACAATAAATATAAATTATCGCAAATGCACCCACTAACATCATTAAGATGGTAGAAGAGGATATTTCTACTCTGTTTTGCAGGAAACCAAGTCACCGCTTGCTATCAAGGCTCAACAAGAAACTAAAAAATGCATCTTTGTCACATTGCGCTCGTCAATCAACAATGAAGAAACGATTAACGCAATGACAGCGCAATGCGACAGTCGATTCCGAGCTGAATTTCAACCGTATGCGGTAATAAAGACAACACTACATGCGAGCACCCGATCGAAAGATGTAGCTGAGTAATGCAAATGCGGAGGATTGCGACACGTGTACAACTAACCATTGTGCAGATTTGACGGACTGATTGTATAACAGAAGGAATATTTACTCCTCCATCTTCGAAATTTCCATAACAATAAGTGGGGTCCACAAGCCGAGAGTCAAAGCTTTTCACCTATAAATACCTCCATAGAATTCAGAGAAGATATACTTGATACGAGGGCTAATTGATGCTAGATTATTGAGAGAGAGGCTGAGCTGAGTACTGATCGAAAGAAATTCGGGAAGAGAAGAGACAAGGCCGAGAGGTGAGTCTCAGTGCAATTCTGCAAAATCCCCGCCATGAAGTTCTGTGCTTAGATCCCTACTACCGGTTGAGCAAGCCTGAGAAGGAAGCTCATCCTTCCGCACGATCCATCCACGCCGGCAAGCAAATATCCATCCAGATCGGCGCCAAGACGTTGACGTTTATTTGTATTTTTTTCTCACTCTATTTCATCAATTGTATTTAATTCTTTTAATCCCTTCATTCACAAATCATGTATCAGGCGCTAAATAGTTTTATTAAATGTCTCGATCATTTCCGTTTCCACTTCTCTGTCTATTTTCGTTCCTCCATTAATCGTTTTCTCCATGAGGTTTTCTTAATCCCTTGGTAATTAATATGCATTAAACGAGTAACTTAATATATGATAAAGAGATAAATGCGTATAGCTAAGGCATGCTAGACGGCATCTTCACTTATGAGAGCAGAAGTGAAGATGCCATTCTGATCTATCAAGAGAAGGTTAGAAGAATGCGTTAACTGAAGCGAGTAGTACTTCCAGAGATGGAAGCAACCTTACGTTCATTACGTTCGTCACTGTTTCACCACAGAGATGTGGAAACACGACCGATCACCGAGAGGTGTACGCCAAGGGAAAAGCGGAACCGTACCTATATATTTAACGCAATTAAGGAACTTGCGATGTTTGTATTAATTATCTTTTCTGTTTCTGCTTCACACATAAGACTTGCCATCGCTTAACACAATCTTTGTAGATTCTTCACAGTCAGCCTCAACCTTGGTATCTTGTATCATGAAACCTGTATCTTGTATCATCTTAGCTTAGATTTATTTTATTATCGCATTTTTACCGCTTTACTTTACTTTATCGCATGTTTAATTACTTGTACACAAAAATCTTTTATAAATTGAAAAACCCCCGGTCACATGTATCACAAACATAACTCAATAACCTCAAACAGTCCCTGTGTTCAACCTCAGATCACACCGAGAAACTTACGGTGGAATTATACTTGGTTCCAACGCAAGGAAACTTGTGACAACACACAACATACTACAAGAACATTCATTATTAACGCATATCTAGAACCTTATTATCGCATGGACTTGAACCTTACTTATAGTTTATTAACATAAAATTTTGTGTAACAAGTTTATGGCGCCGTTGCCGGGGATTGGTTAACGGTTTATTGTTTGAGTATGTTTGTGGTGTTTTGCTGGACAGATCTCATTGTATTGGTTGTTCAATGCGGAAAGCAGCTTGACGGTTTATGAGTACTAATGTTGAACCAGAATTCGAAGTTGACCCTGAGATCGAGCGTACCTTTCGCGCACGGGCACGTCAGAATCAGATAAGGCAAAAGAAAACAGCGAGCATGGCAGATTATAACGACAATGTGGTTCCCGTAGTAAATCAAGGGGTTGTACGACCAGCGCAGGATCCTGTTTTCCTGGTTGCTGATCGCAACATCCCCATGAGGAATTATGCAGCACCTAACCTGTATGATTTTTTGCCTGGGATTTTGAGGCCTATTGTTGAGGAGAACGCAAGGTTTGAAATAAAGCCGGTCATGCTACAAATGATCCAAAATGTAAGGCCATTTGGGGGTCTGCAAGGTGAAGACCCACATGCCCACTTGACCAGCTTTGTCGAAATGTGCGGCAACTTCTCACTACCTGGCATTACCCTAGAGAGTATTAGACTATATATGTTCCCTTACACCTTGAGGGACGAAGCCAAGAGGTGGGCTCACTCACTAAAGCCAAACGAGATCACATCATGGGATCAACTAGTGGAGCAATTCATGAAGAAGTTCTTCCCACCGGCCATCAACGCAAGGTGACGAAAGGACATGCTGAACTTTGAACAAATGGAGAATGAGACCTTGAGCACCGCCTGGGTGCGATTTAGAAGATTGGTGAAAAACTGTCCTCATATCGAGATACCCGATTGCATTTTGATGGAGACCTTTTATAACGACCTGAATAGATCGATGCAAGCTATTGCTAATGCCTCCACGGTAGGAGGTTTTATGGACAAAACATATACTGAGGCTAAAGTCATCCTTAACCACATATCGTGGAACATGGATGACTAGATTGGTGATGGCTATGGAGGTCGAGGCACCAAACAAAGAAAGAATGAAACTGCCATCGTCCCTGCGGAGACAATGACCACGTTGGCCGCTCAGATGACCGCGGTGACCTCCATCCTTCAATTGATGGCAATCAATCAAGGAGCCATCTCCCAACAATCAGCGCAATCTACTGCACCGGCTCAAGTAGCCGCGTTGCGTTAATTGTGGAGGGGCTCATGTAGCATAAATGTGTCCATCGAATCTCCAGCAAGTATGCGCCATCCAAAACAACCCCTTCAGCAATACCTACAATCTTGGCTGAAGATGGCATCCTAACTTCGGTTGGGGAGGCAATCCTAACCAAGGGGGGCCAATCAACCATCAGAATGGCAGTCAAGGAAATCCTCCTTTTCATCATAACTCGAACCAAGGGCAACTAAGGCAATCGCATAACCAGCAACCCTCAACTTCAAACACCTCTGGAAGCTCATTGGAGGCTCTGCTTAAACAATATATGGACAAAAATGATGCAGTAATGCAAGCGCAAACGTCTTCAATTCGAAACTTAGAGATCCAAGTGGGCCAGCTGACATCTGAGCTGAGAAACAGAACACCTGGTACGTTGCCTAGCAACTCTAAAGCCCCGGGATCCAATGGAAAGGAGCAATGTCCCTAGCACATTAGGCAGGCAAGCCGGACCGCCTGCAGGGATGTGGATTGCGCTCACTCAAAGAAATGCATCTTTCGATCCATATCTCACATCTATGTTTAATGTTTTCTTTAAATTCCTGTCTTATTGAATTCCTGAATTTTGTCTTTACTTCTTCATTTAATTCGTTTCTTGGCTTTATAAATTTAATTCTTCATTTATTTCCCTTGCATTTATTTTTGTATTGCCTTTAATTCTCTTAACTTTTTTGTAATTAATGCGTTAGTCCTTAATTGGTGAATGATTGAATAATAAAGAGAAATTTATTGCCGCAAGTCATAGCAACTTGCGTTGATGAAAATAAATAAATGAAATGAAATGAAAAAAAAAGAACCGACATCTAGTATGCAAGGCAATGATGGACGCATCTTGAACCAAACAAGATACGCTTTGCGTTCACCAACTCGAATGCGTTGAAGCCAAGGGGTGTGTTGCGCGCGTGTGTGTCCTTTGCCCGTCCTTGTCTAAATGTACTATGTTGAGGTAGTGTTGTGCTGGTAGCAATACCGTGCGCCCGATCCTCCAGAAATGTGTTTAGTTAAGGGGTGTGTTGCAGGGATGCATGCGTTGTTGCCCGTCCTCAGCGAAGATGCAGTTGTGTTGGTGAACACATTGCGTTAATATTTACTTTGCGTCCATTCGAATAAAACATTAAAGAAAATTCTTTTTGTCATTTGAGGAGTCCAATCATTTTGTATCCTAAAGCAATGATGATTCTGCAGACGAAAGGACGTTTTTCTGAAATTGCATAAATGAGAGAAGTTCGAGCGATGGGCCTTTTGAGTGTCTCGAGACCTATCACCACGAAAACCGCGTTGGGCCCACTACGACCCAACCTATAAATAGGAACCGTCCCCCGTCTGTGAATTCTTTACCTTATTTTGCAAACTGAAAACCCTAGCGTTCAGCATACGAAGCTTTCTTCTTCCCCAAAACCCTAGCGATTCTTCCAGTCCTCCCTAGCTTATCATCCATGGCTGACCAAGCTCCCCAACACTCTACTTCACCATCAACCTCTTCCTCTGACCAAATCGCCATGTGAGAGGCAACATTCCTTGCTGTCAGTCACAGACTTGCTGCCCAACCCCACACCATCTAGAGAATCGTCGGTAGAACCTGAAGAAACCCTTTAGCCATCAGACCTCCTCAGTTCAAGAGGAAGCAAAGCACTGAGAGCACACTAGTTTCAACTCCTGCCATCTCAACTAAGAGTGAGAAGAAGAGACGTGATGATACGGAGGTGTTTGATAACATTCTGAGAAATCTGGAGCAAGGAGGGGGATTACCCGAGGTAGGGATTGTAAATCAACCACTGTCTATGGAGGAGGTGGCGGTGGTGGTGAATGAAGAGGTGATGGTACCGGAGGCAGTGGTGAATGAAGAGGTGGTGGTGCTGGAGGCAGTGGTGGATGAAGAAGAGATAGAAAGAGGCACTCTGGCCTTAGAGACTCCTGAGATAATTGCCAACGCAGAAACCTATGACAGAACCTCCAAAGTTGTGATGGATGAGGTTGTAGTGGAGATGCAACCAGAAGTAGTTGAAGCGAAAAAGAAGAAGAAGAAAAGCAAAGGGAGAAAGGTTGGAGAGGTGGAGTCTTCTCATCATCACAGGGAGAAAAAGAATAAAGAAAATAAGGATGATGACGAAGATGAGGAAGAGAAAAAGGAAAGGAATAAGAAAGAGAAGGAAGAAAGAAGAATGCGCCAGCGTGAAGAAAGGCGCCTAAGAAAAGAGGAAGAAACGAAGCATAGAACTGCGAGCCCAGAAAAGGATGGAGAATCAACCTTCGTAAGGGAGGACAGGGGGGAAACAACGCAATTGATGGAGCCGGCGCAACCTAAAACAATGTAAATGGTTGCAGCGGAGGAAGGCGAAAAAGGAGAAGATACCCCTTTGATGTGGCGTCGTAGGGAGAATGCGCCGCAAGGGTCAACTGTTGACCCTCAAAGATTAATCATCGCATTAGAAGAATAGAAAGAAGGAGAAAAGAAGAGGAGGAGAAACAAATATAATTATGAATGGACCAGCTACAAGAAAAGACCTTTCCTGCGCAGCTTAGGTGGAAGGCGAAGAAGGCCCCCTTCCGGGGGGGCCCGAGCCATCAGTGAGATACCACTCTGGAAGAGCTAGAATTCTAACCTTGTGTCAGGACCTACGGGCCAAGGGACAGTCTCAGGTAGACAGTTTCTATAGGGCGTAGGCCTCCCAAAAGGTAACAGAGGCGTGCAAAGATTTCCTCGGGCCAGATGGAGATTGGCCCTCGAGTGCAAAGGCAGAAGAGAGCTTGACTGCAAGACCCACCCGTTGAGCAGGGACAAAAGTCGGCCCTAGTGATCCAACGGTGCTGAGTAGAAGGGCCGTCACTCAACGGATAAAAGTTACTCTAGGGATAACAGGCTGGTCTTCCCCAAGAGCTCACATCGACGGGAAGGTTTGGCACCTCGATGTTGGCTCTTCGCCACCTGAGGCTGTAGTATGTTCTAAGGATATGGCTGTTCGTCCATTAAAGCGGTACATGAGCTGGGTTCAGAACGTCGTGAGACAGTTCAGTCCATATCCGGTGTGGGCGTTAGAGCATTGAGAGGACCTTTCCCTAGTACGAGAGGACCGAGAACGATGCACCTCTGGTGTATTAGTTATCGTGCCCACGGTAAACGTTGGGTAGCCAAGTGCAGAGCGGATAACTGCTGAAAGCATCTAAGTAGTAAGCCCACCCCAAGATGAGTGCTCTTCTATTCCGACTTCCCCAGAGCCTCCGGTAGCACAGCCGAGACAGCGATGATACACGTCGGTACTTCAATGCATTTCTCCCTCTGAGTCAGAATAAATATGTTTTCGAACCCTCTCTTTTAAATTAAGAGTGTATGTTCCCGCGTGAATCTCGGCAATCACTTGTTCTGATTCTACATATTGATCGTTTTGAACTAAAAGTAAACTTTTTTGTGGAATAGTGACGTTATGTATAATATCCTCACTCTCAATAGTTACATACAAGTCTATATAACATAAAAAAGCAGGATGCCCATGGCGTGTACATGTGGGATGAACCAAATCCTCATTGAATTTGATTTTTCCATTAGAAGGAGCTCGTATATGTTCTGCAGTCCCCCCTGTGAATACTCCGCCGGTATGAAAGTTCTTAATTTTAGTTGAGTACCCGGTTCTCCAATGGAGCGCACAAAACTCATCATGGCAGAAGGAAATCGCAGAAGAAGACTGCAAGATGAGGAAATGCGCAGTAATAATGAGCTCGCAAGGCTCGAAGAAATAAGGAGGCGCGAGGAGGAACAATATCTGTTGCTAGCCTCCGAGCAGTTTGTAGAAGAGTTCGAGAGAGAAGAAAGAAAAGAAGAAGAGGAAGAGAAAAAGAAGAAGGAAGTAGAGGAGAGGAGATCGGAAGAAGAGAAGAAGAAGAAGCGCGAAGCTAATAGAAGGGGCTTACAGAACAAGAAGGGTAAAGAACTCGCAGAACGCGAGAAGAAGGAACAATGCAGAGAGCGGGAGAAGAGACAAAGGCAAGCAACCCGCCTTGTGTTGGCAAAAGAAAAGGGCAAAGAAATCGCAGAAAGTAGCAAGCCCGCGTTGGCAAGGAAGCGTCCATCGAAGAAAAAAGAAAATGATGATATGCTTATAGAGATGGGCTTCTATCCTATGCCAATGCCACTACCTAACCTCATCACAAGTGTGTTTGTGGAACATGGTTGGGACACATTTTACCAATGCCCAGCCATTATTGTACCGTAGGTGGTGAGAGACTTCTACAAAGGGCGTCTACACAGAACCAGGGATGCAGTGACCTTCAATGGAGAAACGGTGTCCTTCAGCGCAAGGGACATCAATGAGATATACCAAATGAAGGATAACCCGGATGCACTAGGGAACAAAATTATTGATGATCCCACTGAGCAGTAGATGGAGGACACGCTGTAAGTATTAACGCAATCGGGCATGAAGTGGTCAGTTTCACTCAAGGGCATTTACACCCTGGCATCCAAGTCTTTGCTTCCGGAGTCCACGGCCTCATCAACATAAAGATCTTGAGATTGCTCCTCAAAGACTCCCCACATTGCCCTGAGCTACCTTTAAAGAAGCCCACAATCAACCTCAATTCGCCACAGGGACCAAAGCCTAAGAGACCAAGCAGAGAAGACAAGGGAAAAGAAAAGGTCCAAGAGTCAACAACACATGATCCAGAACCTTTGGAGCCTTTGCCCTTGGTAATTTTCCCTCCAAGCCCACCCGCATAACCTTCTTCTCCACTCCACGAACACTTTACCAATCTTCTCCTCGTTCTCAATTCTCCTACTGTTCACCCAGCAGCCCTAACTTCACCCTCAGCCTCATCACCGCAACCTTCCATTCCACTACCGCAAGTTGATAACTCACACGATTTAGGTAAAGGCACCTCTGCCCAACCCAAAACGATGCTGGCGAGACATCGCAGGCAAAACCCTCCATAATCTCCCTGCCTGCTGAGTTAACAGAAATGCGATCACTTCTGACTCAACAACAATAACTTCTCTTCCAACAGCAGCAACTCTTCAATCAACAACAAGCCTACTTTGACCAGCAGTTTGATGGAGTAATGGAGCAAGTTGATAATATTTAGCACAGTGATGCCACATCAAGGGAGGCGCTGATCAACATATATCGTAACACTCATACGATCAACCGCCACCAAAGACAACTTGTGGATCGCAACCATGAATACTTTAATTTTCTCACAGCATACCTTCATGGTTCATTGGTGGCCCTGCATCTCAGGCAACATTTGCTTTTTGAAGAGACTTCTTTTGCATCACCACGAAACCCTCCTCCTGACCCTCCGGCTCCTCAGCAATAATCCTTACATTCTATTATATTTTTTTATGCGGCCATTCTACAATATTTTTTTTATTCAATTCATTATTTAATTAAATTCTTCGATTCTTTGAACAGGCAACAATTTTGTATTGCGTTAATTTTTAATTATTTGTATACTGTGTTAATATTCAATACAAATGAGTACATATTCACTCCTTTTTGCCTGTGCCTTTTTCTTTATCATCCTTTGACAATATTTGCGATGTTTTGATCTTTTATTTTTGCATTCTTCATTGCGTTGCTATGATGTAACATATGTTTATACTTAGAAACATTTCTCAAACTTTATAAATTCTGACTAACACTTAGTTAATTCTTAGTTTAGCAGTACTTTACCTTTTATCTTTCAATGTTCTGCTCAAACCTTCTTTTTGAATTTTTTTTCTCTAAGTGTTTGTCTAGTCTATCCAAACAACGCAATGAGGACCTTGCTCATCTTTAAATTTGGGGGTGGGGAAGGTCTGAGCAGATAAGATCAAGAATATGTGATCTTCAAGAAAATGAGTTCATATTTCCAAAAGAAAAAAAAATTATACAAAACTCCAATGTCAGCGCAAGGGAAAACCTTAAAAATAATCCCAACCTGATAAGAGTTTAGTTGTGAAAGAAGTCTGCTCGTAGTAGGATGTTCGTATGACACTCGCAGGAGCCAGCCAAAACAAAGATGGGTTTCCAAGAACAACGCAATATGAAAAGAGAAAAATGCAAAAGAAAAATAAAAGAATGTAAGAGACAACTCCTCTGAATATCATGAGTTAAAGTTGAAATTGGCACACAACCGTAGTTGGATGCTCGCATGACACCCGTGGGAGCAAACACAACGAATAGTGTAACCATGACCAACAGTCTTTAATAAATGACGCAAAGTTTGACCACCGCATATAGACATATCAAGTTGTTTTAACAAAGAAGAGATAAACATTCTATTTTAAAAACTAGAAAAGCATCTTTGAGCAGAATTTTGTTATATAGAAGAATAAAGTAGGGCTTTGTTAAGAATTAGCAAGGATAGGAGGAAATTGCGTTGTTAAGAAATGTGCCTAAGTGTAACATTCGAAGCAACCAATCGACGCAAAAATATAGGATAGGAATTGAGCATTATTGCTTTAGTAGGAGATATGCTTGCGGACAAGCATATATCTAAATTTGGGGGTGTGATAACTTGTAGAAATACAAGTTATTTACGCTGCCTTATTCAGATATTGTGACCAAAAGAGAGTAAATTTGAGTCAATTGTATGAAAATTAGCTCAGAAATACAATAAATATAAATTATCGCAAATACACCCACTAACATCATTAAGATGGTAGAAAAGGATATTTATACTCTGTTTTGCAGGAAACCAAGTCACCGCTTGCGATCAAGGCTCAACGAGAAACTGAACAACGCATCTTTGTCACATTATGCCCGTCAATCAGCAATGAAAAGACGATTAACACAATGACGGCGCAATGCGACAGTCGATTCCGAGTTGAATTTCAACCGCATGCGGTAATAAAAACAACACCGCATGCAAGCACCCGATTGAAAGATGCAGCTGAGCAATGCAAATGCGAAGGATTGTGACACGTGTACAACTAACCGTTGTGTAGATTTAACAGTCTGATTGCATAACAGAAGGAATATTTATTCCTCCATCTTTGGAATTTCCATAACAATAAGTGTGGTTCACAAGCCAAGAGTCAAAGCTTTTCACCTAAGATATACTTGATACGAGTATACTTGATATGAGGGCTAATTGATGCTAGATTATTGAGAGAGAGGCTGAGCTGAACACTGATCGAAAGAAACTCGAGAAGAGAAGAGACAAGGCTGAGATGTGAGTCTCAGTGCAATTCTGCCAAATCCCTACCGTGAAGCTCTGTGCTTAGATCTCTGCTATCGGTTGAGCAAGCCTGAGAGGGAAGCTCATCCTTCCGCACAATCCATCCATGCCGGCAAGAAAATCTCCATCCAGATCGACGCCAAGATGTTGGCATTTATTTGTATTTGTTTCTAACTCTATTTCATCAATTGTATTTTATTCTCTTAATCCCTTCATTCATAAATCATGTATCAGACGCTAAATAGTTTTATTAAATGTCTCGATCATTTCCGTTTCCACTTCTCTGTCTATTTTCGTTCCTCCATTAATCGTTTTCTCCATGAAGTTTTCTTAATCCTTTAGTAATTAATATGCATTAAACGAGTAACTTATTCTGTGATAAAGAGATAAATGCATTTAGCTAAGGCATGCTAAACGGCATCTTCACCTGTGAGAGCAGAAGTGAAGATGCCATTTTGATCTGTCGAGAGAAGGTTAGAAGAATGCGTTAACTGAAGCAAGTAGTACTTTCAGAGATGGAAGCAACCTTGCGTTCATTACATTCGTCCTTATTTCACCACAGAGATGTGGGAATCGTACCTATATCTTTTGCAATTAAGGAACTTGCAATGTTTGTATTAATTATCTTTTCTGTTTCTACTTCATACATAAGACTTGCCACCGCTTAACACGATCTTTGTAGATTCTTCACAGTCAGCCTTAACCTCGGTATCTCATATCATGAAACCTGTATCTTGTATCATCTTAGCTTAGATTTACTTCATTCCATCTCATTCCACCAACCTTGCGACCACCCTTCTATCATGGTTATTACTCTGTAGTCGCAACCTCCATGCGATGAACGCATGCGATCAACTTTGCGATGGTCTGGGATTCACCACATGTGATCGATTTCTGCGATAGCTACAAAAATAGACATTTTGATGCAGAATAATGCAGAATATTAGGTTAGTAGAGATTTTCCATACTTATCGCGCAAGCTCACTTTTCACATGTATTCTTAGTATTATCACCGTATATTCTACTTGTTAGTGCTCATAATTCTAAATAAAAGGCTATAATAACCTTTATTTCTACCAGTTATCACACCCCCAAACTTAGAATCATGCCTGTCCTCAAGCATGTCTTATACTTGGGAAATTCAAAATTCACCCTCTGGCTTTTCCTTTGCAATGACCATCTTTTCAAAATATAATTCACTTGTACCTCTAACCTTGGCAGCAACACTCTCCTCAACTTTGGCTACTTCTTCAAAGAGATATCTTCTAAGTTTAAATCTAGTAAGCTTCTGCTCAAAAAAATTTTACTCATTTCAAGCAACTTTGCTTTTAGCTATTTACAATGTGTTCGTTTAATAAAATTCAGAGCTCTACGATACATTATTAGTTTGAGGCGTTGAACCTGGTTACGTTCTTCATTTTGGCTTGCCCCCATAGGTGTCATGCGGGCATCCAACTTCGGTTGTGTGCCATATTCAACTCAACTCTTGCCTTAGCTTAATTTAGGCTTGCGCCAGACAGAGGAGTAGCCCTTATGTGTTAATCTTGGCCACTTACTTTCATTTTGGATTACCTGCATGGGTGTCATGTGAAGTATCCAACTACGGGTAAGTGCCTTTCACAACTTTAACACTTATCAGCATGGGTTTCCCCTTTGCGGTAATAGTGGAGTTTTTATTATAATTTTTTTCAAAGCATCACTATGTGAATGACGAATTTTCCCGGACCACTACCACCCCCAAGCTTAGAAAGTGGCAGTGCTCTTGCCGAATAGCTAAAACCAAACTCGTTCAGGAATGCGGTAAAAGATGTTTGAGCAGAGGTTTGCACATGATAAAACGTAGACTGTCAAACCTTAAAGAAGGTATTAAAGTGAGGTGAGCCTTGCGACCTTTAGTTAGTGGATGGAGTGAATAATAAATATTGCCATGGGTGCTAATCTTTCAACGCAAAGGTAGGCAAGCTCACAAAAGAAAATTTCAGAAGGATAATGCATAAAAGATAACAAGAAAAGAACCTTCGAGTAGAATAAACTTGCGACCATACTGTAGAATTCATGCGGTCATAGACATGCATTGAATGATGGAGAGAATTCTTCCATTGAAACTGCACACCGAGGAGAATTATTATCGCATCCATAAGGAGCGAATGCATACCACATTCAAGAAAGCAGCCGTAAATCCAAAATGACAATGATCAAATAAATAAACTAAACTAGGAAAGCAAGGTAAACATAGAGTAGAAGACGTCCCTGGAGAATTAGAGTGAAGCCACCGCAAGGAGTCTTCCGTGTAAGAGATTGATCTCAATTGCTTAGGTCAAGAGACTCGTCCTGACCATAGGAGCTTCTGGCATTTGATGGCTGCATGTTGGTTGACACGTGCCTAATACTGCTTTCAACTCATGTGACGGATAGCCTTTCTATCTCGGGGTCAATATTGGCTCTCGGCGCATCGCCCTCATTCAAATATTGTTTGCAACTTGGTCGCACAAACTACAATACGCCCAAGATAAAAGGGTGCCTGGGAAAACACAAAACTTAACAAACTATTAGCTGTCAAGTCCCCGGCAACGACGCCAAAAACTTGTTGGGTGGAAAATAGAGAGTAAATATGCATGCATCTTATGATATACGCTGATCTCCATGCATCAATGATCATGTGTTTAACTGAAGAATATCCGTTAATCGTGTATGTGATGATCATTCTTTCCTATCACAAGTTTTCTTGCTTTCTCGCCAAGTATAACGAGATCGCAAGTTTCTCGGGGTGACTCGAGGTCGAACTCAGAGACTTGTAACTAAATGTTGCGAAGCAATGCATTTGAGGTGATGAATAAAAGAATGAGGAAGTTAAAGAATTATGCGCTACTCCTACTCCTAACTAAACAGATTGAGCAATGGAAGTATGACTATGAGAATTGGTAGAGACGCGGCAACTGTTAACGCATAATAAGATGCATGAAAAAATAAATAGAATGATGGAGGGGATAAATTCACCACAAACTTAAGCTTGATCGCAAAGGTAATCTCAGCTCGCCACACTAACGCGTCGCACACCTCTCGGTGGTCAGCCGCATACTTATATCTCTATAATGCATGGTTGTGTTGAAC
This sequence comes from Benincasa hispida, assembly GCF_027475165.1. Taxonomy (NCBI): domain Eukaryota; kingdom Viridiplantae; phylum Streptophyta; class Magnoliopsida; order Cucurbitales; family Cucurbitaceae; genus Benincasa; species Benincasa hispida. The sequence goes on from NC_143485.1 coordinate 59,575,451, forward strand.
ATAAGATTATTCCTATCTCTAGGAACACTACTTACTTTGCTTAGTGAGTTCCACTACTTACCCTCTCGGGCAGTTAGTCACGGCTAATTAGCTCATTAACAAGCGTTGCTACAGCCTCACACTAAACAAAAAGGATTAACTCACTATACTCGTGCAACGCACACCTGTCGGTGGTTTGCTACATGCTTCATATTTTTATGCCACATGATTGAGTATGCGATAACGCTTGTAATCTTACTTAGTTCGTTGCAATGAAAGTAAGGGATGATAAAGAAGAAGATAACTAAAATGGTGTCGAAGGAAATAAAGAGATGCATTGATTACAAAATGTGTTAATGTTTTAAGCCAAAATGTAATACAATACAGAGATAAGAAGAGAGATGGAGGGCTAGATGTAGGCAATCTCTTGCTTCCATTAGATGTATGTCAAGGTTGTCGGTGGTGCCATGGATGGGCGGTGGAGAAGTTTCTCTCGATATCTATCTCTGGAAAAGCTTCGGTCATCACTCGGAATGGGTTGAAGGAATGAAGAACTCTCAAAGAATGTCTTGTTCACGCTCTCATTTGTGATCACAAGGATCTGCCTTAAGGCAGAAGCTCGGATGCCTTGAATTTGGGCTCTATCGCTTTATTTATAAAGCTCAAACGCCGACAGCATTGGTGGTCCCACTCTGAATCACTGCCACTTTCGGCGTAGTAGGTGAAATGTCAACATCATCTTTTTGGTACTCCCAAGGTATACGATCATGCTTGTTTTTCGAAGTACCATCGCATTCCACCAAACTTGTGATCACCCTTCTATCATGGTTATTACTCTGTAGTCGCAACCTCCATGCGATGAACGCATGGATCAACTTTGTGACGGTCTGGGATTCACCGCATGTGATCGATTCTTGCGATAGCTACAAAAATAGACATTTTGATGCAGAATAACACATAATATTGGGTTAGGAGAGATTTCCCATGTTGATTGCTGCAAGCTCACTTTTCACGTGAATTCTTAGTATTATCACCGCATATTCTACTTGTTAGCCCTCATAATTCTAAATAAAAGGCTACAATAACTTGTATTTCTACCAGCTATCAACTATTACATGAATACTTGAACTTTATGTGCAGTCATAAAGATGGATCAAGTTCGAGTAATTAGCCGAAACGGTCTATAGTATATGATAAGGTTGGGTACCTTATTTTGGTAACACTATTGGACGCGACCCATTTTGTAGATAGTACAAACGATGTGATCCTAAATCGTTCATGTGGAGACATACGATTGGGGGCGTCCTATGCAATGAGTTTGTATAAGACCATGACCAAGAAATAAGTCACTCTTACTTTATAACGTTGTTTACTGTTTAAGACTGACTATTTCAAGTCGATGACCTAAGTAACTCGACCTGAATCCTGAGCTAACTATGAACTCCTGTTTATTTGAGATTATCCTTAGATTTGCATAGGCGAGGGTTGGTTCAATAACACCGACTCAATAAGCCTCCCATTTCAGAGGTAAAACCAAGTAGATAGCTAGGGACATAAGATGCAAGATGGAATTCTCTCCTTTAAGATTTAGGGATAGTAGAGAGGTTTTTCTCTTAAGTACTGATTCCAGGTCTTGAACAATGAGCCCCACCCTCTCATTGGCCCAAGAGAGACTTGGTTTAGTGATTGGATCACAAACCAATTGTTCATTAAAGGGTCAGTGGGACTTAATTAGGAGTAAGATGTAATTTTGGGGGTACAACAACTTTTGACCCAACCGTTATTACGAACAACCTGCGAAGGGTCGACTTACTAATTATGGTTAAATTAAGTTATAGAAATATATCTACAATGACGAGAGTGCAACCATCGACCTATAGTGGTGTGCCTCGATGGTTAACAAATATTGATAATTCAGATTAAAAAGTTTAACCGATTATTCTCAAATCATTGGAGCCCATGAGTTGTAGGTCCATAAGGTCCCTCTACTAGCTCGTAAAACATTACACCTTAAATTAGGATATTGAATGAATTTGAAGTGTTCATATTTAGTTTAAGATTTCAATTTGAAGTGTTCAAATTTCAATTTAAGGTTTGAATATTGAAGTATTCAATTTCAAATTAGGATTTGGACAATTATATTCGATATAATTAAACATTTAAATTTATCGAAATTAAACGTATTTGGAGAGTATTAAGTATTTAAATGTTGATTTAAATATTGTTTACATGAATAGGATTCATGTTTGAATTAAGTGTTTTATTAATTTAATATTTAATATTAAACTTACTATTTAGTTAGTTAATTAATTAAATTAGTTTTAATTAATTAATTAAAATTAAATTATTTTTCTTTTAAATTCAATTTATGGAAATTGAATTAAGGTTTTAAATTATTCTTAATTGAATTATTTTAAAAATTGGAAAATGAATTTGAAAGTGGAAATTCCAACTTTTGAAGTTGGTAGTGGAGTGTTCCACATTTTGCCACTTTGCCCACTCACTTATTGCTAATTGAGGTGTCATTTACCTCAAAGACTAAGTACCTGTATGTTTTAACTGATTAGAAAAAGAACTTCAATTTCATAATGGAAGGTTGATTGCATGTTGAATTTTTTAAAATTCTAAATTTTTGTGAAATTCTCTCAAACCCTCTCCTACCCACTTGAAATCTATCTCAATTTTGAGTTCCATCACTCAAATCCAAGACTGAGAATAGTAGAGAAGCTTGGTGGTCTACTAAGCATTTGAAGGTCAAATTCATAGAGTACAACAAGGATCAAGAGGGATTCATCAAAGGTAATACTTGAAACCCTTTTACTTGAAAAATGGTTTTTAAGCATGCTTGTAACTCAAATTAAGTGTAATTAGAGTGCTTAATGATTTTGTTAGCTTCGACATTTTGCTTGTTTTCTCCATCAAATATCGCGTATAAGGTAGAGCCAGATGGACCAAATTTGATCTCGCATATGAGGCGGAATCACACTAACATTTTTGAAGAGGAAGCAAAGTTGCACTAACATTTTAGAGAAGGAGCGAAGCTGCACCAACATTTTTTAGAAGGAAGGAAGTTGTACCAATATTTTGAAGACGGAACGAAGTTGCACCAACATTTTGGAGAGGGAGTGAAGCTGCACCAACATTTTTTAGAAGGAAGGAAGGTGTACCAATATTTTGAAGAGGGAACGAAGTTGCACCAACATTTTGGAGAGGGAGTGAAGCTGACTTCAAAGATGAAGTAGTGAAGCCTCCGATCTTGAAGATAGAAAAGCATCAACGAACCCTCTGAGCTTGAAGATGGAGGAGAATCGATGAAGCCTCTGAATTTGAAGAGGAGGAGCATCGACGAAGCCTCTGAACTTGAAGATGGAGGAGCATCAATGAAGCCTCTGAACTTGAAGATGGAAAAGCATCAACGAAGCCTCTGAACTTGAAGATGGAAGAGCATCTACGAAGCCTCTGAACTTGAAGATGGAAAAGCATCGACAAAGCCTCTAAACTTGAATATGGAGAAGCATCCATGAAGCCTCTAAACTTGAAGATGGAGGGGCATCGATGAAGCCTCTAAACTTGAAGATAGAGAGGCATCGACAAAGCCTTTGAACTTGAAAATGGAAGAGCATCGGCGAAGCCTCTAAACTTGAAGATGGAGGAGCATCGGCGAAGCCTCTAAACTTGAAGATGGAGGAGCATCGACGAAACATCTGAGCTTAAATTTGATGAAGCATCAACAAATCTTCGAACTTGAATTTAAAGAAGCATCAGCAAAGCAGCCAAACCTATATTTAAAGAAGCATCGACAAAACTTCTAAACTTGACCTTGAAGAACACCTATAGTTGAAGATGAAGAGTCAAACTATGGACGAGTGACACTTCACACTTGAGGTAAACAAAATCCAACACTGCTTCTTTATTTAAGTGAGCGACAAGACGATTGAATTTCCTAGCGAGAACCTTATTGTACAAATTCAGCCTGTATAGCATCGTCCAGACGATATACATCTTCAATGATGGAATGTACAAGTATACAACGAAAGCAATCATAATCAATAAGCGCTGTAATTACATTTAATTTGAGTTTCAATAGTATGCAAAAACTATTTTTCAGAAAATAGGGTTTCAAGAACACAATACCTTTTATGAACATTTTCAATACTTGCTCCTTTCCACGAATTCGACCTCCAAATTAATAGTGAACCACCGAGAGATATTCTCTACTATTCTTGACAGTATGTGCAAGTGCATGAAATCGAAGTAATAAATCCTAAATAGAGTATCGTCCTTAGGGACCGACATGAGCAAAATTTTCTTGACTTAGCTATCACAATTCTTTGTCAATTTTATCCAGACAATCAAAAGACGATTTTTATCTACAACTACAGATAACAAAAATTTAGTCACACACAAGAATAATTAAGAGCAAAATAATTCCAGGGTGTGGATTCTTTTAGGGAATACAACTCCCGGAATCCTTTAATTTTTGCGGTAGCTTCTTTTACAATATAGCACTACATTCCTCATTTAAGCTAACCGTCTCATACTTTTCAAACTTTTTCTTTGAAGACAGCACTTCCTTCATGAACTTCACATAGTTTGGCATTTGTTCCAACACATCTGCAAAGGGAATATTAATGTGAAGCTTCTTAAAAATATCTAAAAATTTAACAAATTAATCATTCAATTTATTTTTTGGAAGCGCTGGGAATAGGGGATTTTATTCAAACAATAGGTGAAAGTTCAGAATTACTCCCTAATTTGGATGATACAGGAACATCACCCTTTTTTCCCTTGATTCACATTGCCAGCCGAAGGACTCAATACCACTTGTTCCTCTGTCTGGTTTGTCACATAATGCACAATATTTTTCCCACTTCTCAACGTTATGATTTGCACTCTTCCCTTGGGTTTATCTCCGTACAGCTAGGGAAAGCTCCTTTGTTCATTGTGTTCAATGTAGTAGTGGTCTGGCTAACCTGAACCTCAAGGTGCTAGATAGCTTTCCCATGACTCGTTACTAGGCTCTCCAAGAAATTGGTTCTGCTCCTTGACTCCTTTATAAAATCCCTAAGTAAAGCCTCCACAGATAGTTTCTTTTCAGAAAAACCTGGAGGTGCCTACAGAACATTCTTATTGTTAGCATATGAAAAATTCTCATGATTGCGCAAACCTTGGTGATAATGAGTGGGTTAGTTCATCTGATAAGAATTTTGATGGGCTCCTTGAAATTGATTCACTTGGCACACGTAATTTGCCTACTTAGGGTTAGGTACTTCCCATGATGTGAGTGCATTACAAGTTGCCATCAATACAATCGATGGTTGGGTACTTGTAGACAAGAGATTAATGGCATTAGTCAAAGTAGCCATCTATGCCTTTAAAGCATTTACCTCATCAAGTTCATAAACTCTAGCCACTCTAGATGAAGATCGTTCTGAGGGCCAATTATAGCTCGTGGTAGCCATGTCCTCCAATAATGTCAGAGCAGCATCAGCAGTTTTTGCAAAAATTGAGCCACCTGCAGCAGCATCCAAGATGGATTTCATTGTACTGGTCAACCCATAGTATAACGACTGGATTTGTAACCAGTCAGGGTATCCATGCTAGGGACATTTCTGCAACAACTTCTTATAGCGCTCCCATGCCTCGAATAACTGTTTGTCCTTTCTCTATTTGAATGTGTCTGTTACCTCTCAAAAAGAGCTATTATTCCTAGCTTAATTCTGGCTCATTATCGGATTTTACATGTTTATTTCCCTATTTTGTAGGTATTGAGTAATCATGAGGTGGAATTGGTGATTGGATCCAAACGAGGATAATTTGAAGCAATTAAGGGTCGATTTAAGTATTTGGGCATCAAAGGAGTTGAGACAGCCAAAATTACCTTCAAGTACGGTCAACTATCAAGTTCTCGAGTCAAATTCCACCAAGAAAACAAGTATTGAGCACTGAGGAAGCGAGCAGCGAATATCGAATAACAAGCAATGAGTATCGAGTATCTGGAAGAACACTCAACATCGCAACATTCTTCACAAGCCTTGGTCCAATGCTCACTCGACGCTAGAATGTAGTAGCATCAAATGCAAGGCAGCATTGCAACATTGCCCCAATCGTCGTGACACTCTAGAATTAAATCATCGCCAGCGTTGCAACGCACCTCGACACTGTAAGGCAGTGCACTCAGCATTGCAACACCCCCTTCAACCACTGCAATGCTACAACAGTTGACGAAAAATTGACAACCGCGCGGTGCAAGCAAGCGTAGCAACGCTATTTCCTAGCATTGCAATGTTGCGTGCAACCTATAAATGACGTGTTGATGTTCAGCAATTGAGAGCACGCAGAGAAAAAGTGAGTTATAGCTGCCAAATGCATTCTTCTTCCAAATAGAGCGAATTTTGAGAGTTTAGTTAAGTTTTAAGATTCATTGAAGCCAAATCCCCGATCGATCATCATCAAAGTCAGCCTCGACTCATTCATTTGATCATTGTAATTCCAATATGCCTTTTAAAGGCTAGATAATTTTCTTGGGATAGTTGTATGCCTTAATTCTTGAAGTTACTATTTAATTTATTCAATTGTTGTGAACCCTTTGGGTGGATTTGATTTGTTAATAATAGAAATTTGGTGAATTTTTCTGACAAACTAATTTATTGAATTTCTTGCATGCAAAATCATTCTAGCCTGTGCATAATTGAGTGATTAAGTTGCTCGTATTAGGATCGCATGTTTAGGGTCTAGACTTTTTCTGGCCAAATTCATGTATTCCCTAGTATAATCTTTCCCAAATAAATCATGCTATAAGATGTGGTTGTTCGGCTTGTAGTGTGTCTCGACAATTGAACCTTTTACTTAATGCTTTTCAGTTTCGTATGTCGCTAAAAAGGAAAAGTTTAAAACTGAACTAGGGCTGATTTAGATTGCTATCAAAATTGGTTAATTGGGCTATTAGAATTTCTAATAGGTTGAGGGGTTCACATAATTGAATGAATTAACTAGTATCTAATGATAGAAAATAAAAAGTATGCAAACTAATCCCAAGATTTTCTATTAATTTGATTCAATCCTTTTTTTCTGTGCTAACTTTTATTTATTCTTCTTTGTTTGGTTTTTAATATGTTTTGTAAAAAAAATCAAGAATCATCAAAACCCCCCTTTTTACTTGGAATTCATTAATTGGTCTAAGTTAATTCGACAGTCTCCCTATGGATTCGACCCTGGTCTTACCACTTTGCTACATTTGTAGTATAATTCTTGGATCGATGAAAATAAATTATCTTTGCTCGAGCTGGGGGCGCTCACGACACGCGAGTCTCAGAGGCCGAACAAAATTGGCGACATTGCCAGGGAGACTTTGCAATTAGCCTAGAAAAATTTTTGAATTCCTTTTAATAAAAAATAATTTAAAAAAGTGTTTAAGTTTCGTTTGGTTTATGACTCGCTCCTTTGAGAATGTAGATTTTGTTTTCCTTGCAGATATTGACCAGGAAAAGAGGAGAATCCGAAGAAGACGTAGAGAAGAGATCCCAAAAAAAGAACATACAGGAATAGTTAACAACACAACGATGGGAGAGACAGTTCGTGAGAAAACCATGAGGGAGCTGGCAAAGCCCAACATGGACCAGCAACCCTTATGCATCATATTTCCACCTACCAAAGTGCCATTCGAACTCAAACCAGGGCTAATCAATTTACTGCCAACCTTCAGAGGGCATGCACGGGAGAACCCTCATAAACACATTAGGACTTCCATATGGTTTGCGTAAGTATGAGACCCCATGGAGTCACTAAAGAGCAACTAAACCTTAGGGTGTTTCCTTTTTCACTACAAGATGATACCAAGGATTTGTTGTACTACTTGGCTCTAGGGTCAAACACTACTTAGAATGAACTAAAAAAGAAACTTCTTGAAAAAAAATTCCACTTCTAGAGCCCATTCCATAAGAAAAGACATTTTTGGCATTAAACAGTTTGTGGGTGAATCTTTATCTGAGTATTGGGAGCGTTATAAACGATTATGTGCTAGTTTCCCTCATCACCAGATTTCTGACCAATTACTAATTCAATATTTCTATAGTGGCTTGCTTATAAATGACAGGAACTTAATTGACTCGACAGCTGGAGGTGCTCTTGCTGACAAAACACCTAGGGAGGCCTAGGAGTTGATATCACGCATGGTGGAGAATAACCAGAACTTTGACACCAAGGCCACTGAATCTAATTTGACTGGTAATTTTGAAGTTAAAAAATTAAAAGCTCAACTTTCTAACTTAACTTCTCTTGTGACGCAGTTGGCTCAAGGAGGAGTTGCTCAAGTCAAGGCTTGCGGAGCCTGCGGAGTACCAGGACACGCCTCTGAAGCATGTACAAGTAAATGCAGTTAGGGGTTACCAAAGGAAGTGTGACCCACATGGCCAGGTGTACAACCCAGGATGGCTTGATCACCCTAATCTAAAATGGGGGGTTCAAAGCCAAGGACAAGGGCATGACAATTCTAATCAACAATCGTCTTTTTTCTCAAGTATGTCTTTAGAGGACATGTTAAAACTTTGGATGATAATTCCCTTAAATTTCAATAGAAAATTCAGCAATTGCAAAAAGGCTCCCTCTAGCTATCAAAGGACACAAAGGACTATTTAGCAAGAGACCAGAGCGAGCATGGCCAATCTAGAGACTCAAGTCATGCAGTTAGCTGCCCCAGTAAGTCGAATAGAAACCAAGGGTTCAGGGAAGTTTCCTACACAACCGAACCATGCCAACATTAGTGCCATCACACTGAAGAGTGGCAAGGAACTTCCGTTAGACAACCTATCACCACCAAGTAAGACCGATGAAGAAACTGAAAACAATGAGGGTAAAATAGGAACACTATCATCCACTCCCAAGGTAAGTAATCCTCCTCCACTTGTTATTGAACCTTATATTCCTAAGGCTCCATTTCCTAGCAGACTAGCAAGACCAAAACAAAAACAGAGGGACGAGGAATTGATCAAAATGTTCAAAAAGGTTCAGATAAGCATTCTTCCCTTGAATGCAATCTAGCAGATCCCTAGGTATGCTAAATTCCTAATGAGTTGTGCACCAAAAAGAGGACAGGTAAGGATAGAGAAAAGGTAGTGGTAAATAAGAATGTATCGGCTCTCCTGAAACATAATATTCCTGAAAAATGTCGAGACCTAGGTATGTTCACTTTGCCCTGCATAATTGGTAATAGAGTCATCTGACATGCCATGTTAAATTTAGGAGCCTCTATTAATGCTATGCCCTACCATGTTTATGAGGATTTGAAATTGAATGATTTGTAAAAACTATTGTATGCATCCAACTAGCTGATAGATCTTATATCCAACCCTTAGGGACTGTTGAGGATGTATTGTTGCAAGTTAAGGACTTGATTTTTCCAGTTGTTTTCTATATATTAAAAATGGATGAAATTTCTACACCTTCATCTTCTATAATTCTGTTAGGTAGACCCTTCATGAAAACTGCTAAGACAAAAATTGATGTAGATAAGGGATGTCTATCTATAGAATTGGATGGGGAGGTTGTTTCTTTTAATATTTATGATGCCATGAGATTTCCTGAGGAATTTATGTCCTTGTGTTTGATTGAGGCCCATGATGTTATTGATGAGATTGTGTTGGATGATGTTGATAATAATTCTAGCAAGTTTGTGAAACCCGGATTTCCATTTTCCCTACTTAAGCAGGTGATTAAGAAAATTAACTAAGTGAAAGTTAAATCCTATGTTGAAGTGAAGGAAATTTCTAAGTGTTGAATAGATTTTCCTTGAGTAGTTTTGAGTTAAGCTTCAATTGATGAAATTTGGCTAAGTGTAAGGTCAAAAGGACCCATGCGTTAAGAGTTAGGAGACATTAACACATAAGTTGAAAAGGCAACCATGCGTTTGTAAGGTTGGACGCATGATTGGCCGAAGTATTGGCAAGAGGCATTGCCAAGAGTAACCATGCATTGGAAGCAAAGAAGAAAGTTGACTAAGTGTTGGACTATGCGTTGATGTGGTGCCATGCATTAGCCATGAAGTTTGAGAGGTTACTTGGGCATGGAGAAAGGCTGAAGTATGGCCAAGAACAACGCATGCGGCAGCCAGTATTTTGAGAGGATAGAACAACGCATGCGGTGCGACAGCTGCGATGGATGCAATGGTAGCATGTGGCGATGGATGGCATGCAACGATGGGGGTATGCGTTGATGGTATATGGCAGCACTATGTGTTGGTGTCACAAGGTGATGCTCTACGTCGATGCTATGCGGCAACGCTATGCGTTGATGTCATGCGGCGGTGCTATGCGTTCGTGGCATGCGGCAGCCTTGCAACGCGAGAGTGTGCGGCCGAGGGCATGCGATGATGTGAGGGCATGCGGTGATGCGAGGGCATGCGATGATGCAGCCTATGGTATGCGGCTGATGGTAAGTGTGTATGCGGCTGAAGGAATGCGTTGGTAGTATGCGATGGCATGCAGCAATGGATGTGATAGATATGATAAATGCGGCAGCCTTGCTAAGGTATGAGCTAGGCAATGGAACGAGCTAAGGTGGATGCATGGTGATTTGTCCTTGCGTTGCTAAGGCTTGCGGTAACAAGGTTCATGAGGTTGGTTGCGTTGGTCATAAGAGATGTGTTAGCAAGAACCTAGGTGATGGTGAACTATGCCTTGAGGTGTTGAGTTGAGAACCAAGTTGACCTGAAGGTTGCTATGCATTGGTGATGTGCTATGCATTGAACATGTGCTATGTGTTGGAAATCCAAAGGCACGTGGGCGCATAGGACAAGCTAGTAGTATGCGTTGAAGGAGTGTTGGTCATTATCCTAGTTGAACGCACATATGAAGTTGGATGAACACATATGAAGGATGAACGCATATGAAGGATGGACGTATTCAAGGACGTCATCCGAACATGTTGCTTGTTGGGAAAAAACCTTAGGCCTTAAGCAAATGAAGTGGATGCATAAGAAGACATGCAAACTTGAGGGCTATGCGTTGGTAAAAGGGGAGCAAGATACCTTGGGTTGCACTGATATAAGATTGCAGTAATAGTGTGAGGAAAAGACACTTGGACATGCGGCCAAGTAGGAGGTGTCAGCCTTAGAACAATCTTGGATGCCTATAAATAGGGCCAAGGACTTCAGATGAGAACTCAAATTCTCTTCAAAGGACATAAAGAAGAGTGTATTGGGAGGAGGCTATGCGTTTGGTAGCAAGACCATGCGTTGGTAAAGAGGTTCCAAGAAGGGAGATGCTGTCAGACAGAAAGGACAGGAAGTAGCATCAACTTGGGATGAGGAGTTCTCCCAGAATACTTGTGTGTTTGGGGTGATTCCAAGTCCACCTAAAAGCTCTGAGAGTCTAGTTTTCATGGTGCGGCTGACGAAGAAGAATCTCCAAGGAATTAGGCTGAACAATGAGGAAAATACAGAAGGATCGAGCTGTTGGGTAAGATGGGCTAGTCTTGATGTTTTAAAGATTTCGGCCAAACCACGAGAAGTTAAGAGTTAAGATTTTAGAGTAAGCTTCCTGAGACATTTTAGAACATGTTTGCAGAAGGAAGTATCTTAAAAGAATTTCTAGAACTATGAGTAATCTAAGCTGATAATTGAATCTGGAATTTAGGGTTCAAAAGGGAAACCAAGGAAACCTAAGGAACTTCGGAAAGGAAAGTTCCTAACCAACCAAGGTGAGTGGTTATTGTTTAGTTGTATTGTTGATGTAATTTCTATATATAGGTAAATATATATAGGGGATAATGTTAAATTGGCATGATCAGGGATATATGTTTATCTAATTACTATGCTTGTTAAGATATTGCTTGTATATTTGTTTTGGAAACTGAAATTGTACCCGGGATATATAGTTAGCAAGCTTGAAAAGGTACTTGGCGGGAAAATATAGTCGGCTTCGGCTGCGGGAAAATATAGTTGGCTTCGATCAACAGGAAATGATAGTCGGTGACAACCGGTGGGAAATATAGTCAAGTTACCTAAGCATAGCTAGCGGGAAAATAGTCGATGTGCACATTGGCGGGATAATAAGGTACAGGAAAAGTTTCCACAGAAATTGTTGATAGATTGCATTAATATACGTGTGAAAGTGCTGGGGAAAAATGTATGATCATGCCAGGGATAACCAGCAATAAAGTTGGGGATGTTCATATTATGTAATAACCAACGGTCAAGCTGGGTTTGATTTTTTTAACCAGCAGTTGAGCTGGGGATAATCCAGTGGTCTGGCAGGAGAAATAATTGTGAACTTGTGGTAATGTTCTTGTTGACTATGTATTGATTTCCAAAAAGTATATTTCAGTAATCAAAGTTATTAATACCACTAATTGAGCTTTATAGCTCATGTTTTCCATATTTTATATTTTACCCTCCCCCCCTCCCCCCCAGGTAGCGGAAAGGTGAGAAGTTCCAGGGTGCTGCTAAGGTCAAGGTCCGCCACATGCCACAGTTACACTTCCTAAGGGTTTTACAGTTGTTGTTGTAAACTTTGTTGTTAAGTCTTGGAGTTGTATAAATGTTACATTGTTGTAATAAAATGGGTCTACCTAATCAGTTGTTGTTTGCCTACTTGATTTAAACAGTTGATTGTTGAATTTGTTCATTGGTATCAGAGTTATTTCCACAAGGGTTATTAGGCAGTAAGTGTAAACAAAAGAGTTGAGAACTGCTGCAGTCATGTCCTTTCCTAGGCTAAGAGAGTAGTCTAGGATGGGGTGTGACAATGTTGGTTGCCCCCTGCATTGATTTGGATTGGCCTAATTCACATGACTTATCTCTTCCTGATGTTGATAATAGCAAAGTATTAGAACCTTCTTCTGACTTCAAAATTCTTGATTTGCAGGTACAAGCGATTGAGCTAAAGGCTCTCATTTGCCATTTGAAATATGTCTACCTGAGAGAAGGAAACACCCTTCCAGTCATAATCTCCAGGGAATTGACGTTTGCCCAAGAGGAATCCTTGATTGAAACTTTGAAAACTTACAATGAGGCTATTGGGTGGACTCTAAATGATCTTAAGGGAGTAAGCCTTTCTCTTTGCATGCATAGGATCACCCTAGAGGAAGGATCCAAGCCCATAGTTCAACCCCTTAGAAGACTCAATCCTAATGTGAAGGATGTCATTCTCAAAGAGATTATCAAGTTTAATGAAGCCAAAATCATTTACCTAGTTCCTAGCAACAAATGGGTAAGTCCTATCCATGTTGTCCCCAAAAAGACCGACATGACAATTGTGGAGAACGATAAGGGAAAGATGGTGCCAATGCATGTTCAAAATGGTTTGAGAATGTGCATCGATTTCTGAAAGCTCAACGAGGTAACCAAGAAAGATCATTTTCCTATACCTTTCCTGGATCAAATGGTGGAACGGCTCGCCGGAAAATCATTTTTCTGTTTTCTTGATGGCTTTTCTAGATTCTACCAAATCTTCATTTCCCAAGAAGACCAGGAAAATACCACCTTCACTTGCACTTACGATACGTATGCCTTCAGGAGGATGCCATTTGGGCTTTGCAATGCCCTAGGTATGTTCCGAAGGTGTATGATGAGTATATTTTCTGATTTTATAGAAAAGTGCATAAAGGTGTTTATGGATGATTTTATGGTTTACAGAGAGTCTTTTGAGGATTGTTTGCATAATCTTAGCTTAGTATTGAGACGTTGTATTGAAGCTAACCTTGTTTTGAATTATGAAAAATGTCATTTTATTGCCTCTCATGCGATTGTTTTAGGACATCTAGTTTCTGAAAAAGGAATTAAGGTAGATAAAGCTAAGGTAGATGTTATTGCTAACCTCCCATATTCTACCTGTGTTAGGGAGATTCGTTCTTTTCTTGGTAGTGCATGTTTCTACAAGCATTTTATCAAGGACTTTTCGAAGTTGGCACTTCCACTATCGACATTGCTTCAGAAGGATGTCCCATTTGATTTTGACAAAAAGTGTAAGGAGGCTTTTGACACTCTAAAGGAGAAGCTGACCACCACCCCGATTTTGCAACCTCTAAGATGGGATGTACAGTTCGAGATCATGTGTGATGCTAGCAACCTAGCAGTGGGAGTAGTACTAGGACAAAGGACTGATAAGAAGAGTCATGCCATATGCTTTGCATTAAGGACCCTAAATCCTACCCAGATCAACTATACCACGACTGAGAAAGAATTTTTTGTTGGGATTGGTGTCCTAATTCTCCTAGTGGTCTCGTAGTTTGTAAGCTCCTCTGTAAACATATTGTTATTAATAAAATTAATGTTATTTTATAAGCATTTACTCAAATCCAATAAACTAATATCCGTAGTTATTTTGTGTAACTTAAGCATGTATGTGAGACATACAACTGGATCATGCCTTAAGTAATAACCTAAATGGTCTATAGTAGATGGATAAAGAAGGGACACCTTATCCTGTTCACACTACGGATACGACTCACTTTGTAGATATTTACAAGTGTTGTAAAGTATTATAAATGGTCTGATCCTGACCAGTCATATGGAGACATGCGAGTGTCCTATACAAAGAGTTTGTATAAGATCGGACTACGAGATGATTAGTCTCTTTATATAACACCGTTGATAATTGAGACATACATTTCACTAAAATGACCAAAGGTGACATGACCTTCACTAAAATGACCATAGATGACATGACCTTAATCCTGAGTGAGTTGGGAACTCCTGCCTATAAGGGCGGTCCTTTGATTTGTATGGGTCAAACTGGCCAGATTGCCAACTCAACAAGCCTACCATTTTGGGGAATCGTCTGATTGGGGAGCTGAAAACTCAGCTACACAAAACATAATTCACTCCTTTCCCGAAGTAGGGGTAAGTAGATAAATTGCTCCCTTGAGGGCTGATTTCGAGTCTTAAACATAGTGGCCACACCCTCTCTTTGAAAGAGAGGACTCAGTCATAGTAGGACTATGACTTATTTTCCATTAGAGGAATCGGTGGTACTTAAGGAGTTAGATGTAACTACATATATCTAAATTTTGGGGGTGTGATAACTTGTAGAAATACAAGTTATTTATGTCACCTTATCTAGATATTGCGGCCAAAAGTTAGTAAATATGCGCCGATTGTATGAAAATTAACTTAGAATTACAATAATTATAAATGATCGCAATTACACCCACTAACACCATAAAGATGGAAGACAAGCTGAGTTTTACTCTGTTTTGCAGGAAACAAGGTCACTGCTTGCACTCAAGGCTCACAAGAAGCTGATCAACCCATCTCCGCCACATCGCGCCCGTCAATCAATAATGAAGAGACGATTACCGTAATGATGGCGCAATGCGACAGTCGATCCAGAGCTGACTTTCAACCGCATGTGGTAATAAAAACAACACCGTATGTGAACTCACGATCGAAAGATGCAACTGAGCAACACAAAAGCAGAGGATTGAGACACATTTACAACTAACGGTTGTGTAGAATTGACGGTCTGATTGCATAACAGAAGGAATAATATCCCTCCATCTTCGGAATTACCATAACAATCAGTGGGGACCACAAGGCCTGAGTCAAAGACTTGCACCTATAAATACTCCATAGATTTTAGAGAAAATTTATGCTACTTGATATGGGGCGAATTGTTGCTAAAGTGTTGAAAGAAAAGGCTGAGCTGAATGCTTAAGTGAAGAAATCCGGGAAGAAGACGAGACAAGGCCAAGAGGTGAGTCTCAGATCTAATCTGTCGAATACCCAATTTGAAGCTCTGTGTAAAGACCCCTGCTATCGGTTGAGCAAGCCTGAGAGGGAAGCTTTTCCTATCATCAGATCCATCCAATCCGGCAAGCAGATCTCCATCGAATCGGTGCCAAGATGTTAGCGCTTGTTTGTATCTGTTCTATTTCTTTCATCATTGTATTTCACTTTCTCTTTATCTCCTCATTCACACGCCATGTATCAAATGCTTAATAGATATATTAAATGTTTCGATAGCTTTCATATACCATTCTCTATCTATTTCCATTTCGCCATTAATCACTTTCTCCATGATGTCTTTTTAATCCCCTGATAGTTAATATAAATCAAACAAGTACTTAATCTGTGTTAAAGGTATAAAATGCGTTTAGCTAAAGAATGCTAGACGACATCTTCACCTGTGAGAGCAGAAGTGAAGATGCCATTCTAACCTATCGAGAGAAGGTTAGAAGAGTACGTTAACTAAAGCGAGTAGTACTTCCAGACATGGAAGCAACCTTGCGTTTATTACGTTATTCTCTGTTTCACCATAGACATGTGGGAGCGTGGCCGATCACTGAAAGGTGTACGCCAAGAGAAGAGCAGAACAATATTTCTAGCTTCAAAGCAATTGAGAACTAGCGTTGTTTATATTATTTATCTTTCTCTTTCTATTCTATTCATAAGACTTGCCGCCGCATTCCACGTTCTTTGCATAACCTTCGTAGCCAGCCTTAACCCAAGCATCTTGTATCATGAGTCTGTATCTTGTATCATCTAGTTTAGGTTTATTGTATTTTATTTTTCTATCGCCTTTTTACTGCTTACTTTCTTTTACCACAATTTATTTACTTGTACAAACCACACTTTTAAAGATTGAAAACCTGGTCGCATATATCACGAACATACCGCTATAACCTAAAACAGTCCCTGTGTTCGACCTCGGATCACACCGAGAAACTTGTGGTGGAATTACACTTGGTTCCATTGCAAGGAAACTTGTGACAACGGATGGCATACTACATGAACATCCATAATTAACGCATATCTAGTAGTAGTATCGCATCATTTTGAGCATAGAACATCATCAATCATACACATCAGCGTTTTTTCCAACCAACATTGTACTTACGAGCGATTTGTGATGGATCATCGCACTGTTGATTGGTCATATGGACATAAAAATATATCTGTAGTGCAAAAAGTTTAGCTGTCAGTCTTTAGTGGAATGACCAACAGTTAATAGGTGGTGGATCTCATGATTAAAGAGTTTAATCAGTTATTCACGTACCATTGCAGCTTCAAACTACAGGTCCATGAGGTCCCTTGGTAGCTCAATGGGTTCAAGTTGAGAATCAGGTTTTGGGTTGATTTGAAGTGTTCAAATTAACAAGAGAAAATTTAATTATATGAGATATAAATTGATATGATGTATTAGATACATTATTTGGTGGATTTAATAAAAATATGATTTATATTAAATACCATAAAATAGAAAAAGAACTATGGTTTATATGTTTCATATGATGACATATTAAAATTATAGGTTATAAATATAATATGATAAGTCAGTTATTATATTTATCTATAACATATTAATTATATGATAATTAATTATTCTTTTTCTCTAATAACCGAATTGAATGGGAAGTTATTGGAATTTTTATGGTACCTATGATATAAATAGTAAAATGGTTTTCCAAAATTAGATTGATGATTCATTCGGAATAATCTAACAAAAAGGCTATCAAGTAAAAAGATTTTACTAAGCGATAGAATCGAGAGAATACACGATCAAGCTACGAGTTTACTATAGATAGTTACTCGCTCAATCATTGCTACATGATTGAGTAGAAAAGTCTATATGATAGGTTTCTGTTTACTAAACGATTGAGTATTTCGTCTATACGATAGACAATCTTCATCTCGCACTTACTCGACCGTCTACTTCTTGCTTTCCTCAATCCAAAATCATACAGAGCCCACAACTCCTGGATTCTCACATCGAGAATACCAAGGTAACATTTGTGGTGGTGTTCCTATTTTGTTCGAGGATTGAGTTAGAGTCGATTGGGTTCGAGGTTCATTTAGACGTTTGTTGAGATCGTATTCTATTTGTTGTGTTCGAGTTCGTGCTGTGAACCATTTGCTGAATGATCGAGGGAAACTTGAAGAAGAGTTCTTCAAAGGTTCGCATACTCTATCCCTTGTATCTTCTTGTACCATGCTCTAATTTATAATTATTCATAATCTGTTCGTTTCCGTTTAGACTGTAATTGTTTGTGTTCATCCTCAATGGGATTTGGAACGATCCACTTTCGCTGCTCATGGAGATCTCTGTTTAGATTTCCTTCATTTTTAGCCATTGTTTTTGCTTTATAATTATTCATAATCTGTTCATTTTCGTTTAGACTGTAATGCTTGGTTTTCCTGTTACTATCTTTACTGACCACTCTGCTCTCGGGTACCTGATGACCAAGAAGGAGTCGAAGCCCCAACTAGCGTATTGGATGCTCGTCCTTCATGAATTCAATTTGACTATCAAGGACAGGAAATAAGCAAAAAACTTGGTAGTTGACCACTTGAGCAGGATTGCACAAGAAAAGGACACTGTACCTGTACAAGAGGATTTTCCAGATGAGTTCTTATTCCAGATTGCCACACCCAATCCATGGTATGCTGACATTGTAAATTTTCTAGTTACTGGTAAGTTTCCTTATGACATGCCTAGTTTTAAGAAGGCCAAATTAAGGAATGATTCGAATCTACCATACCTTTGGAAGATTTGTTCTGACCAAATCATTAGGAGGTGTGTTCCAGATAAGGAGTTTGAGGCTGTGCTTGCCTTTTGTCATGAGATGGCCTGTGGTGGGCATTTTAGTCCTAGGAGAACTGCTAGAAATGTATTAAATAGTGGGTTAATTTGGAATTCTCTGTTTGCTGACTATTATACATTTTGTAACTCTTGTGAGAGGTGTCAGAGATTAGGATCCTTGTCTAGGAGGAATGAGATTCCATTAATTTCTATCTTGGTGTGTGATTCAGATCCTTCTCTAGTGGGTTAATCGGACCATCGAGGCACTCATGAGGAAGTACAGAGTTCACCATCGAGTCGCCACTCTACACCATCCCTCAAACAAATGGACAAGCTGAAATCTCTTATCATGCGGTCAAAAGTATCCTGGAAAAGACTGTCAATCCATCCAGAAAAGATTGGAGCACGCGCCTTGTAACACCCCGCACCAGATTATCCTCCTAACCAGGACGGAATGGTGACTGCAGCAGTTATCAACCCTTTTATTGGCACTTACTGCCTATCTTACCTGTTAAAGATTGCTCAAAACCCTAAATACATTCAAATTAACTCAGAACGTAACACATTTACATTACAGGGTTTCGCAGCATTATTCATACATGAATATTACAACTTAGTAAGCCCCATCTAGAATACTAGTCATTAGTCAGACACATTTGTACTAACTAATACTGATCTTCAATTATGCTTCCTTTAACCTATTTCTTTGAGTGGCAAAGCAGTAGCAGAAAAGTCTTCTGAGAACTGACCGCTACCTGGAAAGGAAAACATTTGAAAACGTAAGCTAGAAGCCCAGTGAGTGAGTGAATAAAATGTAAAACTCATGCTTTAATTGAAAGCTTGAAAACATAATACTGGAACTTAAAATACACCAAGCGAACGTGTACATAAAACCTTTTAAACCATTGTATCTGCAACCTGAATCTTAGTTGAGAATGAACATTCACTGCTCTAATTCCCATCGTCAAGCCATGACTAGGTGAGACCTCTACTTCGATCTATTCACGTTAAACTATGGCTAGAAGAGATCCCTACGTCGATCTCTTTAAATATACCGATGGCATCTCAAGCAACATCCTTAAAACATAAACATTGATAACAACTCTTAAACATCAATAATCATCATTGTTCCTTAGTTGAGAACGAGCATACACTGCTCTAGCTCCCAACGTCTATTATCGGCCAAGAGACCCATATCTCGTTCAGACCTACCTACATACACATGGAGTTTGCTATGTACTGTCAACACCTTAGGTACATTTATTCAAATACCTTCCCTACCTTCAGTATTCCTATTCATTATGTTTAGAAATACCAATGCATGTACTTTGGCAACTTAGGTATTTAAAACATAGTACATCAAGCTTCATTCAACCTTAGCTTTAACCCTAACGCATGTTTCATACTTTGTGAAATAAGTTGGCTTAAAACATATTGAACTGGCATGTAAAACCACTAGCATGCATTAGACATGGAAAACATACTTGGAAAACTGATACATTAGTAAACATCATGCGTTGATAAACATTCATAAGCATTAGAAATTTCAAACTATCCTTCTAGTCTGGAAGAATATACGACTGCCTTTATCCTTAGTTGAAAGTGAACTACTAGTTCTACCCCTCAACGTCAACCTTATTCAGGGAGAACCCCTTTTGCTCAGTCCCTCGATGATGTATTACCTACATGCACGTGGTTATAGCTGAGTACCGTCGTACCTTATGTACCTGACTAGGATACCTTCTCATTATCCTTCACTATCCTCAAGTACTTGATGAGGATACCTTCACATTGTCCTTCAGTATCCTTACGTACTTCTGCTCAGATATCTTCTCAAACGTCCTTCAGTATCGAGCTGCTAAGATACCTTCTCAAATGGCCTTCGGTACCAAGTTGATCAAATACATTCTCAAATGTCCTTCGGCATCTGGTTGGGCAGATACCTTCTCAAATGTCCTTCTGTATCACATTTTAAGTAAAACTAGTCATAAAAATTTAGTTGAACACTAAGGCCTAGTGCTTAAATCATCATACTAGTTCATCCATCATATTAGATCGTCATAAAAATGGAGTTACTTAAACATGCTGAAAGTATTTGGACAAAATAACATATTTAAATCATACTTTACTTAGCATGAGAAACAATTTCACGAATACGTTGCTTGGCACTTCATTTAAACACTTAGCATGAGAAATATCTTCAGGAAATCACAGTTTCTAAATCATTAAAACAGTAAGTCATCACATATTCACTCACAGCTCGTTGGCCTCTTAACGAGTTATACGCCTCTTCTAAGCCTTCTTTGCCTGAAAGAACATAATTCCTAGTTAAACTACTTAGAATTCTTAGCAAAATACCTCAAATAGTTCATTTACTAATGGAACTTTTATCAACAAAATCAGCATGACTAGCGAGAAAATCATCATGAGTGAGATCACCCACATGAGTGAGATCATCCTTATGAGCGAGATTTACCATTCCCAGCGAGATTTGGCACTTTCCAACGAGATTCAGTGCAAACCAGTGAGATTCAGTGCAAAACCAGCGAGATTTTCGTCCCTAGCGAGATCCACCTCTCGCTCTCGCTCTCGCTTCCTCTTGCTCTCTCTCGCTCACTCTCACTCCATCTCGCTCTCACTCACTCTCGCTCTTGAGTTGCCTGTTTAATCTTCCTAAGTAGTTGTCTGCTTATGCCCAAATCCTCTGTTACAACTTCAAAAATTCATAACTCAAATTCCAGCCCTTTTTTGAAGAAACCTCCTTCTACAAACATGTTTAGAATTAAGTTAGCAACATTACGTTAAAATTTCAGCTCAAAATTCCTCATCTTTTAATCTGGAGATTCAAAACTTCATCATTGGTTCCAATTCAAATAACTGCCTGCTTGTTCAACAATTTCCAGTTCAACCTCAAATTTTTAGCTCAAAACGCTTCATAATTCGTCCTGGAGCTTTAATTCTTCACTGATGGCCTAGAATCACCCAAGAAATGAACCCTTCGTTTTTATTTTGCCCCTCTAGCCTTATTCTGGCGAGTTTCCATCCAGCAACCCAGCCACAGAAAATAGACACACAGAGCTTTCGAATGCCACTGAAATTACATAAATAGCCTAAGTAGTCTGTCCAAACCGACCCAATGAATTTGACCTTCTTGCTTATATTACCACTCAAAATCCAGCATGCACACTCTTTGTGCCACCTGGCCCACTATTGGTGATGAAGGGCTAGGATTTAGCAAATTTCCTTTTGTAACTTCACTCACAATATTACTTTAGCCTACTACTCATTAGATGGCATGGTCTTATTCAATGTTGATTATGCATTCTATCTTCTATCCTTCTTGAGACATGGCATTAGCTCATTAGAAGACATCACATTACTTAAATTAATTAGGGTTCGGGTTTTTCACGCCTTGGCGATGATTTTTGGGCCTACCGAATTGCATTTAAAACTTCTATTGGAACAACGCCCTTTAAGGTTGTCTATGGCAAGGCATGTCATCTACTAGTCAAAATTGAGCATAGAGCATATTGGGTTGTTAAGAAATGTAATATGAACTTAGCCCAAGCTGGTGAGGAGAGATTATTGGAACTACAGGAATTTGAGGAACTACGCTTGGAAGCCTATGAGAACTCAAGAATGTACCAGGAAAAGTCAAAATTAATACATGATAAGGGTCTCTTGAGGAAGGAATTTCGAGTTGGACAAAAAGTGTTGCTCTTCAACCCAAGGCTATCACTTATGCCTGATAAACTAAAATCTAAATGGCTTGGTCCCTTTGAGATTGTTAACTTGTTTCCTTATGGTGCATTGGAGATTAGAAGTCTAGAGACAGAAAAGGAGTTCAAAGTGAATAGGCACCACATTAAAATATTTAATGAAGGAGAAGTCAACATGGTTTGCTCAAAACTTTGTTGACTCCACCATCTATCTCTTGAGCCCGTATCACCAGGCACCGAGCAAAAGACGTTAAATGTTGCACTACCTAGAGGCAACTGGGACTTTGAATTTCTTTAGCTTTCTTTTCTTTACTTTCTTCGTTTTGTTTTGTTTTTAATAATAGAGAGGCTAACTTCATTTTTTTTCCTTAGGAATCAAAATTTTGGCTCTTGAAGGGAGGATTTCAAACATTCATGCTTGTGCCCAAAAATCTAAGGGAGTTTTTCTGTTCCCTCTTGCCCCTTTTTCTTTTTGTCCTTAGCCTTAATTAGAGCATCACTATATATTGAGGACAATGCATGGCTTTTAAGTTGGAGGTGGGCGAAGCATGCTTCGGGTGATCTAGTTTTTTGTGAAAATCTACAAATTTCTGTCACGATAAATGCTTGAATGTTTTCTCTGTTTTCCATCTCCTTTCAATGACAATTTGATGATGTAAACAATGGGTTGTTTGTTCTTAAAAATGAGTAATTTTCACGATTTTTGAGCCTTTTATAAATATTTTTTATGAGAACCATGTAAATTGAACCTAGGTTGAAAATTTTTTTGTTTAAGTCTCTTAAAGTCTTAGAAATGAATTATCTATCTCAGATTTTCATTGTCACCTCAAAAGGCCCCCTATTGGCTTGGGAGCAACTTTTAGTGCCTGAGAGTAAGACTAGATAGTGAGAAAATAGTAGCCTTGTGTGTGAGAAAAAAAAAGGAGAGAATTATACTAGTTGCTTTTCTCTTGAGGGAAAAAAATGCATATAAAATGAGGCATAATCGGTGTGCCTACAAAAAAAATAGTGTGTATATGTGTGCATGGATAGAGGTGAAAAGAGCTACTTCCACCGTGTCCAATTACAATTAGGGACCGCGAGAAAAGAGTGATAGGTTCTCGACCGTTGAGTGTGAAAGCTAGCCCTCTAGGTAAAACCGATGTCTTTTTTTTGTTTTGTGTGCATGAGTTTTGGGCACTTCTAGATAGTATTGCTCTTTGATATGCAATAACAGTATGTCTCGAGCTAATGATCGAGCCAGATTAAAGGGAAGATAAATTAAGAGTAGGATAACACTTTTTCGGGTACTTTTCGAATTAAAAAAAAGTTTCATGTCTTAGTGTTTCATTCATACATGGCATCGATTGAAAAAAAAATAACCTTTTATAATAAGTCTCAATTGAGTGATTGTTTAATTTTGATATGTGATGCGACTCTTAAGACTGTTAAGAGTAGAGAAAGAATTCGATGAATAGAGTGAATGAATGCTTTATCAATTTTGTGACTGAGTGTTATGATCTTACTCGACTAAGTTGAGGGTGTTTGTTAGCTTTCAAAAAGAGTTATCATTCCTAACTTAATTCTGGCTCGTTATCGAATTTTACATGTTTATTTTCCTATTTTGTAGGTACTGAGCAATCATGAGGTGGAATTGATGATTTGGAGCCAAACAAGGTTAATTTGAAGCAATTAGTAGTTGATTTAAGCATCGGGGCTTCAAAGGAGTTAAGACAGCCAAATTACCTCAACTATCGAGTTCTATCGAGCTAAATTCCACCAAGAAAACAAGTATTGAGCATCAAGGAAGCGAGCAATGAGTATCGAGTAGCAAGTAGAGAGTATTGAGTATCTGGCAGAACACACAACGTTGCAATGCTCTTCACAAGCCTTGGTCCAACACTCACTCGATGATGGAAGGCAGTAGCATCAAATGTAGGGCAACGTTGCAACGCTGCCTTAAGCGTCGTGACGCTCCGGATTTAAATCATCACCAGCACTGCGTCGATGCTGTAAAGCAGTGCACTCAGTGTTGCAACACCCCCTTTAAGCGTTGCAATGCAACAACAGATGACGAAAAATTGATGATCACGCGACACAAGCAAGCGTTGCAACGCTATTTCCCAGCACTGTGACGATGCGCTCAACCTATAAATGAGGCGTTGGTGTTCAACAATTGAGGGCACGTAGAGAAAAAGTGAGTTACAGCCGTCAAGCGCATTCTTCTTCCAATAGAGTGAATTCTGAGAGTTTAGTTAAGTTTTAATAGCCATTGAAGCCAAATCCTCGATCAATCATCATCAAAGTCAGCCTCGACTCATTCATTTGATCATTGTAATGCCAATATTCCTTTTAGAGGCTAGGTGATTTTCTTGGGATAGTTTGTATGCCTTAATTCTCGAAGTTACTATTTAATTTATTCAAGTGTTGTGAACCCTTTGGGTGGATTTGATTAATTAATAATAGAAATTTGGTGAATTTTTCTGACAAACTAATTCATTGAATTTCTTGCATGCAAAATCATTCTAGCCTGTTCATAATTGAGTGATTAAGTTGCACATATTAGGATTGCACGTTTAGGGTCTAGAATTTTTCTAATCAAATTCATGTATGCCCTAGTATAATCTATCCCAAATAAATCATGCTATAAGATGTGGTTGTCCGGTTTGTAGTGTGTCTCGACAAATGAACTCTTTACTTAATGCTTTTCAGTTTTAACTCGTATGTCGCTGAGAAGGAAAAGTTTAAAACCAAATTAGAGCTGATTTAGATTGTTATCAAAATTTGCTAATTAGGCTATTAGAATTTCTAATAGGTTGAGGGGTTCACATAATTGAAGGAACTAACTAGTATCTAATGATAGAAAATAAAAAACATGCAAACTAATCCCAAGATTTTCCATTAATTTGATTCAATCATCTTTTCTATACTAACTTTTATATATTCTTCTTTGTTTGGTTTTTATTTTATTTTGTAAACAAATTTAAGAATCATCAAATTGTTGGGTTTTATGTCCTAAAACTTGTAGTTTGTAAAAGTTAAACATCTTCTATTATCAATAAAAGATGTTATTCAACATTTCTTCATCTTCAATAAAGGTATTGAATCTATTAATTGCATTCATAGAGACTAAATCCAATAAACTAAGATCCATGGCTATTATATGAATACTTGAACTTTATGTAGAGACATAAAGATGGATCAGGTTTGAGTAAATAGCCAAAACAGTCTATAGTACATGATTAAGGTTGGATAGCTTATTTTGGTAACACTATTGGATGTGGCCTACTCTATAGTTGTTACAAGTTGTTGTAAAGATACTTCAAATAAAGTGATCCAGATTCATTCATGTATTGACATGAGGAGTGGGGGCGTCCTATACAATGAGTTTGCATAAGATCGGACCAAGAAATAAGTCACTCTTACCTTTTAACGTTGTTTACTGTTTAAGACTAACTATTTCGCTTAGATGACCTAGGTAACTCGATCTTAATCCCGAGCTAACTATGTATTGAGTTTTATGTCCTAAAAACTTGCAGTTTGTAAAATAATAAACATTTTTCTATTATCAATATACTTGTTATTGATCTCATAAATTGTTTCTTTTAGTGAAGGAGTATCTGACTGTCCCATGGTAGCACATATTCTGACTCGCTAAAATATTGTTGCAAATAAATAATGGTTATGGGTACATTATTACTTTTTGCTAAAAAAAGTTACAATTTGCTAATTAGAATTTGTTTGAATTTTATCAACATGTCAAAATCTAGAATACTCACTCCCGATATTATTAAAAGTAAAATCAAATCAACAAACAAATTACTAGCGGTTGATTACACCAACAGAGTTTTAACAGAGGTTTGTCCTCTATCTCCTAACTCATCTAAAATTATGAATTATGTAGATGAGGATGCTGAATTCGAACAACAAGATAAATATGATTTACTTGTTATCGAAGCATGTTTAGTGGAAAACGAAAAAATCTGAATAATTGATTCAGGTGCTGCTAATCATGTATGTACTATCTCACCAGAAACAAGTTCCTGGAGACAGTTGACAGAGGGTGAAACAATCTTTAAGGTAGGGACCGGGGAGATTGTTTCAACCAAGGTAATGGGAGATATGAAGTTATTTATAGGAGATAAGTACATTTCTTTGAAAAATGTATATTATATTCCTTCTATGAAAAGGAATCTAATATCTGTCTCCTGTTTGCTAGAACAAAATTATAAAGTTTATTTCGAAAATAGTGAACTGTTCATCAAAATGGGAAATAAACAGATTTTCTCTGCAAAATTAGAAAATAACTTGTACATGTTAAAACCAACTGAGGTCAAAGCTGTGTTGAACATAGAGATGTTTAAAACTGTTGGGACTCATAAGAAGAGGAAGATTTCTCCAAATGCCTATCGTTGGCACTTGAGACTGGGTCACATAAATCTTAATAGGATTGAGAGATTGGTTAAGAACAGTCATCTAAATAAGTTGGAAGATAGTTCATTACCACCATGTGAGTCTTGTCTTGAGGGTAAAATGACAAAAAGATCTTTTTCTGAAAAAGGTCTTAGAGCCAAAGAACACCTACTGTCGATTCACCCAGACTTTTGTCGACCTCTAAATGTTAGAGCAAGAGGATGGTATGAATATTTCATCAGTTTTATAGATGATTATTCCTGGTATGGGCATGTTTACCTAATGCTCCAAAAGTTTCAAACTTTTGAAAAGTTCAAAGAGTATAAGGCTGAGGTTGAAAACCAATTAGGTAAAAAGATTAAAACACTTCGATCAGATCGAGGTGGTGAGTATATGGACCTAGAATTCCAGAACTATTTGATAGAACATGGAATTCAGTCTCAACTCACAGCCCCTGGCACACCTCAACAGAACGGTGTGACAGAAAGGAGAAACAAAACCTTGTTGGACATGGTTTGTTCCATGATGAGTTACGCTCAGTTACCAAGTTCTTTTTGGGGATATGCAGTTGGGACTGCGGTGAATATTTTGAACAAAGTTCCCTCAAAAAGCATTTCTGAAATGCATTACGAGCTCTGGATGGTACGTAAAAGAAATTTATCCAGGATTTGGGGTTGTCCAGCACATGTGTTGGTGTAAAATCCTAAAAAGCTGGAACACTGTTCAAAAGTATGTCTATTTGTAGGCTACCTAAAAGATAAAAAAAAAAGTGGTTTCTTTTATGATTTTCAAGAAGATAAAGTATCGAAAAATGAAACCTTCCTAGAGGAAGATTATATAAAGAACCATCAATCTCGCAGTAAGCTAGTAATAGAAGAAATGTCCAAAGAAACGACAAATGCATCAACAAGAGTTATTGACAGAGCAGGTCCGTCAACAAGAGTTTTTGATGAAACTGATACTTCACATCCTTCTCAAGAGTTGAGAATGCCTCGTCGTAGTGGAAGGGTTGTGCAACAACCTGACCGGTACATGGGTTTAACTGAAACTCAACTCATCATAACAAATGATGGTTTACAGGATCCATTGTCTTTTGATCAAGCAATGAACGATGTGGACAAAGACCAATGGATTAAAGCCATGGACCTTGAAATGGAATCTATGTATTTCAATTCTGTCTGGGATCTTGTACATCAACTGGAAGGGGTAAAACCCATCGATTGCAAATGGATCTACAAGAGAAAACGAGACCAAGCTGATAAGGTACAGACCTACAAAGCTAGATTAGTGGCAAAAGGGTTTACCCAAAGAGAGGGGTTAGATTTTGAAGAAACCTTCTCTCTAGTTGCCATGATAAAGTCTATTAGAATACTCTTCTCCATAGCCACATTTTATGATTATGAAATATGCCAAATGGATGTCAAGACAGCTTTTCTGAATGGCTATCTTGAAGAGAGTATCTATATGTCTCAACCAGAAGGGTTTATATAGCAAGGTCAAGAGCAAAAGGTTTGCAAGCTTAATCGATCCATTTATGGATTAAAACAAGCTTCTAGATCCTAGAATATGAGATTTGATGTTGCGATCAAATCTTATGGCTTTGAACAAAATATTGATGAACCCTATGTCTATAAGAAAATTGTCACTTTTCTGGTGTTGTATGTTGATGATATTCTACTCATAGAGAATGAGGTAGAATATCTAGCTGGCGTTAAGAGATGGCTTGCTTCACAATTCCAAATAAAAGATTTGGGAGAAGCACAGTATGTTCTTGGAATCCCAATAGTTCGAAATCGCAAGAACAGAACATTAGCTTTATCTCAAGCATCTTATATAGACAAGATGTTGTCTAGGTATTAAATGCAAAATTCCAAGAAAGGATCTTTACCTTTCAGGCATGGAATTCACCTGTCCAAGGAACAGAGTCCTAAGACACCTCAAGAAGTTGAGGAGATGAATCGAATTCCATTCCTGATATATGCTATGCTGTAGGAATTGACAGCAGATTTTAGTCCAATCCTGGTCATGACCATTAGACTGCTGTTAAAAACATTCTAGAGTATCTTCGAAGAACGAGAGATTATATGCTCGTGTATGGTCAAAGGATCTGATCCTTACTGAATACACTGATTTTGACTTTTAGACTGATATTGATTCGAGGAAATCAACTTTGGGGTCAGTATTCACTCTGAACGGAGGAGCAGTTGTGTGAAGGAGCATCAAGCAGAGTTGTGTTGCGGACTTCACAATGGAAGCTGAGTATGTAGTTGCAAGAAAAGCAACAAAAGAAGCAGTATGGCTCAGAAAGTTCCGGACAGATTTGGAAGTAGTTCCTAACATGCACTTGCCTGGCACTCTCTATTGTGACAACAGTGGAACAGTTGCAAATTCAAAGGAACCACAAAGCCATAAAAGGGGAAAGCATATCGAACGGAAGTACCATCTCATAAGGGAGATTGTACACAGAGGAGACTTCATTGTCACTCAAATCGCTTCCCAAGACAACTTAGATGATCCATTTACGAAGGCCCTCTCGACTAAAGTCTTCGAGTGTCACCGGGTAGGACTAGGTCTACGAGTTTTGTATCACTAAGGCAAGTGGGAGAATTTATGGGTATTATAATACCATAGTTTATTGTATTTGTACTTTTTATTCTCTCCATGTAACTCAACATTGTATATATTTGTATATATTGATCCACGGGAGTTTTAGTTCAAGTGGGAGTATTGTTGGGTTTTATGTCCTAAAAACTCGCAGTTTGTAAAACAATAAACATTTTCTATTATCAATATACTTGTTATTGATCTCTGAGATGTGTGAAAGCCTAAATCCAATAAACTAAGACCCATGACTATTGTATGAGTACTTGAACTTTATGTGGAGACATAAGAGTGGATCTAGTTCGAGAAAATAGTCAAAATGATCTATAGTACATGAATGAGGTTGGGTACCTTATTCTGGTAACACCATTGGATACGGCCTACTCTATAGTTGTTACAAAGAGTTGTAAAGTGCTACATACAATGTGATCCTAATTCGTGCATGTTATGACATGAGGAGTGGGGCGTCCTATGCAATGAGTTTGCATAAGATCAGGACCAAGAAATAAGTCACTCTTACTTTATAACGTTGTTTACTATTTAAGGCTGAGTATTTCACCTAGATGCCCTAGGTAACTCGATCTTAATCCTGAGTTAACTACGAAC
The DNA here is from genome assembly GCF_027475165.1 of Benincasa hispida. Taxonomy (NCBI): domain Eukaryota; kingdom Viridiplantae; phylum Streptophyta; class Magnoliopsida; order Cucurbitales; family Cucurbitaceae; genus Benincasa; species Benincasa hispida. The sequence goes on from NC_143485.1 coordinate 59,605,263, forward strand.
TCTTGTTTATTCGGGATTGCCCTTAGATTTGCATAGTTGAGGGTTGGCTCTATTGGGGTTGATGCCCTAAAGTCTCGTGTTCTATAGTTTGTAAACAGTATGTACGAACACTTGTGTTGTTAATATATGATATTTACTTCACATCTTGTATTTTGCTCATTTACTTGTTTTATTTGCTTTACCACAAACCAATAAACATAAAATCCCTGGTTATCTGTATGTGTCTTAGGCATGTATGTGGTGACATACAAGTGGATCATGTCTTGAGTGATAACCAAAATGGTCTGTACTATATAGATAAAGGAGGGAAACCTTAACCTTATTCCGGTAATGCTACGGATGTGGCCCACTTTGTGGAATAGCCACAAGTGTTGTGACTTATCACAGATGGTCTGATCCCGATCATTTGTGTTGGGGACATGCGAGCGAGAGCGTTTTATACAAAGAGTTTGTATAAGACCTGATCACGAAGTGCTAACGTCTCGTTGTATATCACCGTTCATGACAGAGACTTCACTTCATTAGGATGACCATAGGTAACATGACCTCAATCCTGAATGAGTTGGGAACTCCTACCATTGAGGGCAATCCTTTCATTTGTGGTTAGGTCGCCGATTCAAACCTACCATTTTAGGAATTCGTCTGATTTGGGAGTTGGGAACTCAGCTACACAAGATGGAATTCACTCCTTCCCCGAAGCATAGGTATCTTCTTGAACACATACAGACCTCTACCAATGCGGCAGCCGCTGATGGTCTACTTGACAAAACTTATGAGGAGGCGAAGAATATTCTGGATCACATCTCCAAGAACCATGAAGACTGAAGGAAGAGTGACCAGAGATTGAGACTCAAAGATTTCAACGCAAATAACGATGCCATTGTTTCGTTACAAAACCAAATGATCGCAATGATGAATTTGATTCAAAGAATGGCGATCAGTAGCCCAACACCGCAAGGTGGGAAAATTAACGCAATAATTCAAAACACCAAAAGGTGTGCGACTTGCGGTGATGGGCATGCGATGGAAGATTGCTCGCAAAATCCACAGTCTGTATATTTTGTAAAGAATAATCCCTTTCCAAACACTTACAACCCCGAGTGGAGAAACAACCCCAATTTTTCTTGGAAGAATCAACAACAAAACTTTCAATCTGTGGCGCAAAAAGAAGGGCCACATGGATTTTTCCAATGCAACAACGGTCAACAGAGCAACCAAGCAAGTAGCTCACAACAACCAACGCAATATTCTTCTCTAGAGAGCCTATTGAAGCAATATATAGAGAAAAACGAGACAGTGCTTCAAAGTCAGGCTACGCCCATCCGCAACCTTGAATTGCAAATGAGCCAGATTGCGAATGAGCTAAAGAGTCGACCGCAAGGGGTGTTGCCAAGTTCAACCGAGCTTCCACGCAACCCAGGGGGATTAGGTAAGGAGCAATGTTAGGTTATGACATTGCGCGGTGGAAAGACTGTGGAGGGAGAAAAGAATGATCAGAGTAGAACAACTTCCATTGCAACTGAGCCCGAGATTGCGGTAATGCAAGACGAAGAAAGAGAGAATGAAGCAGTGGAATCTGAGGTTGCATCGACCTCAAAGTCAAATGAAACGGGAACCTTGAAAGTCCAGTTACCACCTTTCTCTCATAGGCTAAAAAAGAAGAAAAACGAAGAGATACAGTACCAACGCTTCTTATCTATGTTAAAGTAATTACATGTTAACATTCCTTTCAGTGAAGCGATTGAGGAAAATCCTGCCTATGCCAAGTTTCTAAAGGACATGGTAACTAAGAAAAGAGGCACTGGAAAATTTTCCACGGTGGCATTAATGCAAGGTTTCTAATCCATAATCTCACTGAAGATGAGCGATTCTGAGAGCTTCACGATTCCTTGCTCCATAGGAGGACTCTATATTGGGCAAGCCCTGTGTGACTTGGGGGCCAGCATAAATTTGATGTTGCTGTCAATTTTTAGACAATTAAATATGGGGCAACTTGTGCCCACATCAGTGACTCTCCAATTAGCAAACAGATCTCTGGTTCATCCAAAAGGTAAGGTGAAGGATGTGCTGATCACAATTGATAAATTTATTTTGCCAGCTGACATCATCATTCTAGATTATGAGGCCAACAAAGATCTGCCCATCATTCTTGGGCGACCTTTCCTATCAACGGGTCGTGCTCAAATTGATGTGCACAAAGGAGAAATCACTTTGAGCATAAACGGATAGAAGCTCAAATTTAATATAATTCGTGTCATAAATTCCCGGATAAGAAAGATCTACAAGATTCTGACGATGACCTAAATTTGATTGAAGAAGAAAAGTCTGATGAAGAATGTGAAGAAGAGGATGCCAACGCATTCTAGCTGCCTGCAATGCGATCGTAGCAAAAACAAACAAAGAAGAAGGAACGATCGCAACGTAAGAGAAAGAGCCAAAAGAAGAAAGAAAAACAACACAACCTTCCCTCGTGGAACCACCAACACTTGAACTAAAGACCCTACCAACAAATTTGACGTACGCATTTCTGGAGCAGAATGAGAAGCTACCAGTGATAATTTCCTCTGTGCTCAACGCAGATCAAGAGAATGCGTTGATGAGCATTCTCAAGAAACATGAGCGAGCAATTGGCTGGATGCTCGCTGACATCAGAGGAATTAGCCCCGCGTACTACGTGCACCACATTCGTCTTGAGGACGACCATAAAACAACTATTGAAAATCAACGCAGACTTAACCCTGCGATGAAGAAGGTCATCAAAAAGGAGATTATCAAGTGGCTAGATGTGGGCATTATCTATCCCATTGCAGATAGCACGTGGGTCAGCCCCGTGCAATGTGTGTCGAAGAAGGGCAGAATGACGGTAGTCCTCAATGAGAACAATGAATTAATACCGTAAAGAACCATCACTGGATGGCGCATATGTATGGACTACCGCAAGTTGAATGTGGTCACAAAGAAAGATCACTTCCTTCTGCCATTCATTAATCAAATGCTAGACAAATTAGCAGGGAATGATTTTTACAACTTCTTGGACGAATATGTCGGGTACAATCAAATCATGATAGCTCCTGAAGACCAAGACAAGACCACATTCACCTGCCCATATGGGACATTCGCTTTTCGCCGCATGCCATTTGGTCTCTGTAATGCATCGAGCACGTTTCAGATGCGCATGATGGCGATCTTTTTCGATTTTCTTGAAGACTCGGTGGAAATATTTATGGATGACTTCTCTGTTTATGGGAACATTTATGAAGTCTGCCTGGCCAATTTGGAAAAATTTCTGAAAAGATGTGAAGAGACGAACCTGGTGCTCAACTGGGAAAAATGTCACTTCATGGTGAAATAGGGTATAGTGTTGGGACACAAGGTCTCCCGAGAAGGGTTGGAGGTGGACAAAGCAAAGATCGACGCAATTGAAAAGCTTCCACCTCCAACCAGCGTGAAGGCTATGTGAAGCTTCTTGGGGCATGCTGGATTCTAAAGACGATTTGTTAAAGACTTTTCTAAGATTGCACGACAACTGAGTTCGTTGTTAGAGGCGGATAGAAAGTTTGAATTTGACAACAATTGCCTCAACGCATTCCAAGTTTTAAAAGATGCGCTGATTATCGTGCCCGTCTTGACTACGCCGGATTGGACAGTACCATTCGAAATCATGTGCGACGCAAGCAGGTATGCGATGGGAGCCGCATTTGCGCAAAAGAAGAAAACTATTTTGCAACCCATCACATATGCGAGTAAAACTCTGAACCCTACTCAAATTAATTATAACACCACTGAAAAAGAACTCCTAGCTATGACTTTTGCGTTGGAAAAATTCTGGGCATATCTATTGGGAACCAAGGTACTCATTCACACTTATCACTCGATAATCAAATATTTGATGATAAAGAAGGACACAAAGCCGAGGTTGATCAGATGGGTTCTCCTCCTTCAAGAATTTGATACCAAGATAATTAATAGGAAGGGGACAGAGAATCAAGTTATGGATCACTTGTTCAGACTGGAAAATCCCAAGGTTGACCACAATGAATCTGAAGTGAGTGTCGTGTTTTCGGACGAGCAGCTGTTTCACATAGAAGAATTGCCCTGGTATACGGACATCGTTAATTATTTGGTTTGTGAACAATTTCCTACAAATTACACATACCATCAATAGAAGAAGCTCAAGCATGAATGCAAGCATTATTATTGGGATAAGTCGAATCTGTATAAAAGAGGTGCAGACCAAATCATTCGATTATGTGTACCAAATGCTGCTCAACAACGCATATTGTCACAGTGCCACGATTCGCCATATGGAGGGCACTTTGGAGGACAACGTACTACAGCCAAAGTTTTGCAAAGTGGATTCTTTTGACCTTCATTATTTAAGGATGTTGTTGACTACGCAATGAAATGCGATTGGTGTCAACGCACTGGTAGCATTTCATGGAAAAACACAATGCCAATGAACACTATCTTGGAACTGGAATTATTTGACGTCTGGGGATTGATATCATGGGACCATTCCCTACTTTGCATGGCAAGCATTATATCTTATTGGCTGTTGATTACGTTTCCAAGTGGGTAGAGGAAATTGCATGCGCTGCAAGTGATACGGCTGTAGTCTCCCAGTTTCTCAAGAAAAATATTTTCACTCGTTTTGGCATTCCCCGTGCCATCATAAGTGATGAAGGATCACACTTTGTCAACAACAATATAAAGGAGCTGCTGCACAAGTACAATATCCTCCATAAGGTGGCCACCGCATACCATCTGCAAACAAATGGCCAGGTTGAAGTGTCCAATCGTGAAATTAAATTGATACTTGAGAAGGTAGTAAAACCTTCGTGGAAGGATAGGGCAATGAAGCTTGATGATGCGTTGTGGGCATACCGGACCGCATTTAAAACACCTATAGGTATGTCCCCCTATGCGTTGGTATTTGGCAAGGCGTGTCATTTTCCTTTGGAGCTAGAGTATAAAGCATTGTGGGCGATCAAGAAAATGAATTTTGATTTGAAGAAAGAAGGGGAAGCGCGAAAACTGCAACTGGTCGAGCTAGAAGAATAGAGAGTCAACGTATATGAGAATGCGAAGATTTAAAAAGAGCACACCAACCGCTGGCATGATAAACGCATATGCTCTAGACACCTCCAAATCGGGCAAAAGGTCTTACTCTTCAATTCGAGATTGCGACTCTTCACGGGAAAATTAAAATCGCGTTGGTCCGGTGCCTTGAACATTTAACTCTTCGTCATTTTACTATTATCAGTATTTCACTTATATCTAAAAAAAAAAAAAAAAACTTGTTGTTTTGTTTTAAAATCAGTTGACCCTCTCTTTGTCTGCTTACAACGATTAAGGCACAGGATTGCGAAGAAGCAAATAATCTCATTCCATCACCGCAATCCACATGAGCAAAGATCACCGCAAGGATGGATGCATCAATGCACAATGTGGACGACAGCGCTAAATTTAGGGATGTACTCTTCCTTATCTTTATTTCAAATTTTGCGCTATCACATTGCATATTACTTTTCAAAGTTTTATCACCGCATCCTCCTTGATTACCACAATCATATCACAAGTAGATAACTTTAGTAGTTTACCGCACGTTGTTTCTTTGCCAAGTATGATTTCAATGATAAAAAATATACTTCTATCTCTTTTGTATATACTAGAGTCAACTTAAATCTTAAGATAGTCACCTCATGAAATATTTCTAGAAGTTAGGGGTTTGCTAGCTTTCTTTCAAACTTCCTTTACAATGCATTCTATGACCATCGCATGACTAATTTTAATTTCTTTTGGCTATGAGGACATTGCCGTATTTTAAATTTGGGGGTGAGGTATTTATTTTTGACCTTTCTATATATAAATATATACATAAATATTTGAGAATAACAACTCCACTGTCAACGCAATGGGAAACCCATGTTGATAAGAGTTAAGTTATGAAAGGCACTTACCCGTAGTTGGATGTCCACATGACACACGTGGGGGCAAGCCAAAACGAAAGTGAGTCACCAGGATCAATGCATAAATCAATGACCGCAACTCCACTACCAAATTGGTATGAGTTTAGTCTGAGAAAGAGTGCATTGCTCGTAGTTGGATGTTCGCATGACACAAGTGGGGGCAAGCCAAAACAAAGGCAAGGCACTTGGATCAGTGCAAGGTCAGAAAAAAAAATAGCAATGAATAAAATTTTTGTGCCAGGATAAATCATTTGACACCCCGATGAAAAATTTTCTTTTTGAAAAATCATGCGATGTTCTGGAATTTAGTAAAGTCTTTTTGAAGGTTAAACTTGCAATCCCTAAGTCTTAGAAATATTTTAGGAAGAGACTTGAATAAGACTTAAGGAAATTCTGGCATATAGGATTTGAACGAAGTATCCTTGAGAAATCTAGGGAAAGAACTTTGCGGTTAACTTGCTAAAGGACTCTTTAGCTTATGCTTGAGGACAAGCATTGTTTAAATTTTGGGGTGTGATAACGGGCAGAAATGCACGTTATCATAGTACTAAGTTCTTAAACAATGTTGGATTATGTTGATGAAATATGTTAAATTGCATCCATTAAGTATAAATTCTATAATATTGCAGTCGCATGCGTCCAACGCATTAGAGTAGTTGATCTTTATATTTTTGTGCAAAATATGCGTTAACGAAATGCAGAGATTTCGATCATAGGAATACATTAGTCGAGTGCAACTTCACCGCAAGACTTTGCGTTGATCGTGCTCGCAAACATTCGCCCAAGAAGAATCACCGCAACTTGGTCGATGCAACATGGGTAGCGCATCTGGGTGAAAGGATAATTAAGATCGATGGGACAGAAAGCTGGCGGTAGTCGGATCCAAATTAAGTTGACAGCTGATAACGATCACAAAGTACATTCAGCTTTATCGATGACAATTATCCAGCGCATCAGTTAGGAATTAAAGTTGTTCCATCTGTACAACTGAGAGAGAGGCGTCGCCTTTCACCATGGAAACTCTATAAATACTAAGTGCATTCTTCAGAGAAGGGGTTAAGCAGTCGATTAATTCATCACTTACAAGTTCACGCCTCTGTCCATAGTTTTCTTTCATTTTAAGGCGAACGTGAGGAACAAGGTGTGCAGGTAGATCATTTCGATAAGCTTGGGAAAGCCCCAAAATCTCCAAGATAGAGAAAGGGCTAATGCTTGCGGAAGCAGAAACATTTGTAGATCAGAATAGAGATTCAGTGTAAAAAGCCTCGGTCAGCAAGGAATTTCTACCAGGCTCTCTACCTTTACTTTCCATTGTAATTTTTTACTCAACTCAGTTATAAGAATGGAATGTTTTTCTCTATATTTGTTCACTCTCTGTTATTTATGCATGAGTAGCTAAATTAGTTGAATGGGATGAGAAGTGGTTAGCTAGCATAATGAGGGAATCTTCATCTTTGCAGTTATCTCGTTTGTGTATGCTTCATTCGTCTATTAGAGATACTCAGAAGGGTAGTCTAAAGACAAGATCTAGACTTGGAAAGGTCAAGTCAGAATCTAGGTTTGGAAGAACCAGATTAGAACGCATAAACGGGAGATAGGTTCTTAGGAATGAGCACTATTTGTTATTAATGCATCGCATGTATCTTAGCAATAAGATATGATTGTATGCGGTCACCTTGCTTTCATGCATTTTACATCAACACATAGGACAAAAGTAGAGACTTAGGGATAAGCTCTATGGACATTTTGCATTCAACACATGCGTCCTAGACCTAGGAGCATCGCATTTAAATTGGGAAATGACTTGCTGCGCATGGTTGTAACATGATCGCAAGGTTTGATGCATTTCTGAGTAATGCTAGCTAAAGATCTTCTCAACCCATTCATCGCATACTCATTGCATCTATCAACGCAACTATCTTTCTTAAATCTGCCACCTTTATTTACTTCTTTTTTTTTCAACAATGCAACAACACACCCACACTTTATTTATTTACTCGATTACCAAAAGTTTTCATAAACGTTACCAACGCAACTATTTTCACAAGTCCCTGTGTTCGACCTTAGACTTACTAGGAAACTTAGAGGAATTTATACTTGAATTCTGCTGGGGAAACTTGAGTGCACAACACCATCCATCAACGCATATCATCCATATTTCCATTCATAAAAATAACGCATCACCAAGCATAATATGGAATGGGTGGATGACACTTACGACGCAAGAGTAGAAAGGAAGAGGCGATCTCAGAATGTGAATTCTAATGACCCTAACGCAATAGCCACGCTCTCTGCATAAGTGGCTACTATGAAAAACCTTTTGCAGAATATTCCGCTTCCCGCTACCTGGGGGGAGGGGAAATAAAACATTGGTAAACGTGAGCTAAAAATCCTAGTGAGTGGCACTCTTCAAACGAAAACAAGTTTTGTTTAAGGAACACATTTGTGGAAAAACAATTTTCACACTAAGATATCATAATAATACAATCCTTCCAACCTAGTATTTGGATATCCCTGGCATGATCATGTATCTCCTCGAGTATTCCCGTGAATCCCCATATGAATCATGTGGAAACAATTCCAGTAACTCTATAGCTCACTGAATGTGCACATGTCAACATTATTCCATTAGACGTGCTATAGGCACACTAACAATTCCCCAGGGTACAATCCCAGTTTCCAATGCAAATTACCACAAACAGAACAACATGAATCACATCAACCAATAAAATCCAAAAAAACACATCTTCCAATCATGCCAATTTTCCAAACTTTACATATATATATATATAGTAACATATATGTATATAATTCAACATACGAAAATAATAAAACCACTCACAGTTCTCTAGTTATTCCGCAGGAATTTTCCTAGCACAACTCCTCCCCTAGATTTCCTTGAATCTCACTTCCCTTAAAAGAATCCCAAATTAGTCTGAAAATTCCTCCAATACGTTATGCGGAAAAAAACAGAATCAGTAAGCACTTTAATTATACTTAATTTAAGTTTAAAGCATTTTCAAAGTAACAGTTACAAGAGAGGGTTTGCTGAACACAATACCTTTGAAGAATCCTCTCCAATATCAGCTGAGTTCCACGTGAAAGAACTTCAATCTTCTAGTAGACCACCAGCAAGATCTTCTCTACTATTCTCATGCAAGGATTGTGTGGTGGAAACACTAAATTGAGCTGGATGTATATAAGATTTGAAAAGAGTTTTTAGGTTTCTACAGAGTTCTATTTGAAGTTCTTGTAAGTATGAATCATTATTCAGCTCAGCACTTCAATTTATAGAGCTTTCACCATGCAAATTCATAGCTTAAATGAAGGTCACCTCATACTTCATGGAGAAAATGGAGTTGAGTGAATAAGGTAGTTCAAATCATAGTGGAGATTTCCAACTTTGGAAATCTCCAACTTTGAAAAATGATTTCAAAAATCATTTCTAAATTAAACTTATTTAATTTCATTTATTAGTTTTATAAAAAATAATTCAATTAATTAATTTTTAAATAAAAGTAATTAATTAAACTTTTTAATTAATTTTGTAAATTTAATATCTAATATTAAATTAATAAATAAACAATTCCATCATAATAAAACTAATATTATACAACTAATATTTAAATCATATTTCAAACATTAATCGTTTCTCCAATTTCATTTAATTTCGATAAAAATTAAACATTTTAATTGTACCAAATACAATAAATAGAAACCCTGATTGAATTTGAAAATTTCAAATTCTAAACCCTAATTTCAAATCTTATCAAGATTACTCAATTTACTCATCCAAATTATGAGCTAGTAGAGGGACCTTATGGACCTACAAATCATGAGCTCCAGCGACTTGTAATTAATTGGTTAAACTCTTTAAACCGAATTAATTTTAACCAATTAATTACCATTCGTAAACTACCAAGACATTCCACTGTAGCTTGATAGTTGCACCCTCCTCACTGTAGATATATTTTTGTCCATTTTAACCATAATCGATAAGTTAATCCTTCACAGGTCGTTCATATTTACAGTTGGGTCGAAGATTACCGTTTTACCCCTGTAATACATCTTGCTCCTTAAGCTCACACTAATCCTCCATTGAACAATTGATTTATGGTCCAACTTATAAATCATAACCCTCTCTTCTATGAGAGGGCGGGGCCCCATTGTTCAAGATAAGGCATCAGCGCTTAAGAGAATAACCCATCTACTAACCCTAAATCGGGTAGGAGTGAATTCCATATTTTAAAGTGTTAGGTTTTTAAATGATACATGTTTTCTATGTTAATTCGCCAGAAATTGTGTTGATTATTTGTTTTAAATGCTTATTTCATAGGTAAAACGGTCCCAGAGGCATTTAGGAGTCAATTTCCAAGCATTACAAGCACTGCTCATGAAAATCAACATTTCGAGCGAGATTCTGATTAAAGATCAAGCGAGATTTCCTTCAAAACCAGTGAAATCATTGAAGCAAGCGTGATATCAAGTTCGAGCGAGATGATGATCGAGCATCGAGCAAGATATCAAGTTTGAGCGAGAATCTGATCGAGTGTCAAGCAAGATACTGAGTTTCAGCAAGATTTCAAGCTTCCGAGCGACATCCTGTCCAACCCAGTGAGATTTTGGTCCAGCAGCGAGATCTTGAACTGATTTGACGAGTTTGACTCATTGACTGAGTGAGAACGATCGAGGAGGGCCAGTTGGACTAGTTTTCTTCAGTTCTGGTCCAGTTCAGCCCCAATCAGGTCCGATTCAACCATCTTCGGACCGGTTCTACCCATTTTGATGTCTTGGAAGTCCGATTCAAGCGATTCGGGTCCAGTTTGGGTCAGTTCAAGCTGTTCTACGTCATTTTGAAGCTGGTTCTGGACTGGTTTTGTAATAATTTAGTTATTATGCTTGCTTAGAATGCCAAAGCTAAACCATATCAATATTATTTAAATAATTATGCATGTGATATATGTTGTATTTAAATTTAAACATGTTTATGCATATTGTATGCAATTTAGATTTAAAAAACCCACCATAGGAAGCATGTTACATGCATTAAGTATATGTTATAATCTGTTATAATGTATAGAAGGCATGTTTAGGGTTTTTGTTATATATAACTGTTATATTAAATTTGAATGCTTTTGATGCATGTTGTGGATGTAAGACCATGTCTAATTTTTATAAGTTGTTATAAAATTGAGTTAGACATTAAAATCCATAATGAAGATAAGTTGCATGCTCACGTAAGTTAATCACCCTTTTTAAATAAAGTTAAAATAGGTCGACATCTTGTAAAACGTGGTTACAAATTCAACCGGTGTATAATCCTGTCTAAGGTTGGAGGTACTTAAAGTTAACGGTCTACAAAACACCTCCTACCTGAGGATTATGGTTGAATAATTGAGCATTATTAACCGGTGTTATAAGCATACGTGAGCGTTGTGAGCTAATAAAATGGTTTATCACCTAAACATTGTAGGTTTAAATCTATTTATAAGTGTTATACTTGGATAAACCACATAGACTTAGTTGAAATGAACCTAAGTATAAATTTACCCAAATAATAGAACACTTCAGTGGAGTTTAATAACTTATATAATAAATTAATTATAAAACTTCAATGGGAGATTAATAACATATACAATACGTTATTTTTAACTCTCACGTCTCTAAGAGTTCACAATCGAGATTTAAACAGTACTTCGTGTCACCCTGGGAATGACCTTCATTCGGAAAGTATTTTTTTACATAAATCTAGATTCCAGTGAATAAGGGGAAGTCGTTCAAACATAAATCAAATATATGATAAATAGATTTTAAAGTGACAAGTCTCCACATAGTTCACACTGTGAGATTCATATGACCCTTCGTGTCACCCTGGGAGTGACCTCCATTTCGAAAGTATTTGTATGAGTCAATAACAAGGTGAATAGAGGAAGTAGTTCATAGTAGGTGGGTCAAGAATTTGTGTCAATATATCCTGCAGTCTCTTTCGTTAGTTTGGACCGTGAGATTCCTATGTTGCACCTGCTAGTTTGCTTTAGGCGGCCCTTGCTAGTCGTTTAACGACGACTAACCCCACGGAGGGTTGTAACATAGGATTCGGAACAACTCAAACTCCAGAAATGGATAGGATTTCTTAGATCCATTCCCAACCTTGACTCTCCATTTCGGTAGCATAGTTCGGGCCGACCTCTGACGTATGAAAACGGAGAGTTACACTTACAAAATTACCAAAGTGTTAGTAATTTCTGACCAAAAACAGTAATTAAACGACTATAGGAATAAGAGTTATTCTGGAGATAGTTTTTGGTCAAAATTGTTTGCTTTAGTGAAGGAGTATCTGACTGCCCGTCAGTAGCACGTATTCTGACTTACTATAATATCGTTGCAAATAAATAATGGTTATGGGTACATTATTACTTGTTTTGGTAAAACTTGATTTTGGATTTAGTTGCAATTTGCTAATTAGAATTTGTTTAAATTTTTCAGCATGTCGAATTCTTCTAGAATACTAATTTTCGAATTAGATAATGGTAAAATCGAATCAACAAACAAATTACTAGTAGTTGATAACACCAAAAGAGTTTAAACAGAGGATTGTCCTCTATCTCCCAACTCATCTAAAATTTTGAATAATATAGATAAGAATGCCAAATTCGAACAATAAAATAAATATGATTTACTTGTTATCAAAGCATGTTTAGTGGAAAACGATAAAACCTGGATAATTGATTCAGGTGTCGCTAATCATGTCTATACTTTCTCATAGGAAACAAGTTCCTGGAGATAGATGACAGAAGGTGAAACAATCTTTAAGGTAGAGACCGGGGAGGTTGTTTCAGCTAAAGCAGTGGGAGATATAAAGTTCTTTATAAGGGATAAGTATATTTATCTGAAAAATGCTTATTACATTCCTTCTATGAAAAGAAATCTAATATCTATCTCTTATTTGCTAGAACAAAATTAAAAAGTTTCTTTTGAAAATGATAAAGTGTTCATTAATACAAGAAATTTCCAAATTTGTTCTACAAAATTAGAAAATAACTTGTATTTGTTAAAACCAACTGAGGTTAAAGCCGCTTTGAACATAGATTAAAACTACTGAGATTCATAAGAAAAGGAAAGTTTCTCCAAATTCCTATCTTTGGCACTTAAAACTGGGTCACATAAATGTCAACAAGATTAAGAGACTGGTTAAGAACGGTCATCTAAATAAGTTAGAAGACAGTTCATTACCACCTTGTGCATCCTGTCTTGAAGGTAAAATGACTAAAAGATCATAGAGCCAAAGAACCCTTGGAGTTGGTCCATTCAGACCTTTGTGGTCCTATAAATATTAGAGCTAGAGGAGGGTATGAATATTTCATCAGCTTCGTTGATGACTATTCTAGGTATGGCATATTTACCTGATACACCAAAAGTCTGAAACATTTGAAAAGTTCAAAGAATATAAGGCTGAAGTTGAAAACCAATTAGGTAAAAAGATTAAAACACTTCGATCAGATCGATGTAGTGAGTATATGGACTTAGAATTCCATAACTATTTGATAGAACATGAAATCCAATCTCAACTCATAGCCTCAGGCACACCACAGCAAAACAGTGTGGCAGAAAGGAGAAACAGAACATTGTTGGACACGGTTCATTCCATGATGAGTTATGCTCAGTTACCAAATTCTTTCCGGGGACATGCAGTTGAAACTACAATGTATATTTTGAACATGGTTCCCTCGAAAAGTGTTTCTGAACATCTTACGAGCTCTGGAGAAGACGTAAAGGAAATATACGTCACTTCAGAATTTAGGGTTACCTAGCACATGTATTGGTCCAAAATCCTAAAAATTTTGATCAGCGTTAAAAAATATGCCTATTTGTAGGCTACCAAAAAGAAATGAAAGGTGGTTTCTTTTACGATCCTCAAGAAGACAAGGTATTTGTATCAACAAATACAACCTTCCTAGAGGAAGACCACATGAAGAGCCATCAACTTCGCAGTAAGCTAGTAATAGAGGAAATGTCTAGAGAAACAATAAATGCATCAACAAGAGTTGTTGATAGAATAGGTCCATGAACAAGAGTTGTTGATGAAACTGGTACTTCACATCCTTCTCAAGAGTTAAGAATGCCTCGGCATAATGGGAGGGTTGTGCAACAACCTGACCGGTACATGGGTTTAATTGAAACTCAAGTCATTATACCGGATGATGGCTTAGAGGATTCATTGACTTTCAAACAAGTAATGAATGATGTGGATAAAGACTAATGGATTAAAGCCATGGACCTTGAAATGGACTCTATGTATTTCAATTATGTCTAGGATCTTGTAGATCAACCTGAAGGGGTAAAACCCATCGGTTGTAAATGGATCTACAAGAAGAAACGAGACCAAGTTGGTAACGTACAGACCTACAAAACAAGACTTGTGGCAAAAGGGTTTACCCAAAGAGAGGGGGTAGACTATGAAGAAACCTTCTCTCCGGTTGCCATGATAAATTCAATTAGAATACTCTTGTCCATAGCTACATTTTATGATTATGAAATATGGCAAATGGATGTCAAGACAGCTTTTTTGAATGGCTATCTTGAAGTGAGTATCTATATGTCTCAACCAGAAGAGCTTATTGAACAGGGTCATGAGCAAAAGATTTGCAAACTTAATCGATCCATTTATGGGTTGAAACAAGCCTCTAGATCTTGGAATATGAGATTTGAAACTAGGATCAAATCTTATGGCTTTGAACAAAACGTTGATGAACCTTGTATATACAAGAAAATCGTTCACAAAATTGTCGCTTTTCTGGTGTTGTATGTTGACAATATTCTACTCATTGGGAATGAAATAGAATTTCTAGCTGACGTTAAAAGATGGTTGGCAATGCAATTCCAAATAAAAGATTTGGGAGAAGAACAGTATGTTCTTGGGATCCAAATAGTTTGGAATCGCAAGAACAGAATGTTAGCACTGTCTTAAGCATCTTATATAAACAAAATGTTGTCTAGGTATAAAATGCAAAATTCCAAGAAAGGAATGTTATCTTTCAGACATGGAATTCACCTGTCTAAGAAACAAAGTCCTAAGACACCTCAAGAGGTTGAGGATATGAAATGAATTCCATATGCATCAGCAGTAGGGAGTTTAATGTATGCAATGTTGTGTAATCGTCCTGATATATGCTTGAATAGTCAGAAAATTACAGTCCAATCCCGGATATGATCATTGGCCTACCGTTAAGAACATTCTTTTCAAAGAACGAGAAATTATATGCTCGTGTATAGTGCTGAGGATCTGATCCTTACTGGATACAATGATTCTGACTTCCAAACTGATATTGATTCTAGGAAATCAACTTTGGGGTCAGTATTCACTCTGAATGGAGAAGCAATTGTGTGGAGAAGTATCAAGCAAAGTTGTATTGTTGACTCCACAATGAAAGATGAGTATGTAGCTGCAAGTGAAGAAGCAAAAGAAGCAGTATGGCTCAGAAAGTTCCTAACTAACCTGGAAGTAGTTCCTAAATGCATCTGTCTGCCACCCTCTATTGTGACAACAGTGGAGCAGTTGCAAATTCAAAGGAACCTCGAAGCCATAAACGAGGAAAGCACATCGAGTGAAAGTACCATCTCATTTGGGAGATTGTACACAGAGGAGACATGATTGTCATGCAGACAGCCTCACAAGACAACTTAGCTTATCCACTTACAAAGGCCCTCTTGGCTACAATGTTTGAGGGTCACCTAGTAGGACTTGGTCTACGAGATATTTATCACTAGGATAAGTGGGAGAATTTATGGGTATCTAATGCCCTAGTTTGTTGTATTTATACTTTTTGTTCTCTCCATGTAAACTCCACATTATATATATTTGTATATATTGATATACTAAAGTTTTAGTCCAAGTGGGAGTAAAACTCGCAGTCTGTAAAGTTAAACATATTTGATTATCAAGAAAGATGTTATTCAACATTGCTTCAATAAATGTATTGAATCTATTAATTGCATTCATAAAAGTCTAAATCCAATAAACTAAGATATATGGCTATTATATGAATACTTGAACTTTATGTAGAGACATAGAGATGGATCAAGTTCGAGTAAATAGCCAAAACGATCTATAGTACATGATTAAGGTTGGGTACCTTATTCTGGTAACACTATTGGATGCGGCCTACTCTGTAGTTCTCAATAGTTGTTGTAAGGATACTACAAATGAAGTGATCTATATTCAGTCATGTACTAACATGAGGAGTGAGGGCGTCCTATGTAATGAGTTTGCATAAGATCGGACCACAAAATAAATGACTTTTACTTTATAACGTTGTTTACTATATAAGACTGACTATTTCACTTAGATGACCTAGGTAACTCGATCTTAATCTTGAGCTAACTATGAACTACTGTTTATTCGAGATTATCCTTAGATTTGTCATAGGTGAGGGTTGGCTCAACGTGTTGGCTCAATAAGCCTCTCATTTCGGGGTAAGACTAGATAGATAGCTAGAGACATAGGGTGCAAGACGGAATTCACGCATACCCGATTTAGGGATAGGAGAAAGGTTGTTCTGTTCAGTATTGAATTCAGGTCTTGAACAAAGGGCCCCACCCTCTCACTGGGCTGAGAGGGATCTGGTTTAGTGACTGGATCACAAACCAATTATTCATTAAAGGATCAGTAGGAACTTAAGGAACAAAACGTAATATCGGGGGTAAAATAGCATATTGACCCAGCCTTTATTACAAACAACCGTGTGAAAGGTCAACTTACTAGTTATGGTTAAATCATGTGGATACAAATATATCTACAGTGAGAAGAGTGCAACTATTGAGCTATAGTGGTGTGAATTGATAGTTAACGAATATTGATTAATTTGGTCTAAAGAGTTTCAGCCAATTAATCTTAATCCTTGGAGCACATGATCTGTAGGTCCATAAGGTCCCTCTACTAGCTCGTAAAACATGAACACTTTGAATTATTAAATTAAGTGAATTTGGAATGATATCAAATTGAAATGTTCAAATTGAAATTAGGGTTTGAATTTGGATAAGTTCAAATTCAAATTAGGGTTTGTGTAAATTATATTTCATATAATTATTTAACGTTTAATTTATTGAAATTAAACGAAATTGGAGAGTTTATGATATTTAAATATTGATTTAAATATAAATTACATGAATTAGATTCATGTTTAAATTTAATGTGTGATTAATTTGATTTTAGATATTAAATTAATTGATTAATTCAAATTCAAATTAATTCCCAATTTAAAATTCAATTTAAGAAATTGAGTTTTGATATTTGATTAATTATGAATTGATTAAATCAATTTTTGATTAATTTTTAAATTAATTGATTATTGAAATGAAAAATTGGAAAAAAAATGGATTATATTGGTTTTGCCGGCAAAACACCTTGAGTAGGAGGTGTTCTTCCTACAACCATACACAAATTCCACTTGAATTGAAAAGTAGGTGTTGGCCATTTGATGGTTGAGGAATGTTTGCATGCTAAAGAAATATAAAACTCTCAAGTTTAGAGAAGGTCTCGGTGGTGCTGGAGCTGAAAAAAGTTTCGCTACATCATCTTCTTCCTCACAAGAACCCTTATTATCCTTCACCAAATCCACTCAAATTCAACTTCCACTACTCAAATTCAAGGTTCAGAATAGTAGAGAAGATCTCTTGGTGGTTCACTATCAATTTGGAGCTCATTTGGATTGAAGAGCAGCTTGGATTTGAGAGAAATCGTCAAAGGTATGTTCTTCTTGAAACCCTCTTTTGAATTTATGAAATAGCATGCTTTAGAGCTCAAATTAAATGTAATTAGAGTGCTTATTGATTCTGATTTCTTTCGTTGCATGCTTGTGTATTCCATCAGCTCCTGAATCTAATATCTAGGTCGAGTGAGAATATTCCACTAGACATGTTTCAAAAACTTATAAATCTGATTTACCTTGGTTTGCCTTTTCTGCTTTCTTCTCAGCCAAATACTTCGTGCAATTCTGTTTCCAGTGCCCATTTTCTCCACAATGGAAACATTTTCCTTTGGGACCCTTGTTTTTCTTTGCAATGGATTATATATTCCCATTTTCCTTTTTCTTCATTTGTACAATTTTGTATTTAGATGAAGAAAGAACATACTTATTTTTGTCAGCGGGTTTCGTTCCTGATGAATAACCCTTTAGGAAATTCTTTTGATGTGAAACAACACTTGTTTCACTCTCTTTTAATTTCTCATTAACTAATAAGTCTGCAGTTTGTTCAATAAAGTAGTCAAATTGTAATTTATCTTATTTATTACGATATTAGTACGAAAAGTTAGGTAGCTCTTTAGAAGAGACTCTAATATCATACTGACTTTACTAGTTTCATCTATAGTAGCCCCATGAGCTTTAGCGACATTAAAATGAACCATCATGTCTAAGACATGTTCCCATACATTGGTTTCATCTTTCATTCTCGAGTTATAAACATATTTTATAGCCTCATGCCGAACAAAAGATGGCGGTTGCTCGAACATATCTTGTAATGACGCCATAATTTAACAGGCTGTGGGCATGGGTTCATGTTTCTTGTTGAGCACATCAGATATGCTCACTAAGATATAGGCCCTAGCCTTTCATTCGCCCTCACCCACCTATCATATGCATTCCGAACACTTTGGTTTTCCGTCGAACTAGGAATAGGAGGACATTCCTCGTTAACACAAACCTCAAATCATCAACTATTAATATCGTGTTTAAATTTGACTTCCAGTTGGAATAAGCCTCTCCGTTGAATTTGTCAGAAGCTAGAAGTTGTATAATTGAGTTTGGCATGCTGAAAAAATAAACAAATTCTATTATTAAAGTGCATCTAAATCCAATTTTTAGCAAAAAAAATATAATAAAGTACCCATAGATCTTTATTTATTTGCAACAATACTATAGTGATTTAGAATAAATGCTACCTGAGGCAGTCAAATATTCCTTCACTAAAGTAAGACATTCTTGACTAAATACTGTCTCTAGAATAATTCATATTCTGATGGTCATTTAGTTACCGTTTTTCGATCAAGAACTTACTAACACTCAATAATTCTGTAAGTGTGACCCGCCATTTTCAGATCTTATAGAACGGTATGAACATGTCCCTGAATTGGAAGACAATGTGCAAGAAAGAACTATAAGACCCTATTCATTTCTAAAGCTTGGGTTGTTTCGAATCCTATGTTACAACCCTTCGAAAGGATCGCCTTGTTAACGACTAGCTAGTGTCGCCTAAAAACGATAGCAAGCACAACATAAAAATCTCACAGTTCAAACTAATAGAGGAGACCATAGGATACGTTGATATATTTCCTTCACCCACTTACTATGAACTACTTCCCTCATTCACCTTGTTATTGACCCAGTTCAAACTTACTATCGAATGGAACAGTTGAGGTAAAATCGACATGAAGCCGAGCATGGATCCCACGGTGTGAATTCTTGAGGAAATGAGAGCTAAAAATGATATATCATATATATTGTTAATCTCCCACTGAAGTGTTCTAAATGGTTTGGGTATTCTTTAACTTGGGTTTGTTACGGCTAATTTTAAATAATCTAAGTTTATGTGTTTATTATCCAAGTATAACGTTTATATATGGATTTAACCTACGATGTCTCGGTTAAAACTGATTTTATATCTCACACCACTCATGCATGCTCATAAAATCGGTTATCAATTCTCGTTATTTCAGTCATAATCCCCAGGTAGAGGGTGTTACGTAAATCGTCAACTTAAATACCCCCAGCCTTAGATAGGATTATGAACTAATTGAGTTTATAACCAAATTTTATTAGATAACGACCTATTTTAACTATTAAAACAAGTTGTTAAATAAGTGAGCATGTTTTTTTATATTTGTTATGGATTTTAATGTCTAATTTAATTTTATAACAACTTACAAAAAATAGACATGCTAAACATCCATAACATACATCAAGGGCATTGAACTTTTAACATAACCTTTATATTAAAACTATTGAAACCCTATACATGCATACTATACATTATAACAATTTTATAACAATTTTATAACAATTTTATAACATATTCAATGCATGTAATATGCTTCCTATGGTGGGATTTTTAATTCTAAATGACATACTTTATGCATATACAAATATTATTTAATTATAACATACATCAAATGCATAAATAACTAAACACAAAAAATTGATATGGTTTTGGTTTTGGCAT
Organism: Benincasa hispida; assembly: GCF_027475165.1. NCBI lineage: Eukaryota > Viridiplantae > Streptophyta > Magnoliopsida > Cucurbitales > Cucurbitaceae > Benincasa > Benincasa hispida. The sequence continues at coordinate 59,625,449 of NC_143485.1, forward strand.
TTCCAAGCAAATAAAAGCCTAGTTATTACATAAATCAGCAAAACCAACTTCAAAAGACTTCTGAACTGCTCAGACTACCTTGAACAAGGCAAAACTCATCGAGTATCAACAAGCAACTAGCATCGAGCATGCTAGTGTGCAGCGAGTATGATTTTGAGCATCATCGAATATCAAATATTTGACAAAAATACCATCGAGTAAATTCCATTGACCATCGAGTAGGGCATCATGCAACGAGTATCAAGTATTTCATGAAATATCATCGAGTAAATGCAACA